>NW_027437186.1:37790885-38303385 GCF_033239565.1 Halichoeres trimaculatus | reverse complement strand
CTGGAAGGAGGAGGGGGGACGGAGCGCACTAGCACTGCGCGTAAGGACACATGAGTTAGTTAGGTCCAGATAAATGTTTATATTTCCTAAGACTTAATGCACTTAAAAAATATTTTATGTATCGTACTCTTAAACTGTGGTATTACTTTTTGATTTTAGTTCTTGTAGGCAGAGAAAATAGCCTTTGAATTTGGTACCGTCTGTCCCTGTTAGCGTCTATTTCCTCGTCACCATCGATTAAAGTTTGTGTCTTACTGAGGGAGAGGAGACAACTTTCTACTGTATCTAATGTCCTTAGTGGTCACATAGAGCTCATACAACCCCACTTCAGAAAAACTGAACTACAGTGATCCCTTGCTATAACACGGTTTACTTTTCACGGTTTCGCTACTTCACGGATTTGCATCGTGCATTGTGTTCTGCATTCTGATTGGCTAAAAAGTCACTCCGCTTCTTCTCTACCTGTGCGTCAATAACGTTGCAGTTTAATATGTACACGTACGTAAAACAGCTTGCCAAATTTACATTACCTACGTGCAAATTGTCTTGCAATTTCGAGTTTCTCTAAAACCCATAATGTCGACAAAACGCTCTGGACCGACAAAAGCACCTGCGGCAGGGCCCAAAAGGCAGAGGAAGATGCTATCTATTGCAAATAAAGTTAAACTTCTGGACATGCTAAGTGAAGGTAAAAGCTATGCGGCTGTAGGTCGGCATTACGGAATTAATGAATCTTCCGTTCGTTCCATAAAGAAGGAAGAAAAAAACATAAGGACGACAGCAGCAATAAGTTTTAATAAGGATGCAAAAAGGGTTGCAACTGTCCGCAACAAGACCATGGAAGTTATTTGTTGAAAAAAACGTTTCTAAAGTACTTTTATTTGTGAAACAAATGCTTGAGCCTGTAAAATGGTTTGTTCTTTCTTTTCAATGTATAGTAGAGTATTTAATTGTATTATAGTTGTAAAAATAAATTAAAGGTTTCTACTTCAAGGATTTTGCCTATCACGGGCTCTTTTTGGAACGTAACCCCCGCGAAAAACAAGGGTATACTGTGTCCCTTTAAAGCCGTTTGTCATGATGGAAAGTTAACCTGACGGCAGCTGGAAGTTTGATGCACATCTTACAATTAAACAAT
The DNA here is from genome assembly GCF_033239565.1 of Halichoeres trimaculatus. Lineage (NCBI taxonomy): Eukaryota > Metazoa > Chordata > Actinopteri > Labriformes > Labridae > Halichoeres > Halichoeres trimaculatus. The sequence goes on along the minus strand of NW_027437186.1, from coordinate 38,302,247 downwards.
AAACAGCCTTAACATCTGATACTGAGTATATATCTGCTTCTCTCATTTAATTTAATTCAAAGAAAAAAAGGAGAAAAAAAGAGAAAATAAATGTTTGTCACTCAGGATTTACCCGTGATTTCCCATATTTCTCTGTTTTTGTCTATTTTTAATGTGAAAAAGATGGAGTACATTATTGTAAGGAGGATGAGGAGGAGACGCCAGGAGAGTATACAGTATATCACCAAAGGTTCGCACGATTGAAGCACAAATTTGTGCGCACCCACTGATCGTGAATGAGGCCCATTGTGAGCATAGTGATTGATTTTAAGTTGATTTTTTCCATTTTATATCTTAATTTTTTAATTATTTGAAGTTGTGTTAGGTGTTGCAGTGTTCAGGCACATGATACATTTGTAATCCCACAAAACTATCAATATACTGAACTTCCATGTCACATGATTCTATTGTTTTTATTTCTTTGTTTGTTTGTTTATTGCCACGTGTGGTCCCATGGTCCTACTAAAGGCCCAGAGGCTGGGGCCACAGTTTAGGAAAACCCCTCTCCTGTTACTCCAGCCAATAACTCCCCATCTCCCCTGATATTAGCTTAGCAGGCTATCAAATCCTGCAGCTAATGCCAAGGTATTAGACTGCAGCCGTGTTTACCGCGCTCTGCCAATGGCGTCACTGGCAGCTCGCCGTCCAACGCTCCCAGCATTACACAACACGGGCCGAGTGAGGAGGAAACAGCAACACCTCCTCCTGTAAATCCCCTCACAGCCACTTCATTATCTTACAGCGGGGCCGCTGATCGCTGAGTCATGAAACGCTCTGAGAGGAGTTATGGTAAACGACCGTCAAAAACCGTGAAACCTCTGGTCTTCACAGGCTCCAGAGTTTCACCAATCAAATATAATCAGGTTATTATCAGCGCCGTGACAGTCTGAGGATTAAACTGCTTCATGATGGTGAAAAGAGGAAAGTTGAGCTTTGTCTCATGTTGGGTTCGTGTCCCTGTTTCTGAAGCAGCCGCTCACACTCCAGCTCTCAACAGGTTGCCACTTAGAGCATTAATCATTCAGTGGGAGAAAAATGTGTTTGTGTCACTCCAAAGTTGTTTCACAGCACTTTATCAAATATGTCTGAGCAAAAACTGCAGATTAAACAATGCATTAGTCCAAGAGTGGAGCTGTTTGGGCTCTCAGGAGTTTGCTTTAGCTCTAACAGCCTCAGAAAACAAACTCTCTAACGCTTCGTCTGTCTGTCCGTCAGCAGCCGACCTACAACAAAGATACACCGTGCGTTTTCATGATCAGAGAAATAAAGAGCTGTAAGTCTGTGATTTGACAAATACAGCTAGAAGGAGTTACTGTACAGCAGCTGTTGAAAAATGAGGCTCATATAAGGGGATTAAAGTCTCTGTGAGGAGTTTCTACCTGATCTTGAAAGTCTCCCTTTGAGATATCTGCCTGATCCTGATCCACACTTTAAAATGAGATCATCAGCAACAACACAGGTTATTCCTAAATGATACTTCTTAGCCTCCTGAGTGGTCAGATTTCCTCTGCTGAAAATTATTTCTGCGTTTAAATTTGTGGTGATGGTGGACACTGGAGCTGAACTTGCTGATAGACCAAAGAAAAAAGCTGAAAGGAAGAGAGATAGAGCATGAGCTAAAGGCTTAAACACCAGCTAAAGGCTAAAACACAAACTAAAAGCAAAAACACAGGCTAAAGGCTAAAACATGAGCCTCTTTTCAAGAAAAATAAAGCTTTTCTTTGTTTGCATAAAAACCACATGTTAACCAAACCATACAACTAACAGATTTAGCCTTAGTGCAGTGACAGCTGCTGGTCATTCAAGGAGGGGAAGCTCATTTTTTTCAGCCTACATCATAAATTTGTTTATTTATTTAAAGGTAAATTCTCCCCTCGGTGTCAGCTTGTTATCAGCTGGAGCTGCTCCCTGAGACTACGACAGGCTGTAAGTGTGAGTGACAGGGGGAGAAGCTCCTCAGCTGGAGCTGTAGCTGCTTATTGGTGAAAAGAGAGAGAATCTTTAAACACAACGCTCGTCGAAGATGCTCTGGTGGAGGGTTATACTTCAAGATCTCTGACTGGCTCATTTCACTGTCAATCAAAAAGGGATTCAGCCTCAGACAGATCATCCAATCATCATGCAGAAGCCCAGCGTCCAGGCCAGCCCACTGCCTCATAGACCCCCAGAGACGCTGAGCGTCCGATGGGCGGGACAAAGCCCAGCGTTTATCCAATGACCGTCCAGTTTCCACAGTGGAACAACCCACTCTACGCTTCCCCGCTGAAGTCAGAAGACGCTCAGCGTCCGACTGTGTTAAAGCGCTGAGACGCTGCGGGGATGAATGAGAAGGAGGTGGAGCCAGTTACCTGTGATAGGAGCTGATTCTGAACTAAAGATGAAGGAATTCTAGCTCAGATTTTATCAATGAAATGTTCACACAGCAGGACATATCAACACTTTTTAGGGACATTTTAGCAGTCTGAGAGCAATCACCACTGCCTCAGTGTGAACATGCTTTGTGCTGATAATGCTAAAAGTTTTATTGTCCAACTTAGTGATGAAAAAAGCAGTAGCTCAAACACAGATCAGAGGATGTGATTGGTTGGCTGTGGAGGTTTCAAGCAGTAAGGAAACATTTAGCTACATACCTGCCTCCCACATTATAAAACTTTAAGGCTTTGAATTATTTCATCAGACCTGGTTCCTGACCTCTTTCACAGCAGACTGAAACCTTGGTGGTCTGAGTGAAAATCTGCTGTTCGGTTGAACCCTCAATGAATCTTTTTACAACAACAGAGATGTCACGCCACATGGAAACAAAGCGAGGAGCAGGTGACGGGAACCAAACCCCAGGAGCTTCTGCAGGGTCAGGATTTAATGAGTTCAGCCACTGACCAAACAGATGAGTTTGACCACTTCAGAGTGAGTCAGCTCCATGAATTACAATCCAGCTTCAGCCCTACCTGGGAAAAACAGCACGCTGTGTTCAGACGGTGAAATCTGTGTGTGTGTGTGTGTGAGACAGAGCCTGCCTAATCACAGCATCTGTTGCTGTCACTGCTGGTGGATATAAACATCATCAATCACCAGAGGAAGTGACATTATTCATTAAAGTCTTATTTGTTGGAATATTGGAAAGACTTTATCACCGCAGCATCAGACGGAGAGCAGGCGCGAGGAGCGACCATCCTCTGAGCTTAATGAGAGCAGTTAGAAAATAATAACCTGACGTGTTTAAATGAAGTGCAGAGCTTTATGGGAGGAGGTGTGTGTGATCTACGCCCATATGATGAATGGTTTGTCAGATTACAGATGGATGTAATATCAGAGCTGTTTTTAGACACACGCTCTGCGCTCTGTGTGTGTGTGTGTGTGTTGTCTCTGCAGCCATCTCCAGTTATCTAAGACATGGGCTGAGTCATCGTTACAGCAGAGATTTGGAGAGTGATGGATATTAAAGTGAGAGGAGGTAAAAACAGTAGTCTCAAAATCTGTCCAACACCCACTCTCAGCTTCACGCTCGCTCCCTCGTCCTCAGGAAGCTTCGCTGCGTGCTGCTCTGAGGAGGAGGACGCTTTCTGTCCTCTCTCTGGAGACAGGGATGCTCTGTACCAGGCGTTTACTGTGTATTGGTAAATAGATTAGGAGTGATCAATCAGGGGCAGTTTGTTTATAGTTAGTTTAACTCAGTCAGGATTGATCAGAATTATTTATTGCTGTTTGCTGAGCGCTCTCACAACGTACAGACGACCAGAAAAACCTCTGCAAGGAGGACAGAGCTAGTGTTTATTAAAGATCTGAAATGACTAACACATCTTCCTGCAGGGATCTGTCCTCTGTTTTACACTGGTTTGTACAGAAACTGAACAAAACACAGTCTGAGGAAACCTTCTTTCCCCGACACGGAGAGAGACTACACAGCAGCAGATCCACCAGAGGAGCGTCAAGTTTTAAAGCGTGTTTCGCTCAGACAGCTTTTCCTGGAAAGGGTCAAAATCCTGGAATATGCAGCAGGATAACTCTAAACTTAATGCAGACTTCATCACTTTCAGGGGAGAAACTCAGCTCCTGACAAGCTCAGCAGAAACCTGGACCCTGTCTGCTTCAGTGACGCTAGCTGCTCAATGTACTAATGCCTCCTGCTGCCTCGGGGTCAGGGTCGTCGGCAGTCACATGTCAACAAAACATCACTCTACATCTGAACACACCGTCTTCGACTGACTTTTCTGGAGCCGTGTTAAGGCGAGGGCACAGACCTTAGGAAAATGGGCGTGGTCTCTGCTGCGTCACCTGTCTGTGCCTGATGCAGAGCCTGCAACGCGTCATGTGAACGCCCGAGTCTGGACGCTGGACTATTCTGACCAGCTGAGGGGCGACACGCGTCACTGTGCAGACGGAGCAGAGAGCCGCTCATTTAAAGACGAAAAGCCCAAAGAGCATCTGAAAAACAATGAGCTGTGGTTTCATCATGACAGGAGAGTGTGTGAAAGCTTTGGAGATCACCATCAAGGCCTGCTGCCTCTCCCTGGTAATCCACCTCCACTGGCCCTGCCTGGCTGTTCCCTGAGACCTCATCCTCCACCCCCTGAACCCCCGACCCATGTTCCCGGAGGTCTCCCTGGGGATAATGAAGGGGTGGAGGAAAGAGAGGAGCACAGAGAGCTTCCATCTTTTCCCTGGCTCTGCCCCTGCCCCGCTCCTCCCTCCTCTCTATCAGGCTCAAAACTCCACTGAGGTAAACACAGTCGGACTCAGTGATGACCCGTGCAGCAAATCCAGCTGGAAACAATATTTACAGAACTTACCTTCAAAACCTGTCTCCTCAGAGACTTTCACCCAAGCCTGCTCCTGTTTTTCTGTCTCTGTAGAGTACACACGTCGTATCCTATAACTCTGGATGATGACACACAGCACAGATTGTTTTCTCCTCCATCCTCCAGCAGAGTTAGAGTCAGAGCAGGTGGTGGTTCCCCCATGACGTCATCAAATCAATGACATCATGGGGGAATGTCATCACTGATTGGCTGCTGCGGCACAGCCTCACACAAATTTGCTCGAAAGTTCAATATTTTCAACTTGTGCAAATTTGCGTCTACCGCCCAAACGTGCAAAAGCGTTGTCTGAGGCGAATCGGCGTCTAAACACATCTTTGCATTGACTTTGTATGTAATCTCGGCGAAAATTCGCATTTGGAAGCTGATCATTGGCGGGGGCCATATTGGGTACGATGCAGGCTTTGAGCTTCCTTAATAACAGCCATAAGATGCCCATCAGTCACATGACCTGAGCCATGTCTCTGATTGGACAATCAAACAATCCTAATATCTTCTTAACCACCGAGTCACAAAAACTTTTACCCTCATACAGTGTGAGGATAGAGAAATCAGCGTTTCAGACCTGAATCGTTTTTTTTTTTAACCAGGCGGTAAACATGTTTTTAATGCTGAAAAAGTTTTTTGGGCTGGGTGTGTTCATGGTTTCTGGTCTTTTTGCAGCCGGACTAATGTGAACTCTCCATGAACAGAAACTTTAACGCTTCATCTTTGGTTTATTTTTCTAACCGGATGTTGCTCCTCGCCTTTCAACCTGATCTGGGTAGCAGTGAAGCACTGTGGTACAGGCTCGCTATCTGGTTACTTAGCCTTCGTCTCCAGCTGCTGCCTCTTCTTCCTCCTCGTTCTGGTTTATGGTTGCTGATATTAGGGATGGTTATTGATCAGATCTTATTGTTACCAATGCTCTTATCCATTCTGCTCATCGGTCAGATACTTTATGGATTCCCTGATCAGTTCTTCCTGTGAATTTTCTCTGTCCAAAAAGCAGCTTAACAGATTTTATGTGTGAACAACATTAAATTGAGTTTTTAAGTAAATAACAACGAAATTGTTCCCTGGATCAGGATATCTCTGGACATGAATAAATAAAAAATGAATAAAAAGTTGCACATCATGTGATGTTGACGTACTGTTCTGACAAATGTTATTGACTGAAGTAGGCCATCTAGTGTCTTGAAGTGGTTACAGCATTTGTTTGAGTTGTTTGGAACCTTGCCGTAGTTATGAAGTCAGTTATAAGCCTGAATGTGACTTTTCTTTTATTTATCTGTGAGAATTTTAACATTCTGAGTTTTTGTTATTGTTTACAAAAAGTGATATGGACATATTTCTGTGATAAAAGTTTCAAATTCTGTTTTAAAACCAAATTTCTATCGATGTATGCTAACCGCTAGCAAATCAATGCATTTCCCCATATATGTTAGCATTAAGCTAACACTTTTGTTTACACTGTTTTCCCATGTTGAATGTATTGAAAAGGAATCAAGTATCAGAGTAATGTTCATTTCTTTCGAAGTTCAGTTTTTCAGTAAAACTTCAAGACGAAAATCACGAGTTTTGAGAGTTTTCTTGGGAAACGTTATCATCTGCTGAGCTAAGCTAAGCTAGCTGGGGCTCAATAGTTGATATAAGGTCCGGTAGATCTGGCGTAACGTGAAGAATTGATAAGGGAATGGTTGAGCAGAAAAATGGGTTAGTTTTTTATTACCATCCTTTGCTGGCATCGATCAAAACAAACCACTACTGCCCCCTACTGTTAACTAGTTAGTTATACAGTATTACCGCTAGTTTACTCTGTTTACTATCAGAAACTGAGGTTGTTACGAATATTTTATCGCACCAGCCTTTCTGTAGATGTTAAAACAGATCATATACGCCTAAAATAAGAAGTGTTTCAGTGAATGGGACTGTTGTTGAATTATTAAAGGTTTGATTTTCTCCAGATTAATGTTCGTACCCTCTCAGTTTTTACCGTCTTGGCCTAAGAGAAGACTAAAAGCTTTAATTTCCTCCAGCAGAGCCTTCCTTTAATGAAAGCTGTACGTTACGGCCTCTAAACGCTTTCTCAGGACAAACTGTAATTCTCCAAGTGCCCCGGCCGACTTTCCATCTCGTCTGCATGTTTGGTATTCTCTTTGAGTTCCTGCTGTCGGCGGCTTCTTGGCGTGGAACAGGATTTGTGTGCAGGGCGTGTGTGTGTGTGTGTGTGTGTGTGTGTGTGTGTGTGTGTGTCTGCACCTGCCTGTCCACCGGCCGTCCATGTGTGTGTGTGTGTGCTGCTTTATTTGCCATATGCTGAGGGCGCCTTGGAGCAGAGGCTCCATTATCCATTCATCAGGCCTGCAGCATCAACGTCCGCCAGGCGCCCTGATCTACGGTCTAATTTACACCTTAAACACCGGCTCGCCCCCTCACAAAACCCTTGTTGACATTAACCACAAACAACCACCATAAATCCACAAACGCCGCAGCGGGTCTCCCCTGTCAACGTGCTTCTTCTTTTAATTTAAACTTTTACGATGCAGGAGGAAAATGAAAGACGGGGGAGGAGAGTTTAGAGCTGTTCACTTTCCTCTTTATCTCATCAGGTTTGATCCGATCGATAACGGCGGTGACGGTGACGGGCTTCATCGCTACACTGAGAAGACTCCACCACAGCGTCCATCTCCGCCCTGCTCCCTCCTGCTCCCTCCTCACTTTAATGGAGCTGCAGGCCCCAGGTATCGATTGTATGCCGAGGACTAATGGGCGTGACAAAAGCAGCATGAGGAGACGCAGAAGAGGAGGAGGAAAAAATAGAGACGGGATAACAAAGGAGTGAATAAGGAGGAGTGATGCTGAAGCCCCATCAGCTGAGGAGGAGAAAAGTTTTTCACTAAATGCTTTTATGATGGGAAATGAGGGAGCGATCGCTCTTCTCAGGGATGCTATGCTAATGCAGCTAGCACCTCAGCCCCCTTTATTTAAAGTGATTGATTTTTCTTGCTGTGAATACAGTATTAGTTTTGTTGGAGTCCCCCTGCTGCAGGATTCAAGACAGGATACAGGTTAGATCCTGAGGAGTCACTATGCCAGGAAACTAATACATGCGTGCAGATCTACTTTATCCAAATCTAACACAGCAGTAAAACCAATTAAGGTGACAATCCAAGTTTGGCCAGAAACATCTACCAATAGCTATACATCCTGGTCCTGAACAATACCAAACTCCTCTTTATCATGGAGGCACCGCTCATATGTTCAAACAAGCAGCAAAAAAACTCTTTACAGAAAAACAGAGAGGCAGTAACAGCGGTCTGGCTCCATCACTGGATCAGAAAGGTTTCAGTTAAAGTCAAAGTGTCAACTCACACTGGACTGGAGTGTCTGGTCCAGCAGGTCATAGATAAAAAGCAAAAATCCTATTTTTGCCTGATGCTGGAGCTGTGATGCGTGAATTCACTGGAGAGAAGATCGAGCAGAACAGGAAGTCGTGCCAGAAACTACTCAAAAAAACACCAACACAAAGAAAAACTATCAAAACCAGGTCATATGTTTAGTTTGACTATAACAAAAAACAGACATGTGAGGAGCAAGGGGAGGAGTTTTTACAGCCCAGTATGAATAAAGAGAGACTGATCAATGGAGTGGGAGGCGTGGGAACTCCTCGGTCTGTGACTCCAGCTGTCTGTCAGTCAAACGGCTCGTCAGACTGAACACACAGCTGGTGTATTTAAGCCATAAGAAGAGTAAAATATACAGTACTAGCGGGAAGTTTCATTACTTGTCAGTTAACATAACATCCAATCTGGACTCCTCCTCCTGGGCTCAGTGCCAGCAGCAGCACACACCCACAGCCTCCAACCATGACAACGTGAACACACACACTATCCCAGCAACCACCTGTAGCAACGTGCTGCTAAGTGGGAGAGACTCCAGAGTCGTGCACCTGACTTAGCATGTTAGCACAAGCTAATTACGGGTATTGGACACATACCTGGTTAGCAGAAAGTTAATGCACGTCGCTCTTCGTCCTGAAAGCGAGTGAAAGTGGAGCCAAGCTTCAGAATTGTTTTTTTTTCCCGCAAAATTTGACATTTCAAAACTGTTTGATTTTTTTTTTTTTAACTTTTTTTTTGCAATTTTTTTAATTCAAGTTTTAGTGAATTCTTTCTTTATTTTTTTTAAAGGGATTAAAAAAAAAAAAAGTTCAAAACAAACATGTGAGCTTAATATACATAGCTGACATTTGGCCAACCAGAGCAAACTACAAAAAATAACTTGAGCTATATAACCAATGTGTTATCAATTAAAGAATTCTTTCATAATTTTTGCAGAAGATTGTAATTTCTACTTTTTTTTGTAATATTTGCACTTTTTTTAATCCAATTTTTTTTAATATGGGGAAAATTTTGAAATACAAAAAAATTTCAATTTTTTTTTCACCAAAAAAAAATTTAAATTTCAAAAAAATGTCAAATTTTGCAATTTCTAAAATTCCAGAAATTTCTGAGAGCTTACACAAATTTATCTATCAAAATTGTTTAATTTTTTTTTTTTTTGCGATATTTTTGACATTTCAAAACTGTTTTTTTTTTTTTTGCGATTTTTTTTTTTTTTTTTGCATTTTTTTTAATTCAAATTTTTGTGAATTCTTTCTTTATTCTTTTTAAGGGATTAAAAACAAAAGTAAGTACAAAGAAATAAAAAAAAAGTCATAAATGATGTTGAAACGGCAGTGATAAGAGTTACAGTGGTAATGATGGGCTCCAGTCTATTTGAATTATTCTAATTCAAACCAAGATTAAAAGGGACAGTCTGTAGGATTATCAAAGTAATACAACCACATCTTTAATGTTCAACAGGTCAAAGATCAACACCACTTTTCAGTCGTATTGTGCAGCTCTATCTCAACCAGCCCCGAGCTTCTCAGACTGAAAGGACCTGCTCAGACCAAAGTGTCTCTATTCAGGGGTTGAACATACTCTCATCCTGTTTTAATGTCAGCTATAAAACAAGTCTTTCAGAAATCGAGTGGTCAAGAAAAGATTTAACTTCAACAAAAAGTACCAGACAGGAAAAAACAAATATTGATGATCCATAGTCAGCTCAGCTGTGAAGGAAAGGCTTAACGAACTCCTCCTGAACCGAGGTGAAATAAAACCACACATTAACACACCAACAATGTAAATCAGTCCTTGACAGCTCCTCCAGGGGAATAACTAATGGGACATGTAAATACTCCATAGAGCGGTGGTTGGAGCGGGGAAATCAGACATCGATTCAAGTCCAAAAGTCTGCGGCGTCTGCTTCTCTCCGAGCCGAGAGGCAGCACAAATGAGTCTCCAGACAGCCGCCTCCTCCTCCTCCTCCTCCTCTGATCCCCTTCCCTCCTCCTTCGACCTCAACCTGATCAGGCCTGCCTCTGGCTCCTCTGCTGCCCACAGGAAATCATTACATCCATTGTGAAACTTTCCACCAATCTGCCCAGTCCCCTGAGCTCCGCCTTTTCCCAATTAGGAAGCGAGGGAGCTGCTTTACGCCACGAGATCTCTGAACTCAATCCTCATTACTCCTCTGGTCTCTGCAGTTTCTACAGTTTAGTCACAAAAGACGATCAGGGTGAAGGCCTTAACATCAAACCTGTGATCTGGATACAGCGCCCAGTGTTCCCAGTAACGCTCAGGTGATGTGCCGGGATCTGAAGCTCTGGTCTCCACCTGGCCTCCACCTGGGCTGTGGAGAGCTCATAGTGAATGTGCCGTGTAATGCTGCCTACCCAGGGACCTAATTTATCAAGGAAAGGCCAACAATGTCAACGCCATGTCCCTGTGAGATGCAGCCACGCAGACGACCAATCAATGAGGCCGTAACGTGCGAGGTGTAGCCGTACGCATTCATATTCCTCCACCATCATGTGGGTGTGGGGTGCTGAGGTCAAATAAACGGGACAGGCATGTTACGGCTCTGTGGAGGGAGGGTAATGTGAGCTGGCAGGTCTGCTATCACTGGAAAACATAGATCTGTCAGCGTTAGATCTGCTGTGAATATTTCATGGGTTTGTGTTGGAGTAACCTCAGCGCTGCAGTGAAGGTGAGAGCTTGCTGCTGTGTCCAAACGTGGCTTGAAATTGACTTTTCCCCCGGGCGTAAAGTGGGAATATTTCCATTTTCACATTCTGCTTTCTTGATTTCATTTCTAACGCAGGAAACCTTGAATAAAAGTTACAAACACATGAATAATTTCAGAGGAATCAGCGTGCATCCATCATTCAGGGCCTGTGTCCATTAACACGGGGTTTTTCTGCTGGCAGCACATTTCCTCCACACAAACCAGATCAGCATTTCCAGCTCTTAGCATCGTCGGTGCAGAGACGCTCTTTGAGTCCACGGCGCTCAGACTGAAACGCTGGAAATGCAGCGCTCATTAGTGTCACCTCTCTGTGACTGACCAATCAGGATCGAGAAGGGACACGAGTATTAATTCTACCTGTGTCAGCAACAACAGCAGTGTTAAGGTCTGAGGAAGAAACTAACGTTGGTTTCTTTGAGGACATAAAATTCAGCATCAACCAAACAGAATTTCATTATTTGGAAATTATCAGAGTAAACCAACATTTCTGCCAGGGACTGTTCCTGCTGTCGGCGGTCTGAATATCATAAATTCTGGCTCCAGAAAATAACAAACCTAACATCCAAAAAGACAGCCGACAAACCAAGAGGAGACGTGTGATTGCATCAATCATTTAAAGTCTGTGGTGTAAGCAGCAGCCAGCGTGTTTCATCATTATTCCCGTCTCAACCCAAGACTCACAGCACACCAAGACTTAAAGACTCGACCCCATGTCACACACAGTGGAAAAACTTCTCAGACTCTGAACCTTTGGGAAAGTTTAAATGTTTCAGATCAAACCACAAAATTCAAGTTTTCTCTTCTTCAAGACCAAGGGTCTTCAACCTGTGGCTCTGCCAGATTAATATACATGCCTGACATGTGGCAAACCAGAGCAAACCATAAAATAAAATGATAACTTAAGCTACATTTCTTTTCTTTTCTTTTTTTGTAATTTTTGCACAGTTTTAAATCCTTTTTTTTTAATTTGGGAAAATTTGTAAAATACAAAAAAAAAAAATTGAAACTTTTTGACATTTTGGAAAAAAAAGTAAATTTAACAAATTTCTGAAATTCTAAAACTTTTTGAGAATTTTTGCAAATTTACCTGTCAAAATTATTTTTTTTTTGCAAATATTTTGACATTTAAGACTTGTTAGAATTTTTTAAAAATCATTTAAATTAAATTTTTTTGGTGAAGCTTTTCTTTAATGTTTTAAAGTTTCAAAATTGTTTAATTTTTTTTGTAAATAATTTAAATTCAATTTTTTTGAGAAATTATTTCTTAAATTTTTTAAAGTTTCAAAATGTTTTGCATTTTTTGTAAATTATTTAAATTCATTTTTTTTGGTAAATTATTTCTTTGATTTTTTTTAAAGTTTCAAAATTGTTTGAATTTTTTTGTAAATTATTTAAATTCAATTTTTTTGGTGGATTATTTCTTTGATTTTTTTAAAGTTTCAAAATTGTTTGAATTTTTTTGTAAATTATTTTTTAAAAATTGGTGAATTATTTCTTTAATTTTCTTAAAGTTTAAAAATTATTTGAAATTTTTGCAAATTTATTAGAAATAAAAAAAATACAAAGTTTCATTAATTTAAAGAATTTCTCATTTAGGTTATTTTTCCTTAGATTTTGCTTTTTATAGAATTTTTTACACTTAACTTTCCTGAAAAGATAAAGTAGATTTTGTGTCTCCTAAATGACTTGAATCCAGGTGATCTGAGGTGAATCGGCTCCTATGACAGTAAAGGTTGCAGACCCTTGTTTGTCTCAATGAGAATAAGCTCAGCTAAAAACACAGCTCCTGCTTTTCTCACATTATTCCCTGAGCAAACACTCGGCCCTGGAAGCAAACGGCTCCAAACAAAAGACCGTAACTCAGAGCAAACACCAGATGTTGGGAGTGTAGAGAATGACAATAACAATTCTTCCAGGGGGACCATGAGCTGCTGGACCAGGAGAAACCTCTGCCTCCTCAGCAGATTGTCACACCCCTGATCAGAGAGGACAGAGGGGCTTCTGTCAGCCCAAGCAGTGATTCAGCTGTTGTTACCTTTAGGGTGATATGTGCACAGCCAGGTACTCGAGGGAGTCTTCAAACCTCCAGATGCTGTTGGAGCTCATCCGTACTCTGGAATAACAATTTAACAAAGAGCTTTAACATCCATCACAGTGGTGATGCTGCAGTTTCATTTCTGTCAGAACAGCAGATACTCTGTGGAAACAAGTGCTGGGCTGAGGTGGATGACTAATGGGCAGAGCTACAAAGATGTGTTAAACTAAAGCATGACTCACAAAAGGTCAAACAAAACTAACTTTAAAAGTCCAGGAAATAAATCCAAAGATGTCCAGCAGAAGTCCTCAACAGCTCACACAAAACAAAAAAAACAAAGATGGAGATAACACAAGAAAGTCTCAGTGATCCAACAACACAAGGCAGGAAACAAAGACTTCACACTCTCTGGGTAACAAACAGGTGAGGACACAGGTGAAAGTAATGAAGGTGATCAGAGGAGAGGAGGCACCAGGGCAGGAGGTAAAACCAGGGAGCAAGGACTTCAAGATAAACCAGGAAGCTCCACAAACATAAAGAAAGTCCTGCTGTCAAAGTGTTAAGTGTGTGAGGGCTCTCTGACTGTTTGAGCTCTTCATGCTCCCTGTACATAAGTGGGAACATTTCTAGACTTTAACAAGATTTAATTACCCACAATACATTGCAATGTGATGTAAAAACACAGAGGTTCCCATTAGGGAAAAATGAGATATGAACAAGAATCATGGAAATTGAAATCAAACAAAATGTGCAACTAAAACTTGTTCAGTAATAAATCCTGATTCTGCTCAGGTGAGCTCCGCGGTGACATTCAGGTTATGTGAGGAGTAGCAGAGCGCTGTCCCATCACTACTGATCCCTTGCTGATTTCCTTCAGACTTGTGCCCTCAGTTACTTTCCAGGTGATGTGGATTAAGTCTGTGAGAGCTCAGGGTTCAGGCAGGACGCTGAGATTCAGCCAGAGAATAAAACACAAGGTTACCCTCCAAAATAAAACAGGAAGTCAAAGACAAAGTCAGGCTACCTTCAAAAAAAATAATGTTTGAACTGTTAATTTAGAATAGAATAGAATAGAATAGAATAGAATAGAATAGAATAGAATAGAATAGAATAGAATAGAAGTTTATTTTCATTGTAGCAAGTACATCAAACTTGAAGTCACAGCAGCAATGAAGAAAACCAAAGTAAGAAAGTTTATAGACAGTGCAGAAAGCTCCATGTGACGTTGGTGTCTGGTGTTAGCTCTGTTAGCCATGTCTGTGAATAGCATGATGCTACTCTGCCCTCTGGTATTCCCTCTGTTGCTGGGTTAGCACAGCTAGCTCGTCCATCTTATTGGAGATAGATCTTACGTTCCCAATAACGATGGATGGAAGGACAGGTCCATGTCGTCACTTCTTAGCTCACACCTGAGAACCAGCACGTTGTCCTCACCTCCTTCTCCTCACCTTGTGGGAAGACATCCGGCCTAGCACCAGTTAGCATTGACATGCTACAGGCTGCTAACAGCTGATTTCACATGTAAACAATGCAGCCATGGTTACATGTAGGATCTCCAGACAAACACAGGAGAAAAAGTAGTAAAAATATCACTGAGACACAAAAAGTTTGGTGTCCATGACCAACAAATGAGCCAAACAAAGTAATGATCCACTCCAAATACAAAGACGACGAAAAAGAGACAAAAAAAAATACAAGAAACGGACAAAGAAGAGCAATAGAGTAGAAAGAGTAGCAATTATTGTCATTGCAGTAGCATTTTCAGGCCAGCAGAGGGCATAGTTTGTTTATGTATTTTTTATTTGTCTGCATCAGTTGTTACCTTGTTGCAGGAATTTCTTCTTCTTCTTCTTCTACTCGTAACTGAGAAAAATGTCATTAGCATTGTGATGCTAACTCTTCCTCCTAATGTTGCAGCTCTTTACACAATAGAGTAAACTATAATTTTTCATTGTTTAGTGCAACTGTTTCATAGCATGTGACTGCAAGTGTGTAATTTGTTTTTAAAGTGTTTGTAATGTTAATGAATGACAGCGTGTTTAGTATCGATTGTTAATCAAAGCTTTCTGTGTTTACGTCCTTTTTTTAAGTTTCACAAAGTTTTTTGGCGTTGAATCCTCTCGGACACAACTTTGCCTGTTCCTCAGAGGATGCAGCGTCATAAAGAGTTCAGCTGAGCTCTGATCAGGCAAATCTTTCAGTCAGAAAGAGCAGGTCTGTTTCCAAACATCTAACCCGCCTCCTCCACCAGCGTCTGCTTCATTAACACGCTCAGGCCGCTGTGAGAGCAGCTGGCTGCTCGTAGTTAGACGAAGCTGTCGTCAGTTTAATATCTCCTGGATGGAGTAAACCTGCGCCATATGCAGGCGTCTTTGAGACACGAAGGCAGTGGGAGAGAGAAAAGACACATTTCACGTCTGTTTGTGCAGAAGCAAAGGAAACAGATGTTGTTGTTCGCGTGTCTCAGTCTGAGCCGTCGTCTCGACCCGTAAAAGACTCCGGGAAGACGCAACTGCTGAAAGAAAGCCCAGATTATTTCAAATGTTGATGAGCTTAAATGTCGTGGCGAGACATTTTAATTTCACAGCTCATCATCTCATCGTGCTCAGGTTCATCTGAGCGTTAAACGCTTCTCGTGGAAACCAGCGGCTAGCTTCGTTTTGCTAAGGAAGTGCAGCTTTCTGAAAATGAACATGGAGGGCTTTGAGTTGAAGCAGTGTTTTCGCTCTGTGTGATCAAAGCCAGCGCTGATTCCAGTTCGACTGCTCGTAGCATCGATGTGGGGCAGATACCTCCACAGACAGGGAAGGAGAAATTGCATTGGAGGCTTTATCTCAGCAGCAATTAAAGCCAACCCTGAGACGAGCGGAGGAAGCAGAAACAGACAGACAGGAGCTCAGCCTGAAAGAGAAGACAGGAGCAGGAGCACCTGAGCTGAAGGGAAACCTTGATACAGCTCCAGGTTGATTAACGAGGAGGCAGTGAGGGGGAATGAACAGGAAATCAAGGAGGAAGCTCAGGATGAATCCTCTACTTTGATCTTTCTCTGCACAGAGACTTTGGAAGCGGCAGAAAGCTCAGTGACTCACACCTGTTTCTATAAAACAGAGGAGATGGATTTATTGGCTGTTAGCTCTCTTCTCACAATCACAGAAGGAGGGAGGATTTGACGGCGGGGTCTATATTTACTCCGCTCTAAATCCAGAGGATACGGTTAAACGGTTCAGTCAGCATCACCCTGGAAGAAGAGGCTCGACCCGCTCTTATCCTCGCATGACCAACCTCCACTGCTGCAGCAAAGCTGATGCTGCCAACTGGTGGTCACAGGCGGTACTACACTTTAAAAAACAAATATGTGTTTGTGTTTTCTGTGGCTTTTTGAGAGAAACTGAGTGACAAAACATCCACCAACGAGCCAAAGGCCACAAATCAGATTAAAGTGTGAAGTGAGGGCTAATTCAGCTGGAGCTCAGAGATAAATGGACGGACGATCATACGGCCTGTTATCTAACCAGAGAGACAGAGCTGCAGAGGATCTGGTCCTCCTCTAGTGGCTGACACAGTCTGGTTATCTTGACTCTCCCTGGATCCACTTGGCTCCTACGATACTTTATCTGTGTTTCCACCATGAGCTGAAAACCTGGGCAGATTATTCCGACCAGTGATATACAAAGAAAAAAAAAAGTAATTGCAACACACCACGAGACCAGCAGAGGGCAGTAAGACAGAGCCAGAGAAGACAAAGACAGGCAGACACCCTGAAAGAGGAGCCTGTTAGCATGGAGGGTATTTAGCCTGAAGACTGCAGAGATTGATCAAGATTGATGGAGAGGAGAGAAAACAGCTTATGTGTTTATAAAACTAAAGCAGGATGCATTCAGCTGTTTAAAACTCAGTATTCAGCTGAAGGTCTCAGGTTTACAGGGTCACTCTTTTAACTAGAACACCAGGAGCTGACAGAGACACATTCATGCCCCGTTTACACGACAACGTTTCATTTGAAAACTACGGTGGCTGAGACCCGCCACCGATGCAAACAAAAGTACCTGCGAACAAAAATAAAAAACACTGCAAACAAAAAAAAAAACGCCACTGCAAATAAAAGAAACACTGCAGCAAATTAAAAAGTTAAGGCTGTAAGTGTGAGTGACAGGGGTAGAAGCTCCTCAGCTGTAGCTGTAGCTGCTTATTAGTGAAAAGAGAGAGAATCTTTAAACACAACGCTTGTTATTTTAAAGAAAAGTAAACTCTCTGAGGATCAATAAAGCCTCCAGGTCAGTCCAGAACAACTGACTGTAAAACTGAGAAGATGCTCTGGTGGAGGGTTATACTTCAAGATCTCTGACTGGCTCATTTCACTGTCAATCAAAAAGGGATTCAGCCTCAGACAGATCATCCAATCATCATGCAGAAGCCCAGCGTCCAGGCCAGCCCACTGCCTCATAGACCCCCAGAGACGCTGAGCGTCCGATGGGCGGGACAAAGCCCAGCGTTTATCCAATGACCGTCCAGTTTCCACAGTGGAACAACCCACTCTACGCTTCCCCGCTGAAGTCAGAAGACGCTCAGCGTCCGACTGTGTTAAAGCGCTGAGACGCTGCGGGGATGAATGAGAAGGAGGTGGAGCCAGTTACCTGTGATAGGAGCTGATTCTGAACTAAAGATGAAGGAATTCTAGCTCAGATTTTATCAATGAAATGTTCACACAGCAGAACATATCAACACTTTTTAGGGACATTTTAGGGGAAGCTGAGCTTCCCTTGCAGTCTTAGAGCAATCACCTCGGTACTCAATGGTACCAATTTTCAGTACTTTTGTGTGTGTTTATGTGGAAATAAATATTCATTTGTTTAACAATAAAATCAGGGCTGCACAGTGGCGCAACAGTTAGCGCTGCAGCCTTACAGCAAGAAGGTCCCCAACAGTTAGTTCCTGGGCCTGGTGGTTGAAATGTTAATAGTTCCAGATGAAAGTTCCTGTGGTTGAAAAGCGCGTACAGGTGTTAACAGTAACATTAGATCAGAAACAACCTCTGAGCCGGGGAATTAAAGTCTATCCAAGCATCATCAGCGGTTTCATTACACTTACTCTGAGGTATGCACCTCTCTTTTTTCTGTCAGCTTTCTACATTATGCTAAAATCACAGTAAACAACATTTGCAGAATGGCCCATCTGATCCAGCCTGTTGTTGTTGAGCCGCCTCAGCTGAAAACAGAGAGTGTCATTTATCTGGCAGTCTGTTTGTCTTCCTAATGTAGCGCTAAGCTCCCGCTCCCTGCATCCTCTCCGGCTTCGCTCAACAGCCGAGCACAAATTGCCACTCCATGTGCTCGAACAAATTCATTATACAGTCAATGTTGTAGAGACACTGCTGATGTATGCGTTGGGATGTTGGAGTATAATCTGTCTGGAAATTATTTACCGCCTAAGGACTCCATCAGTGTCAGAAACGGAGCTCTGCAGTGAAATAAATGTGAGTAAGTCGTTGGAGTCCTCTCATCGTTTCCTGTTCCTCTGTCTGCTCACGCTCAGTGTTTAGTGTCTGACACAAACATGCTGAAAAAGTTTTCCTCACTTCACATCTGAATCCTCACTGTTTGTTCCCAAGACACGTGTGGGAATAAATATATAAATAAAACAACAGATGACTTTGCTTCAGACTCCTGCTGTGAAGCTCAGGACGAAACGCTCCAGTGAAGACGCAGAGAGGAGAGGGGAGAAATGAAGAGACAGAGGCTGCACACATGACAGCTCTACAGTAATATCTGTCGCCTCTCTGAGTGTCTGTGAGGCTGACACGCCGCTGAAACTTTCATTTGACACACAGAGGAGTAGCATCTCACTGATACACGGAGACCTTTTCCTCTAAATTGTGCTCAAATTAGAATAATTCTATCCAGAGGGGACGCTAAGCTGACAGCCTACTCATCTTCAGAGCCATACCACGGAAATCCTGCTGCTATTGGTTTTCTTTTATACACCGAATAACTCAAGAAGGAAATCTCCCCTGCATTCAAACCCCTCCAGTCTCCAGACAAGCACTTTATCTTGGTGTCTGCAGGCCCAGCAGACTAAACACACTCTCTAATAGAGGCTGTTTTTCAGTCCAGAGCGAGCCTGTCTGGAGGCGGCGGGTTTGATTCCCCTTCTTGAATAATACACCGCTTCCATATCAGCAATGACACAGAGACATAATAGGACATAATACCCTCATACGCACAGTGTGAATGAGTAACCTCTCCTCCTCTAAGTGAGCCCTCGCACAGCAACACAGACAGCGGGTATAAATATACGTTAGAGCTCAACGCAGGAAACAGGCTCAGAAAGAGCAACCAAGCAACTGTCCTGCTCGTCAGGTCACAGACGTTAAAGCTCCCATCTCCTGCTTCTTTCCTCAGTTTAATCTGGATCATTGATGTCTTCATGAAATGGTAGTAACATGTTTTGGTCCAAAAAGCCAATAAATCAAGCACAGCAGCATTGTTTCCAGGCTCTCATAGCCCCTCTGTTCAGAACGCTCTGATTTAGTGGGCGTGGCCTTCATATGTAAATGAGCCACCGCTGATACCGCCCCGCTCTTCCACGTCACTGAGAGCGGCGCCACGAGCTCCGAGTGCACAATGTTTAGAAAACAGAGAAGCTCCTTTACCGTAACATTACAGGCTAAAACAACAGGCTAACTGCAGCTAAAGTTAGCATCCTGAAGCTAACACAGAGACAGGGGGGACACTGAGGAAAAGCTCTTCCATCTGCTCCACAGCACACAGCATTTAAAATACTCACATTTCCAGGGTCCCAGGTTTGTTGGAGGATGGTTGGTAATGCGCCTGGATTCAGGACCAGTCTATTGGCTAGCCCTCTGTTGGACTGTCCAAAGTTGGAAAAGCAGTCGGCCGTGAAGTGACTAGCACACACATGCTCAGTTTTACTGAGTGTAGCTGGAACATTTCCTGATAAATGAACTCTAGACACTTAGTCTGTCTTCTTCAGAGATGGGAAGCTTGAGCATGGAGCTATGTGGCTGATTACAGCCAAAAACAGAGCAGTGATGGCTCTTCAACTACGGCATTCTACTCCCGGGGAGGGGGTTCGGGGGTATCTGCTCCGGTGGACCAATCAGGTCAGACTTGCTCCTGATTGGTCAAAAAAGGGAATCGCTGTCGTCGGCAAATCGCCCAAATCCAAACAGCTGGTTTTTGGTCAGGATTTTACATTAACAAGCTCTACTAAGAACAGGTTTGGTCATTAAATATCACATTTTGTGGGCTGGGAGGAAAGACAAAGACCCACACATTTCACCAAAAGACTTAATAAAGTGATTTTTGCAGGCAAAATGATATCCTGCTTTCTGAGAGTAGGAAAACAGAAGGTAAAAAGACATGAGGTTGATTAAAAAAGAGGGTAGATGCAGCCTTGATAACGAAGAATCACCACTTTTACACTTTTGATTTGCAAAATTAAGCAGCAAATTAACGAAAAGAGTGTTTGAAAGTAGTCAGAATTAAAAACAAGCAGCACACAGAGTGACTGTAATGTTCTGAGAAATGACAGAAACAGAAACAATTGAAGTCATGAGATTTAATTGACAGCTGACAGGGCTGGGGGAAGACAGGAGTCTTGTGATGCTGGCTCTGTGAGGCCATGTGATTCTCATTCAGAGACAGTTACAGCTCGCTGTGCTGCTCCAGAGGATGATTTCATACTGCTGTGCAGTCACAGTGGGGCAGAAAATAAGAAATTATCAGGAATATTTATGATTTTCTCATTTCTGTTTGTACACAGAGCTTTAAAACCACAGAGCTGCAAAAACTAAAGGTGAAGGCTGCCCCCTGCTGGATGAAAGGTCAACTTACAGACACAGCAGACACCATGATTTATTTTTTACAGATTCAGCCTTTTAAACATTAAAAAAGTATAAATTTAACCTAAAGTAAAAGAAAACCTGCAGCTTTAGTGTTTTCAGTGAAAGCTTGAGTCATAGACGATCATAGCACAGTCAGACAGAGGAAAAACAGCGTCATTATCTGATTAAGTTATTGGTATCACAAGTCTCTTAATCTATTTAATATCACTGAATAATACACACCATCATTCAACCACATAAAAACAACTCTAAGGTGTTTTTCTCTGCTGAGATCATGACTTTTAAATTCACAGAAGGTTGTTTTTCTGTGAGCACCCGTGTTTTTAACGAGTGACAAACAAAGAGAGATTCAAAAAGTTATGTAACAAAAAAAAATGAAAAGAGAGAAAAAGTCAGCTCTAAATGCCAGATGTACTCTCCAGGAAAAAAACAAAATGATTTCTTCTCTGTTTTGTTCTGGTTAGCCTGTTCATGAGAGCATCGAACAGATATCGACCACACAGCATCAACAACGCCAGACAAATGACTGATTGTGTCTGTGAGTGGATTTAAATGTCAGCTCACTTCATCCAACACACGTTCACAGTGTGGGCTGACTGGAAAGTTGCTGACTTGAAAGTTGCCATGAAAGTTTGTGAAAGTAATAAACAAGCCCTTAGCTTCACAGTGGGCAGGCGTTCACTTTCACCATGACTCACCAATGAGACTCTCTGCGGTTTAACAGAGCCATTTTCCCAGGAAAACAAAACAGTCTTTTACTCCTGCATGCTGTTCGCTGACCGCTGGTACGCCTACCAGCCTGTCCTCTACAAACTCATCCAAGCCCGACCCAAAACTCAACACAAATCCTCCTGCAACTGCATCTGTGCTGTGAAACAGGGGGGCTCTTCTTTTCACAGATAATCCACTGAGTCACTCTCAGGTTGGTGGGGACCCAGCGGACTTTGTGACAGGCTGACCACGTTTTTCACAGACCCCTGCCAACTTGAGGAGGATGCTCTGAGGCAGTTTTTCATTTAAAGAGCTGGATGCTTGTCTCTAGAAACGTGGGGGTAAAACTGGCAGCCACAGCTACAGTCAAAAGAAACCTTTTAAGTAGCTTTTCTGTAAAAGCAGACAAGGTTATAATCACTGCTTCTCACTTATGGTTTCTATGTTTTCACCTCACCTGCTGCAAGTGGTGGCAGCACTATTTCCAAAAGGAGATTTAGAAATAAAAACTGAATGGGCAAACATTTTTAACAGACCTGCTCTGTCTGACTGATTTGCCTGATCAGAGGTCAAAGGTTAGAGCCAGGGGCTGAGGGGTTGATAAGCATACAGTGACATGCTAAAAACAGATTAGCAATAACACTTTCTAAACCCCTCATAAAATTTCACCTGTAAACTAACTGCATTTCCACCAAAGATAACCAGATTTTCTTCTGTTAAAAAACAAACAAAAAAAAAAAATGAAATTTAATAAATTTGCAAAACTTTCAAAAAAATGAATTTTTTAAAATTTGCAGAAAAAAAGAGAAAAAGAAAAGAAAATTGAAAATTTGACAAAATTTAAAAAGATTACTTTTTTAGAGAAATTTGGAACTTCAAAAATATTTACCCCCCCCCCCCCCCCAAAAAAATAAATAAATAATTAATTAAATTAAATTAGATTAAATTTAAAATATAAAAATTAAAATTAAAATTAATAAATAAATTTTAAATTTTCAAAAAAATTTCAAAAACTCCAAAATCTTTCTAATTTTAGAAATTTGCAATTAAAAAACATTGTAAATGAAAATTTTTAGATTTTGAAAATTTTTTGAAAGACTATTTGAATTGAATAGCATATATTGATAATATTGCACAACACATAGTTTTTTAGTTATTTGCTAATGTCTTACCTCGTATCAATCATGTTAATTAATCTGGCACTTTGTCAGTTAACTAAATCCATCCTCACAGAATTAAAATCAGTATTTTCTTCCAGTTTAGTCTTTTTGTAGATGTAGTTATTTTCCCAGGGCTGTAAAACTTGAGGTTAGCCACAGGTGCATGGAAAGTTGGTGGGCTGTTGATGTTGTAGGAGGTGAAGTAGAGCGGTGGCAGGCTTTATTGACAGATGGGATGAAGATTTAGTTCAACTAAATGTTAACGCAGGATTTTATTGTGTCAGTGTCTTTAATCATCAATATCCTCTGTAAGAAAAATGAAAATTATTTATTTCAATAGTATTTTTTTAAGGCTACAAGGAGCCACAGGTTTAAGACCCTTGATCATGACTGAAAAAATAATAAAAGTGAAAATGATCCATTATTATTATTATTATTATTATTATTATTATTATTTTATTATTATTATTATTATTATTATTATTATTATTATTATTATTATTATTATTATTATTATTATTATTATTAGTTTCCCTATTCTTTCTAACCTGGCAGAAACAGGCTTTGATATAATCAGGATTTACTCCTGTCCTTTAGTTTTTTATCACAAAGATTTTATGGTGTTTAACTTCATATCGTTGTGATCTTGTGTTCGCAGCTGCGCAGTCGGCTGCAGACTCACAAACGGCGGGAGTTGCCTCTCTCGTTGCTTTCCTGAAGATCTTTGCCAGCCTCCTGTGAGCTCCTCCCCTTGTGTGAAAACATCATCGGTATCCGGAAATTAACGATCCCGTGATGTCAGGGGAGTGTTAGCTTAGCATCGGAATGACCAAAGTGGCTTCAGAGATTTAGGACCCAAACCGTTTGAAGAGTTAGTGTCAGTTTACCGTTTAACTCGGTTTCTGTCGTCAGTCATGGGCTCAGCGGTGTCGAAGGCTGTCGGTGGATGTATCCTTCCGCGTCAGCGTTACCAATGGGGATGAATCCTCCGGTAGGAAAACTAACGGGATGCCGCTCAGTTAGCCTGGGGTCGGATTTATGTGCCACACAAGCTAGAGGGCTCCTTCACAGGCTGTGGCAGGCTAATAACGAGCTGAAATCCGCCGCTTAGGCTGGAAATAGGTCGAGTTATGGCGCGGTTGGGGCTGGAGCAACTGTCAGATTTCGGGGACTACACCGGAGGCAGAGAGCTGGCGGAGCTCTTCACGGTGACCAATAACAACGAGCTGAAAAGCAGCCTGTCCAACGTCCGCCTGAGCCCTGATGCTCGTCACATCCATGTCATCCTCCGCAAGCCGAAGCTGGGTCTTGTGACTTTTGATAAGTATGAAAGACCTCACCTGGCCCAGAACCAGAAGAAGCTGGATTTGACTCGGACTGTGCCCATTGTGGATGTTTTATACCTGGACCACAGCAGAACCAGCAGCAGCAGCAGGGACTGGGCGGTGGTGGCGGTGGTTTATGAGGACGGGAGAGCAGAGTTCTGGAGGTTCCAGGAGTGCCGGGCGGGCTGGCACCTCCTGCAGACCTCAGAGCTGTGCAACAGCCCCCGGGCCGTGGTGGTGTCAGTGTGTGCCTGTCCCAGTCTGCTGGTGTGGTGTGAGGAGAGGCCGCCCTCAGAGAGCTCCCCTGCCCTCAGCTCCACCAGGAACAAGCTCAGATACTGTGTTTGCAGACGGGACCTGGAGGTGGAGGAGGGGGCTGTCCGCTTAGGGGGGGTGAAAATCGCCCTCCATAACAACCCCAGATTCAGCGTGGTCAGCTCAGGTGAATGTGTGCACCTCCTCCCACACCTGAAAACAAAACCTCCTCTGAGCATCTCAAAGTTTTTCCTCACCTGGTCCCCTCACCACGACTCCTTCACCGTCAGCACCACGTGTAAAAACACCCCGCTCAAGAAGCTGTCAGCCAAAGAGTCGGACTTTAAGAGGCTGGTGCCGGACTGTTTGGGGTTCTTATCAACTCTGGACCCCCCGGAGATCCTCCACTTCTCACCCACGGGGTGTGGAGGCCTGCTGCTGCTGCTCAGCACGGGCTGGGTGTGCTTCCTGCAGAAAGACGGAGTCCTTCGACAGGTTTTCAAACTGGCTGACAACTGTTCGGTCAAACCCGGTTCTCACACCAGCCTGTGCATGTACCAGGACACTGTGGCTCTGCTGATCGAGCAAAACCTGCATCTGATAGACGTGAACTGTGGCAGGGAGCTGAACAAGCTCGCGCTGAAGAGAGAGGGAGTGTTTTATACCAACCACTCTGAGAAGTGGATCCCTCACCTGCTCTCAGAAACTGGACTGTTCATGGTTCTGAGCAAAGAGGCTGAGTCCAGCAGGACCAGGTGTCGAGGTTTCAGCTCAGCAGAGAGTGTGGACCCTGGGGGCCTCCTGGTGGAGGCTGTCTTTGAGGAGGCGTGTAAATACTACCAGCAGAGGAGCCTGAGCAGCACGCAGCTCACCGTGGACTCTCTGAAGAAAGGGGGGCGCTTCCAGGCCCCCATCTCCCTGGCCTCCATCGTCAGGACCTTCCTCCTGAGGCAGAGAGGAGCAGAGCTGACCCAGAACGGGGAGGACGGGTTCACAGCCGGCCACGATAAGCTGCTGGTTTCTCTGGAGGCTGAGCTGAAGAGCCTGGTGACTCTGGAGGAGGTGAAGGGGAGTTTGGTGAGGCAGAGTGTGAAGGAGGTGGAGGCTGTGTGTGAGACGCTGGTGGAGAAGGAGGTGGCCCGGCTGCTGTCCTCCTCGGAGCTGGATCAGGAGGCGCTGCTCTACCTCAACTCCATCTTCAGCATCTTCCCCTGCCAGGCGTGGAGGGCGGCTCAGGCTGCTCTACAGCTGCACTACAACGGGGAGGGCTCCCTGACCAGCAAGGCCCCCCCAGACCTGTGGAAGACCGTGCTCAGTCCTGCCGTGGCGCCCTGCACCGCAGCGTCTTCGCCGCTCACCAACGGCAGGCCCAAACACAACCACAGCCTGAAAGCTGACCACGTGGCCAACTGCAGAGTCAGAGCGTCCAGCTGCTCGCCTCCCGCTCTGCCCGTGTTCGAGCTCCTCTGTCACTCCGTCTTCCTCTTCCAGCACGCCTGGCTGCCCACCTTCCTGGAGCTGGCCCAGCAGCAGCAGGGCGCCGCCGGCCTGAGCCTGAGCCTGGCCTCCTCCTCCTGGAGCTTCTCCGGGGCGAGGGGCGGGGAGGGCGGCGAGAAGAACGTGCCGCTCTACAAACGGGCCCTGTGCGTCCTGTCCAGCCTGAGCCTGGACCGGGCCCAGCAGCAGGACGTAGAGGTGGAGCTGCTGCTGGTCAGCGGGCGGCCCAACGCCATCCTGCAGGCGCTGAGGATCCTCATGGCCACGCAGCAGTGGGAGCGCGTCACGCAGGTCGCACAGAAGTTCTGCAAGCAGAGCCCGCTCCTCAACAAGGAGATCTTCACCACCCTGCTGTGTGAGGTGGCCCAGCACCGAGACCTGGACCCCTACCTGGACCTGCTGTGGGTGCTCTGCCCCGAAGACCTCACCGTCACCACCATCCTCAACCTGGTGCTGAAAAACCTCCCCTCCCCCAACAGCCCCCCTTCCTCCTCCTCATCCTCCTCATCCTCCTTCTCCATGGCCTCCCCCTCCCCCCCTGCTCCCTTCGCTGAGCCGCTGAGCAGCCAGTTAACCATCGGGCTGCTGAAGCCGCTGCTGAGGAAAGTCCTGCAGAGGGAGACCAAAGCCAGCCAGCGCTACGCCGACATCCTCCAGTCGCCAACGTACCCTCCTCCTGCTCCTCCTCGCCAGCCCGTGGAGCCGCAGAGCGCCGTCGCAGAGCCCTGCCTGGATCCTGACAGTGATCCTGACCTGGTGTGTGTCGCAGAGATGGCCGAGGAGTTTCCTGCTCACGTCCCGAGGAGCAGGGTGGCGCTGCCTCCTCACCCCGTCTGATTCAGACACAACAAAGACGCTAAAACTGAGAAAACCACCACGCTCTGAGCATCGACGATCAAATGACTGACACATCAGAGTGCTACAACTATCATCAGTGTGTGTCTGACTGTGTTTAACCTGCGTGGCGTTATCAGATGACGTATGACTACTACAGGCTAAGAGTAACTACTGAGGATGTGACCGTGTACATACTGCAGCTCAGCCCCAGCCTTCCTGTGTAAATACTCTGTCTGTTATTTATCTCTTTAGCCTGAGCTGCTCGCGCTCTGAGGAGCTTAGCTTAGCCGCTATCAGAAAGCCTTCATATGAATAATATATTGTTTTTAACTCACTAACTGCAGCTGTCTGGGTGCTCAGACGTTTTGTTTTACTCGTGTTAATCAGAAGGTGTCGGCTGCGTCGTCCTGCTTCAATCCAGACAATCTGATCTTTGTTTGACGTGTGGTCTGGATGAAAGAGGAAGCTACAGAGCTGCTGATGTTGTCTCACTGATGAACTCAACATATCAGAGGTGTTTGAACATTAACAGGGTGTGATGTGCTCAGCCCGCCTGGCTCTGTCCTCCCGTCGTCGTCCATTTCTCTCTGTTGACTCCATCTTGTCCAATCCACTGCGCTCACAGGACATTCCTGATCAAATTCGCAGTAAAAGTGAGTCACAGTTTGACTTTAATTTAATTCTGGGGTAATTCTGTTAGGACCGGAGTGTGGGTCTTGGTCTTCCTCTCAAACAGATGCACTTTTCCTCCTCCTGTCAGTATTGTTTGTGTTTGTGTTGAGTGTTTCTGTGATTAAGTGCTGTAAACTAACAGATTTAAGTGCCTCTTATCTTCGGTGCCTGTGTTGCCTTTTTAACTTGAGACATCAGAAACAAAGGTGGAGCGTGTAACAAGCTTTGAGGCCCTGACACCTCCCAATCATCACAGTCAGTCTCCAAAGTGACTCCTGGTGATCAGAGTGCCTTTCACAGGGACGTCTGCTCCTCATTTACAGAGCGGTGTCACATTCCTGCCTCCTCTCCTGAGCGTCTCTGCAGACAGACGCAGAGTTTTATCTGGTTTTTAGTTGTTTTTACTCCTGGAGTCTGTTTTTATGAGACTTTAATGTGAAAATGAAACCTGCAGATCTCTGTTTGAAGGTGGCCAAGCATAAAAACCTGTTCCTCAGTCAGCGGGAACTCCCTGACTTCCTCTCAGATTGGCGTAGTGAGTGGTTGAACATTAACTCGTCCTCTCTTGTTTCTCTCTTGTTTCTCTCTGATAACTGCTGGATCTGCTGGATCTGCTGGATCTGCTGTGTTTGCGTTGCTGCCTGCTCTCTCTCAGTGTTTGAAAAGCAGAAAAAGTCAAACCTGTATTTATGAACGGATGCTGTACGTTATTAAACTGAAGATGAAACTTCTCTCTGCTGTCTGAACTCGTACTTTGACGTTTGAAACGGTCGGTTTATGATCATGTTGTGCTCAGTGTTTGATGATCTCTGGAAGAGTTTCAGTTTATTTTTATATAGAGTCACATGACAAACTTCACTCCACGTGAATTGACTGTGTGTGTCTGTAACCTGTACACCTGTACACCTGTTGGAGTCATGTACCTGGCATGTCCCAGTTCCCACATGTTGCTGTTTTTCTGGTTTGATCACCTCAGAGAGCATCTTCCTTTAACTCTGCTGCAAAGATCACACACTGATCGACCTCAGCTGTGTGAGAGACAGACAGGGTTACAGTCACTGTTAGTATGAGGACAAACACACACACATTTATGTTTTTGTTTGTTTGTTCTTTAGTTTTTGGTTTTCTTTTGTTTTATGTTTTTTTGTTTCATTTTGTTGTTGTTAAATTTTTTTATATATAAATATATATATATTGGTTTTTATTTCATTTTTTATTTTATTTTTTTTTTAATTTTGGTTTTTATTTCATTTTTTTTTTTTTTAATTTTGGTTTTTATATTTTTTTTTTAATTTGGATTTTGTTTCATTTTTTATTTATTTTGTTTTTTGGTTTAATTTTTAATTTTGATTTTTGTTTGATTTTTTCTTTTTGTTTTGTTTTTTTTTCACTTTTTCACAGTTAATTCAGTCAAACATAGCTTACAACATGCTGAAATGAAAGCTTAGTTTGGCTCAAATTTAAAGTCTTATACACACACACACACACACACACACACACACACACACACACTCACACACACCTCATTCATATGATCCACTGCCCCCGTTTCAGCATATTGGTGCCATGAGCAAATCCACTTACAGCTGCAGTGTGTGTGTGTGTGTGTGTGTGTGTGTGTGTGTGAGTGTGTGTGTGTGTGTGTGTGTGTGTGTGTGTGTGTGTGTGTGTGTGTTTCAGTGGTCGGCCTGTTAAAGGAATGTTCAGTCGTTCAGCCATTAAGCCTCTGAGGCGATCTCTGAACCAACAGCTATAACAAACAAAAGCAGAGGTCAGAGGGCTGTTTCTGTGTGTGTGTGTGTGTGTGTGTGTGTGTGTGTGTGTGTGTGTGTGTGTGTGTGTGTGTGTGTGTGTGTGTGTGTGTGTGTGTGTGTGTGTGTGTGTGTGTGTGTGTGTGTGTGTGAGGGCCTCTCTCATTCTCACAGGCAGCTTCATGGTTGGATGTGAGGGTCTGATCACGATGAGAGGTTCAGCTCTCAGCCCTCAGCCCTCAGCCCTCAGCCCTCAGCTCTCAGCTCTCAGCTCTCAGCTCTCAGCCCTCAGCCCTCAGCCCTCAGCTCTCAGCTCTCAGCCCTCAGCCCTCAGCTCTCAGCTCTCAGCCCTCAGCTCTCAGCCCTCAGCTCTCAGCTCTCAGCTCTCAGCCCTCAGCCCTCAGCCCTCAGTCTCCCTCTTTGTTTCACTTTCACTCTGACTGTTTCTGCACCCAGCTTCTCCTGTTACGAGGCGTGGAGTCAGGCTGCTGAAAAACCATCGATTCACCTGCTCTAATTATAGCTGACGTCCTGCAGAGGGAAATGAATCTGTTCCTGCGTCCTCGGCAGAGACTGAGACTGAGCTCCTGGACGCTGGTGCCACTGATTTCTGCTTCATCTCTCTCAGAAAAGGAACATTTCAGCTGGTAAAGGTAGAAATCATCTAAAACATGTTTTTATTACATTGAACAGTGCATGCAGTTTAGAGCCCAGATGACTAAATTACTTCTCCCATGACCGGACTATAAATGAGTCTCTGGATCTCCACCTTCATATCCAATCTGTCCAAACTCCACAGGCTGGGGTTTAAGGTACGTGCTGATTGGCTGGAAGGGTTGAATTCATCTTTGATACAAATGTCAAAGAGGAAAGATGAACAGTTAAACACGTCCCCACCTACCACACCGTGCAGGAGTTCAGTCTATGATCACAGGAACCTGACGAGCTTCAGCAGTTTTTCTATCTGTTTTGATTCTATAGATCTAAGGTTATAGAGCTGAAGTGGGGAAAAGGTTGATCAGACATTTAAAGGCCACAGATATTTCTAATGATTGATGAGTTAAAGCTCCTGTCCGGAGTTTTTTTTCATATGACATTTTCAAAAAGTTTTTTACAGTTTGTTTAACATTCGACTGGATTGAAAGAAAGTTTCGTAGTTTTCAGGAAATGCTCCTTGTTCATGTCTGGGAACGTGTTGCTTCATGTTCTGGTTCCTTTGAAATCAGGTGAAAGACGAGCTGTCATCAGATTACTGCAAACACACCTACGTACAGGTACAAATAAAGTCACATGACCCTGAAAACTTCTGATTTATCAAAAAACAAAGTTTACTCACAGATTTGAAACAGAAAGAAACAGAAAACAAACTACTACAGAGTTTATAAAGAAGAGAAATGATTCTGTTTTGGTTTCTGGCTTTAAGTTTCCTTAAGTTTCAGTCTTTTGGAGCTTTCTGTTCTTCTTCAGGATCCTTGTCTTGTGTTTTGTGTTTCCTGTTTTTGTCTATAGTTCTTGTTCCTTGTGGTTCTGGTTTGGTCCATGTGAAGGTCTTTTTGTTGTTTATTCTCAGTGTTTCTGTTTTGGATTGATCTTGTCTCTGTCTTTAGTTCTCCTTGTGTTTCCCTCCTGTTTGTTTGCCCCTCCTGTTTTACCTGTGTCTCGTTCCTCACCTGTGTTTTCATTGGTCTCTGTGTTTAATCTGTGTTTCCTGACTTTCTCTATCAGCTCGTATCCTGTCGCTGTGTTTGCTGTCTGCTATCTCATCTCCTCGTCTTCTACAGCTTCTTGGTTTTCTCTGTAAGTTTTTCTAGAGTTTTAGACTTTTGAGTTTTGGACCTCTGAGTTTAAGTTTGTTTATCAGTAGCTGCATCCTCCTCCTCCTCCTCCTCCTCCTCCTCCTCCTCCTCCTCCTCCTCCTCCTCCTCCTCCTCCTCCTCTCTCTGTTTCCTGTTTCTCTGCAGTTATGATGAGAAGCTTCAGATGTCAGGTTTTGAACCCAGCTGACAGTTTTTCCTCTTCGCTGCGCTCGTCGAGTCATATGAAAGAAGAATGTCAGAGATGTGCTTTAATCTGATGAGAGGACAAATTGCATGACAGTAATTATGGTTTCAAAGAAAAACTGTAACCGTCTGATGGAAGTATGTGTAAACATGCAGCTGATTAGTGAAGGAGAGGGACTTTAACTTTATGCTCTCATTCATTTCTGTTTGATTTCAGACTTTTTTCTCTTCTTTTCTATAATCAGTTGAAGTCTTCCTTTGTAAACTTGTAATTTGCAGCAGCTCCTTCACTGTTTTGTATTTTGCTGCCTTTGTAACCCACAGTTTAATCCTGATCTTTAAACAGAGCTTTATAAATGACTGTGACTGTGAGCAACTGACAGACTGAGAGTGAGATGTTATATTTCTGGGGTTTTTTTTCCGTATTGATTTTTTTTTTTTTTTCATTTTTTATTTGTTTTGTTTTTTGATATTTGTTTTTCATTCTGATATTTGAATTTTTTTCTTTTTTTTTTCTTTTTTTCTTTTTGTGTTTTTTTAAATTTTGATCAATGTTTTTGTGTCATATTTTTATTTGTTTTGTTATTGTTTGTTTTTTCATATTTCATTTTTGGCTTTTTTTTCCATTTTTTTTATGGTTTTTTTTTGTATTTTTTCCATTTTTATTTTGTTTTCATTTTTTATTTGTTTTGTTTTTTGATTATTTGTTTTTCATTCTGATATTTGAATTTTTTTCTTTTTTTTTCTTTTGCTTTTTGTGTTATTTTTTATTTTGATTAATGTTTTTGTTTCATATTTTTATTATTATTTTTTGTTTTGTTTTTTTTTATTTTGGGGTTTTTTTGTTTGTTTGTTTTTTTGTCATGTTTTTATTTCTTTTTTTGTTTTTTGTTTTTGTTCCAGTTTTTCACAGTCAATTCAGTCAAACTTTGTTAACAATGTGCTGAAATAAAAGCTTAGTTGAGCTCAAATTTAAAGTCTTATACACACACACACACACACACACACACACACACACATACACACACCTCATTCATATGATCCACTGCCCCCACTGACTGACTGTGAGCGACTGACTGACCGTGAGCGACTGACTGATTGTGAGCGACTGACAGTGAGCTGTGGTTTCATGTGGTTTCATGGTTTCGTGGTGAACAGACTCTCACTGATCGCTCAGATTCCTCTCATGTCTCGGTTTAAAGGTAGAAAAATGCAGCAGCAGCTTCTGATCAGTCACAGTTTTTACTGACAGTAGTTTTTCACAACAGCGGCAAGAAATGTTCACAACCCGTTGATGTCATGAAACAAAGAGACCAAATAAAGTGCTGTGTAACAGAGACAACACACAGGTTAGCACAGAGTTCATGGCAGATCACAGTATCAAAAATAATCATTTCAGAATCAATTCAAGTCAGGAAGTCAGTATTTACAGGAGCAGAGTTTAAAGAATACTCATTGAAATGGTTAAAGTCACATTGTGTGGTTCACTGACTGTGGTAAGTCATTTCTGATTGGTACGAAGAGCTGTGCGTTGATTTGTCATGTTTAGTGCAAGTTCATCAAAGAAGTAACCAAAGTGTTTCCCCCCACAACAAGTTTCTGAATCAGAGTAAAAACAAAAGGCGAACCGTTGGCACAGAAACACGAAGCGCTGCAGCTCAACCAGTCTTTAAATAACTGCATCAATGATCAGTTCTCCACCAGCCCCGCGTCACGGCTCAGAAATGTGTTCAGATCCCTGCAGCTGTCGGGTCAGCATCAAATACAAACTAAAAGTCATCTTAGAGAAATACTTTCAGAGGAAGGAGGAAATCCCTGAGAGCCTGAGTCCCCCTGAGCTCAGACTGAGTATGCTGGGTGGTCTTTGTGAGGCGGAAAGGTACGGCAGGACGTCTCCACGGTGACAGCGTGTCCCGTCTGTGCAGGAGTGGGCTCTGCTTTTATCAAGTTATCTGTGTCCGCAGTCTCTGAAGCGTTTGGCACCAACGCCGTCCGTCCTCTCAGGAGGATTTGATGTGGGCCCGAGGGATGTGGTGCATGTTTAAGTCCTCCCTGAAACAGGAAGACGATCAGCTGTTAGAGGCCGTCAAGGCGTCAAGCACATCAATACAGACAGATAAACATTTACAGTTTCTTTATTTTGTAATATCTATTAAATAATAGTCACAAAGTTTAGGTTTCAGGTGTGTCCACTTACTCAAAGACGTCGGAGTACTTCATCCTCCTGTAGTACTTGGCCAGTTTGATGGAGAAGATGATGCTGGGGACGAAGAAGATCATGCACCAACCCAGACTGAACCAAAACGCATTCTGGACACAGGGGAAGAGGATCACGATCAAAGGTTAGCGTCTGATAAGATAACTGCAGCTTTACGCTCAGATTACAGATTACAGATTACAGATTACAGATTACAGATTACAGATTACAGATTACAGCCGACCCTCACCAGGGACTCCACCAGGTTCAGGCAGAGGAAACTCTCCACATAGTCCACGGCGTCCGCCACCAGCCCACAGCGGCCCAGGTGGAGCGTGATCTGAGGGAGATCAGAGACGGGGGAGAGGTCAGTCACGTGTGTGTGCAAACATTTGACTCTGTGTGTGTGTGTGTGTGTGTGTGTGTGTGTGTGTGTGTACCGTGCTGTTGGCCCAGTCAGCGTAAACGATGAAGTAACCCATCTGACAGTCCACAAACTTCTGGCTCTCCTGAGACACAGACACAGAGTGAATTCCTGACATTTCTCCCTGCTTTACAGTTTTCTGCTTTACAGTGAGCGGTCATGAGGAACCAGAGGAATGCATGGCCATCTCAGCCTGTTGGATTCTGGGTAAATCCTCTGCAGTGACCTGTTAGTAAGTGCAGCAGTGTCTGATCAGATGAGGCAGGGCGGTGGGAAAGGTTATTTATGGAGCTGATTTCAAGAATTCAGAATAAATAAAGTTATAATTCTCTGAATTTAAGACAAATGCTGAAAATACAGCTGATGAATAATTTAAATATTATTTATGGAGCTGAGAAGATTTAAAACATTAAATTTTCTCTGTGTCAGTCTTCATGTTGTGTCTCTGAGCTGCAAACAGAGTTTCTGAGTTAACGCTGTCTCCATGTTTGGTCTGGACCCGTGGACGGTGAGCAGACTATCAGATGACCTTCGACGCAGAGGGAGGTCACATGACAGAGCAGAGTCAGAAATGAAGTTCAACACAAGCTCCAGCAGGAAGACCACTTCATACTCATCCATTTATCCCCGGTCATCATCCATTCACCTTCTGCAGGGATGGCCAACCTGCGGCTCATGAGCTGCATGTAGCTCTTTGCCTTTCGGTGTGCAGCTCTTCTATCCACTATATAGTTATGAGTAACGGTGTGCCGGTCAATCTAAAATATTGATATACTGATGTCAAAGTTGGGATCAGTATTGATTAATACTTGGGTAATGAGATTGATACTTAAGTTTCAGTTTCTCTTCTCTACATGTGCCCCTCTTAATAGCTCATGTGCTCATATCTATCATATAGATTAATAGATAGAGCAGTGTTTCACAAATTTTTTCTGACCAAGGACCACTTATCCCCCCAGAAAACTCTTGCGGACCACCACGAGCTAAATAGTCCCAGAACAACACCTCAGAGAACAAACTCATATAAAGTCCACTATATGTGGGCTATAATCTACTATAAAGTCCAATCATACATGTACAACTTGCTAGGGCTGCAACAAACAATTATTTTGAAAATTGGGTTAATACACCAATTATTTTTATGATTAAAGTTATACATTTTATTTCTTAAATTCCCTTTATTCAGAACAAGTCTTTTTCCTAATGACTAGTGACTTTAGTAAAAAAGTGCACTTATTCCCTCCAAGTTTGGTGGGGGTTTTTTTGTTTGTTTGTTTTTTAGAATGAGGAAGAAACAGGACCTGGAAATCTGAGTATAACTACATTACTGATATATTATTCCATAATACCTAAAAATTCCAGTATTTAAATACTTAAGTACGTGTATTAAATTAAATTACTCAACACTTTAATGAACCAATTTTTGTAGATTTTATCAATTTGTGTAGCAACCAAACAACTCGCACCCCCACCCCCTCTTTTTTCTCCAATGTTCCATTAAAAAAAAAAAAAATTTCCTCACGGTAGTTGCAGATCACTAGGGGGCACTGGCGGACCACTAGTGGTCCACGGACCACAATTTGAGAAACACAGAGATAGATATATAGATAGATAGATGGAACTTTGTCTCTTCTGCAGTGAAACAGACATTTGTGTTTGACACGGCTCCAGAAATGAATTTAAACACATTTATTAACACAGTAAATTGCTTTGAAAATTAGAAATGTATTGGTTTTCACTTTATGTCATTTCATATAGAGAAAGTGTGTTTGTAAGACCACGTGTGTGATGTGGCTCTCTGTAGTACCATGGTGATTTTTGTGGCTCTTGGTCCCTGACTTGTTGGCCACTCCTGGCCTTCTGCTCCTGCTCAGGTAACAGGAGAATTATGAGAGTTTACGCCTTCAAGCAGAGAGCCAATCAGATTTAGCCTCCTCTCATATCTACCAATCGTCTTCCAGCTGCCAGAAAATTTAACATCCCCCTCTCTGACCTACACACTGCAAAAAAAGTGGAATCTTATCAAGTGTTTTTGTCTATTTTTAGAGCCACATTCACCTGAGCAGTCCAGAAAAATGTCTGATTTCCAGCTATCTAAAAACAAAATGAGGTCTGAGTTGCTGTAACAAGTTGAAAAAAATTATCTGCTAATGGAACAAGAGAAATTAGCTTGAAACAAGAAAAATGTCTTAATACAAGTAACTTTTCTTTTGTTCCATAGGCAGATATTGTTTAACTTGTTACAGAAATTCAGACCTCATTTTGTTTTTAAATAACTTGAAATCAGACATTTTTCTGGACTGCTCAGGTGACTGTGGCTCAGATTGAGTCTAAAAGACATTTTTTACTGAAAATAAGACAAAAATACTTGATAAGACTTCAGTTTTTTCCAGTGTTGTATTGTTAAAGATACTTGGTGAATAAAGGCCGTTCTGGTTCTGGTTATGTGTTTGAAAGTCTATCAGCAGCCGTACAGTCCTCAAAACAGGAGCTAACTGTTAAATCATTTACTAATGTTCAAATCTTCTGATGACTCCTCATCAAAAACCTGAACTATCCCTTTAATCAGCACAGACAAGGAAAACAAAGGATTTTCTGTTTGTTTGATGATTCGTCATTTTAGGGATTTTAAACCATTAATCAGGATTTGACTTTCTGAGTCCACGGCTCGTTGCCTCCCTCAGACCTGGACCTCCTCCTGTGACGTGTGTGAGTATGTTCAGTTTTATCTGTCCCTGTTGGGAAATGTCCGACAAAACGCAGCTGGAGCAGAGATCTGTGCGTCAGGATGTGAAACTAACGACACCATGAGCTCACACACCGCCCTGCTCTGCTCTGCCCCCCCGACCACAGGCATTAACAGACCACATGGAGCCCCCCCCCCCCTCAGCTCATGTGACTCTCTACTCACGGTCTTCACGATCTGTGTCCTGTTTGTGTCGAGGAAGTCTTGTGCTGCTCCCACTTTGCTCAGCACCTCCCCCACCGACCCCTGAGGAGCAGAGAGGAGCAGAGAGGAGCAGAGAGGAGCAGAGAGGAGCAGAGAGGAGCAGAGAGGAGAACTTCAGACACACACACACACACACAGGACGATCATTATTCCTGGTGTTTCCAGGTTTTACTCACGTTGATTTTCTTGGCGCTGGACTGAAGGCGTGCGCCGGATGCGTTGACGTTTTTCTGCGGGCAGAAACAGGAGGCGTCAGAGATGAGGAGGATGTTCACAGGGAGCAGAGAGCAGGTACTCACCATCTGAGGGAGGAGGCTGCTTTCTAAGTCGGCCTGGATTTGTCTCAGGTCTCTGGCCTGACCCTGGAGCTCCTTTTTGATTTTATCGTTCGTCTGGAAACAACAAATCTCTGGTTACTGCTGAAAAACCTCATGAAGATAACCTCTCTGTGCTCTCTGTGACTGACCTGAAGGTCGGCTAGCCGGTCCAGTCTGTCCGCCGTCGTGTTCAGGTTGATGCTGGAAACGTTGTTAATCTGAGAGGAGGAAGGTGGGAAAGGTGAGCATGGAAACACGTCGTCTTCACTAAGAACGAATCAGGAGCCAGGAGTCAGATCTACCTCAGACGTCAGGTCCACGGGGTCGAAGTCGTCGGCTTTGCTGGAGAAGCCGCTGAGCTGCTCTTTGCTCTCCGGGCTGAGGAGGGTGATGGTGGACAGGACGATGTCTGCATCGTCAAAGTAGCTCTGGATCCGATCCGTGTACTGAGGGACGGGCAGAGCGGGCGTTAGAGACAGAAACAGGAAGTGATGATGAAATCAAGCTCAGTGAAGGTTTGAAAAACTCACCTTGGTCACGTTGAGCAGGTCGTTGAGGTCTACGAGCTCGTCCAGGTGGAGCGTCGCCCACAGAGGCTTGTTCTGCTCACACGATCTGCCAACGTCAGAAACTCATTTCACAAACAATCACTGCTCACGTTTATGAAAGCTGCTGCTCAGACTGAGTTTAATAAAGTTTTCTCATGAGAAACTGAAGCTCCGTCTCGTACCTGTAGATCTCTGAGATGCTGATCTGAGATTTCACTCCCAAACTCTGGCTGAGATTCAGCCCTGGGATGAAACCTGGAGTATCCATGAGCTGCGAGGGGAAGAGACAGTTCACAGTTTGATGATTTCCACGCTTTGAGACAGAAAGTTGTTCCTGCTACGCTAACTGAAGACAGGAAATAAAAGCCGTGGCGTGGAATCAAAGCGTGTGACCGAGCGTCTACCTTCAGCAGCTCGCCGCTGTTCCAGGGGCGACAGACCAGCGTGTAAACATTCCCGCCGAGCAGGAACAGAACCAGCACCAGGATCATGAAGAGCCAGGAGAAGAGGAAGCTGAACCCTGCGCTCCTGAAACACAGAGAGGTCAAAGGTCAGAGGAGGCTCAGAGGGTGGAGCGGTTGGAGGAATCAGCTTCAGCTGAAAGTGAAATCTGGGGGGCTTCAAGTATCTGAAGTTTTTTATCTTAGGAAAAACTTAAGGGGGAGGAGTCAGGTACCAGGTCACATGACTTCATGCCAGCATTGAAAACCATATTCATGAATTTCAATCAAATTAAAAAATGTCCGCCTACGTGGACAAAGACAGGGGCCATGAGACAAGTCCTGATGTTTGTCATGTTGTCATATTTTGGCAGGCACGATGGCGTATTGCTTTCACCCCAAATAAAAAAAATCCTCCTGTTTACGACTTAAAAACAAGAATCTGAGAAGTAAAGAAATTCCTGAAAATCTTTAATCGTCATCTCGATGAAGAAGGATAAAACATGTAACTGTTTACTAACACGCATTAAAAACCAACCTGACCTGTACTGACCCCTCATCGCTGATTAGCAGCAAAATCATGCAGCAACGAGTCACGCAGCAGAGCATCATGGGAAATC
This sequence comes from Halichoeres trimaculatus, assembly GCF_033239565.1. Taxonomy (NCBI): domain Eukaryota; kingdom Metazoa; phylum Chordata; class Actinopteri; order Labriformes; family Labridae; genus Halichoeres; species Halichoeres trimaculatus. Next base: position 38,263,677 of record NW_027437186.1, on the reverse strand, counting down.
CTGGTTTTCTGTGATAGTATCTCATAAAATTGGGAAATACTAAAATAAATAAATTCCTGTATTTATGAGATAGTTATGTTGTGGAAACAGGAGGATTTATTTTATTTATTTTATTTATTTCTTTATTTTAAGTGAATGAAATACGCCACCATAGGCAGGACTTGCTTGAATAAAATATTATTCTTTAAGATGATTTTGATGTATTATTGTTCAATAATTGACAGTAATTTGCCTTTTTTTTTTTGCACAGCTCCAGCTGCACCTTGTATCCTCTGTTTCTCAATATGATGATTATTATTTTATTTTTCTGTAAATATTCCTATTTAAATATTTTTATTATTATTTTATTTTGTAATTATTATTTTTCTCTTTATATTTTTGCATACTTGTAAATTTTATATCTTACCTTTTTCTGTATTCTATCTGCATTTTTATTATTTTCTTGTTAAGCGTTAATACCAAGACAAATAAAACATGATTCTGATTCTGATTTAAAAATTGGAAAAATTCACATCTATTTCCTAGACAGACAACAAATCCCTGGAGATAAAGAATGCAAAAATCATAGATAGAAAAAAATCATGGAAGTGTGTTGTTATGGCCTGGAAACATTTAAAAAAAGCAATCAATCAATTTTCCAAAATTTGTACGTAAGTGCCTGTGGATTTAAGGGTTAAAGCTCCTGGACAAACTCTGACTGTTGTCATTTTAACGCTCCACCCGCCCTCTGACACCAGATGGAGAAAGGACGTTTCAAGTTTTATGAAATTAGAAAAAAATTAGGCACTCACTGTGAAATCTCAACACAAACTTAACAAACCATGGATACCTCTAATTGAGCATGTCAGACACTGACCCTTTTGGCTGAATGAGCCTCTTTACTTCTTCTCCACTGATCAGAAATCACAGACTGATGAGTCTTACTCACTGTTTTTAGAGCATGTGGGACGGACAGTTTGGTTATTGTAAACTTTTTGTTGTTGTTGTTTGTTTTTGTTTTTTGCTTTTTTTCCTTCCCTCTTATGTTTTGTTGCATATTAACGTCGTCTTAGCACGCTGACTACCTCACCATTGACTGTGATATCCTTTAATATCTTTTAATATCATGAGCAAATAATTCTTATTTTTTGCTTTGTTATTATTATTATTATTATTATCATTATTATTATCATTATTATTATTATTATTATTATTATTATTATTATATTTATATTTTTTATTGTTATTATTATTATTATTATTATTATTATTATTATATTTATTATTATTATTATATTTATTATTATTATTATTATTATTATTATTATTATTATTATTGTTATATTTATTATTATTATTATTATTATTATTATTATTATTATTATTGTTATTATTATTTATTTATTTATTTATTTATATATATTTTTTTTTTAATAAACTGAAATGTTGCTGGTACAGATTGAATCTTGGCATCAGGATCAAAAATCCTCTGAACCAGCTCTGGGCTCAGCTGTTTGTCAAATAAATGACATTATCATAACTTATTATAACTGTTTGTTGAGTTATCCACTTCCTGTTTCAGGGTGATAAAACACGTCAGTCTTTGTCACATCGTGTTCATGCTGCTGTGTTTATATTTCATTACATTATATTTTACTTTCAGCTCAGAGACTTTAAACCATCAGAGGAGCACATTAACGCAGAATCAGAGGAAATAAAATATATTTTTTATCTTAAACTCACATCATAAGAAAGATGCCCCCACAGTCTGCCGTACCGGAGCGCTTCGTGGGATCTGCTTTGGGTTTCAGACCCAGAGGGCCAAAGACCAGACCCAGGAGGTTACAGACCACCACGAGGAGGACCAGGCAGCACAGGGCCACACACACACCCCACCTGGAGGAAAACACACACACACACACACACACACACACACACACACACACACACACACACACACACACACACACACACACACACACGTATGGGTCAGTTAATCCTGTTGGACAGACGTCTGCTGAGACCCTGTTTGGGTCAGAAAGAGGATCTGTGTGGTTCTGGATCCAGTCTCAGACCTGATGTGCTCTCCTCGCTCCAGCTGTGGGAGGAGCTTCTTGATGTCTGTGTGAACCCCTACGAGCGTGTCTGACACGTTGTTCAGGGTGGAGAGCGGGACGTCGTCAGCGATCTTTGAAATCTGCTCCTCGATGTTCTCCAGCAGCTTCTTGCTGTCTGAAAAACACACACACCAGGTTTATTTACTCTTAGTTTAGAGGAGTGAATCCTGGAGTCTGATGATGGTTAGAGGAGCTTTACTCACTCTGAACGATACCCGAGGTGTCGTTGCTCACTCTCTGAGGGATGCTGTTAAAAAAATCCTCGGCCTGAAACAAAAACAAGCAGAAGTTTTCATCACTCAGGAAGTTTTTCAAACTTTGTCTCCTTTTTTAACTTTTCTGATTTATCCCTGAATGAGCTCATCAGATAAAACTGTTGCTCTGTGTCTTATTTCATATCAATCATTTCACTCCTGACTCTGTCTGCTCTCAGAGATCTGGAGGAATTTTTCTGATTATGTGTGAAATGATTCACGTGTTTTCACGTCAGACGTCACAGACCTCCTTCGCTTTGGACGAGAGATTGATTTTCCTGACTTCATCCATGGCTGACTGCAGCTCCTTCAGGGAGGGAACCTGTGGGGAAAACACACACACACACACACACACACACACACACACACACACACACACACACACACACACACACACACACACACACGTGCCAACAGTGTGACTAGCTATCACATGTGATGCTGTGTTGTACCTCAGATGAACAGGCGGGGGCAGCAGAGTGCAGTTAAAAAGTTTTCAAACACATGAGCTTAAGACGAGTGGTTTCTCAGCATTTTGTGAAGCAGATTGAATATTTTCAGCATGTCTGTGTAAACTGTGAGGAGAGGAGAGGAGTCAGAGGAGTCAGAGGAGTCAGAGGAGTCAGAGGAGTCAGAGGAGTCGGAGGAGTCAGAGGGGTCAGAGGAGTGTGGGAGGAACAGAGAGGAGCAGATGGGACCCAAACGAATCTGAGACTGTGGTTGAGCAGGTTTGAAACCTGAGCCGTCAAACCTTCAAACGTCTTTACTCCATCTGCCTGAGGATGAAGTCATGTGACAGACTACATCAGGGGTGGAGGAGTCTGTACTCACAGAGACGGTGGTGTCCAGCGCGTCCAGTTTCTGCAGCTCGGGCTGGAGCTGGTCGCAGCCGGTGCAATCGGGCTTGGACAGAGTCTGGTTGATGTCGTCTCTGACGGCGGTGACGTTGGCCTGGAAACGGTCCACGCTGGACTGCAGCTCCGCCAGGGAGGAGCTCAGATCCTCCACCTGCCTGCTGGTGTTTTCAGTGTCTGTGGAGGAGCACGAAGGTTTCAAACTGTGGCGTTATTCAAAGATCTGTAAACTGGATAAAACTGAAATCTAATCAAATGTTTTTGTCTGATTTTCATTAGAAAAATGTCTTTTTAGACTCAATCTGAGCCACGTTCACCTGAGCAGGCCAGAAAAATGTCTGATTACAAGTTATTTAAAGACAAAATGAGGTCTGAATTGCTTATAATTAGTTTAAAAAAATCTTCCAACAGAAAAAGAGAAAAGTTTCTCATATTAAGACATTATTCTAGTTGTTATATAGACAGTTTTCTTTACATACTACAAACAATTCAGACCTCGTTTTGTCTTAAAATAACTTGAAACAAGACATTTTTCCACACTAACAAGTTGAATGTGGCTCATACAGAGTAAAAAAAGACAATTTTAACTTAAAAAAAGACAAAAACACTTGATAAGATTTCAGTTTTTTGCAGTGCAGTACTTAAATCTGAGCTGGATTAGCAAAGTAAATAAAAATGCTAAAATAAAACAACTCTTAAAGAAATCAAATCCCTAAAACAAGGGTGTTCAACCTGTGGCTCTGGAGCCTCATGTGGCCCTTAAACTCCTCTGCAGTGGCACCTTGTAGCTTTAGAAAAATATTATTGAAATAAAGAGTTTTTATTTTTCTAACAGAGGGTATTGATGATTAAAGACACTGACACTGAATAAAATTATGTAATAATTTTGTAAAATTAAATATAAGTCACCTTTTGCAGAAAAAACTTGCAAATTGTTTAACTTTTTTTTTTTTTTAACTTTTTTAATTTAGAAAAATATCCGTTTTTTGAGATTTTTGCATTTTTAATAAGATTTATTTTTTTTCAAATGTGGCAAATTTTGGAAATTACAATTCTTTGCAAACTAATTAAATTTTGGCAAATTTTGGGTAACTTTTCACATTTTTAAAATTTCCTTTTGAAATATAGAAACAAAGAATTGTTATTTTTCTAACAGATGGTATTAAAGATTAAAGACATTGACACTAAATAAAATCATGTAATAATTTTGTAAAATTAAATATATGTCACCTTTTGCAAAAAAAAAAACTTTACTTTTTTTAAGTTTTGCAAATTTTTGAACTTCAAATTTTTTACTTTATTAATTTAGAAAAAAATCATTTGTTTGAGGATTTTGCATTTTTAAGAAAAAAAATTTTTTTTTTGAAATGTAGCAAATTTTTGAAATTACAATTCTTTCCAAATATTTTAAAATTTTACAATTTTTTTTATTTCAAAATTTTTGAAAAGTTTTGCAAATTTTAAATTTTTTTGTAAATATTTGCAAATTTATCAGAATTTAAAAAATGGAGACATCACAGTTACAATTTTATAAACACAAAAACTTCTTGTTTAGTTATTCACTTGGTTTTTTTTTCACTATTTTTAGAATTTTAGACATTTTTTTATCCTGATTGTAAAGATAAAGTAGATTTTGTGGCTCCTGAACGACTTTCATCCAGGTGAGCTGAAGCAAAATGGCTCTAATGACAGTAAAGGTTGCAGACCCCTGCCCTAAAGAAACCAGAGGAGGGAGGCCGGGGTGTCAGCTCTCATATCAGTTTGAACAAACATAATCAATCAATGAAAGATCACTTCATGCTGGAAACTTATTAACTTTGTAGAAAGAAAGAAGAAGAAGAAGTAAAAACTTTCATTGAGCTCACAAACTGAAAGTTTCTGGTCTGACAGTTTGATCTATTGACGTTGAATTAAAAATAAACGGTGACGTTTCTCGCACGTCTACAAAACTCCTTTTGATCCTAAAAGCAGTTTTAGTTCCTGGAATCGATCCTGAAACGACGTCTTTGTCTCTTTCACTACAGGTTTCACCCTGAGCTGTCCCGCCACGCCTCAACCCTCTGAAGAAAGCAGCTGAAATAAAAACACCTGAACACAGGTTTAACATTTCCTTTAATCCTTTAAATCCAGATATTTTTGTGTCTTCTGGAGATTTCTGTCTTTTCTTCACGCTGTGGTTTTGCTGACATGAAACTCTGATTTCTCACACATTAAAACGTCAGGATAAGGCGCTTTGTGAGCCGTGTCAGACTGTCTGTAGCAGCTCGAGCTTCAAGCGTTTGCTCCACGCGTTCCTGAGATAAACCGATCCGTGCTGACTGACCTTTACGGGATCAGAGAGCAGTTTGACCGGAGCAATACAGGAAGTTTTTCTGATCTCTGAAGAAACGTTTTGTTACTCACGCTGCAGAGTTTCCTGTTTGTTAGCTTCCTTTTTATTTCACGCCTGAGCTGCAGTCAGTCATGTTACAGGTCTCAGCTCAGCAGAAACTTCTGGTGTTACAGGGATTCAGCGCAGAAAACTGCAGTTCCTCCAATGTCCACAAGAGGCTGGCTCCAAATGCTAACAAATCCCAATGGACTCTGTTTCTTAACTCCTGTTTTTACAGCAAAGGTTGACACGTTTACAGCCAAGAGCAAACACCTGTTTCTGTCTCATCGGCTCTTTGAAAAGGTGATTTCTTTAATTTATTTGAGTTTTTAACGAGCGTCATCCTCCAACTGTGAGAAATGAACTCTGCAGATCAGAAGATATGAAGATTACAATCTGAGCCAATCAGAGGCACAGCGCCCCCAGGCTGACAGGTGAGCCCCCTGAAGCTGTTAGTGAGGAGTCGCAAAGTTTATCCAATATCTGCTGACGATAGGCTTCAAAACTCTGTACTAAAACCAGATGGGTGATGTCACAGATAGTCTGTGGTTTTAACAGTTTAAAAATTGAGGCCTAATTTTGTTTTTAATATTTTATTTTTGGGCTTTTTAGGCTGTTAATTCATTGGTATAGAGCAGGGGTCTGCAACCTTTACTTTAATAGGAGCCGTTCTGCCTCAGCTCACCTGGATGAAAGTCATTCAGGAGCCGCAAAATCTAATTTATCGACAAAAAAAGTGTATAATCAGGTGAATAATTATCTGAATGAGAAGTTTTAGTGTTTATAAATTTTCACATGTGATTTCTTAGTTTTTCATTTTCATTAATTAATTTATTTCATTTATTTAATTTATTTTTAATAATTTTGCAAATTTAAGAAAAAAGGAATTTGTAGTGTCATAGATTTTATAAATTTTGCAAAATTTGGAAATTGGAAAAAAGATTAAAAAAAAATTAGCAAAATAAGAAATGAATTTAAAAAATGTGCAAAATTTCAGTTATTCAAAGAAATTGATGAAATGTCATAAATTTGAAAAAAAAAAAAAAAACCTAAATAATGCAATTTCAACATTTTGCTTAATTTCCAAAAGTTGTAAATATTTTTCTAAAATTGCAACAACAAAAAAAAAGAAAGAGGGACTAATGTAAAAAAAAATCAAAAATTTGCAAATTCTTTTTTAAAAAAATGTGGAATTCTTTTTCTTCATTGGCAAAAATGTCAAAAAAGTGAAAAAAAAATAAATAAAATAAAAAAATACATAAATGAAAAAACTACAAAAAAAAAAATCACAAAAAAAATCAAAGCTTTGTTTCAAGAGGTGATGCATTTTAAGTCCAAATTTTATATTATGATGTTACTTAGTGTCTGTGTTGTTATCATTTAAATATTAAAAGCCCTTATTTAAATAATATTTTTAAAGCTACAAGGAGCCACTGCAAAGGAGTCAAAGGACCACATGAGGCTCCAGAGCCACAGGTTGAAGACCCCTGGTGTAGAGGAAAGTGGATAGAGCAGGAGACAGGGTGAGATTTGGGAGTGACGTGTGGGAAAGAGGCCACAGCCTGGACTCAAACCCAGGACTCCCACGTGAGGGCGAACCTCATAAACCGTAACCTAAACTGGGCCATCTGCTCCGCTTGAGGCCTTGTTGACACAAGAACAGCACCACTGCAGACGGGAAAGTCTTTCCTTTATACTTTTAAACATCTCTGTCTTTACATGACAGCTGATAAACCGTGGCTCTCTGACCTGTTCACGGTTTTTCAGTCGATGATCAAACAAAAAGCATCAGCAGTTCACTTTCTGCTGTGAAAAACATTTCTGTGTTTCTGAGCAGCTCGTAAATCAGCCGCGGCGCTGTCGCCAGGAGGCTCAGCTTTAACGGTTTCTGGGTTGAGTGAAGGATCAGCAGAGTCAGCGGTTTCTGTGTGGGGCCTGTCATCCCAGAGACGCCCCCTCAGGAGCCAATGGGGGACTTCAACAAGACCACGTCCATAACACGTGTCAAACTGAACGTCACAAATAACCGTTTCTCTACTCAGAGGGACGGTTTGGAGCCCATATCATAGGTTTCCTGATCAAAACGTCATGAGGAGTAAAACAAACTCAAACTGCACGTCTGCGCCTCCTAATTACACCCGTCCCGTCAAACATCCACACAAGCGTGGACACGCTCAGGCTGAAACGGGACGGAGCACGCCACCCTCTCATACCTTCATCCAAGAGTCTGACGGAGCTCAGCGCCGGCTCCAGGATCTCTCTGAACTCCTGCTGGATCTCTGCTCCCAGCTGGGGCCCGATGGCTGAGTCACACAGAGAGGAGAGGTGGAGAGGTCAGAAACAGAAACAATGGCTTCCGTCACCTCTGCTCCACATCGCGTTTTCACTTCCTACCTTCCAGGTTCCTGGTCACCTCCTGGATGGTGTTGTAGCTTTCATTCACCACATGGTTCAGCTCCTGGAGACAAACAGAGCGTCAGAAATGTCACGTCAAAGTCTGCACATGAGTCACAGCTTTAGGAACAACGCGGGGTTTGTTTGAGGCTGGTCACGGCGGCTAATCTGACAAGCAGCTCTCAGAAACCAGGAGAGACAAACAGGACGCGGCCCCGTCCCTCCCTGAAACCTGTCCCTGCTCTGTTGGATCTGCAGATAAGTCTGTTCACAGTCAGGAAACAGAGCTGCTCGTTACTCAGCAGACTGACACGGGGATTATTCACATCTCACGCAGAAGCTGTCGGCTCACGGCACGCTGATGACGGAGGAACAGCTCGGCTACATGTTAATGGGTTCAACCAGGGCAGAGCTTCCATTATAACCCTATAGAGACTCTGTAACAATACTGAAAAAATCTGCCCCAAAAACAGCAAAAACTCCCCAAAAAACCCTAAAAAACACCAAAAGTGGCAGCCATCTTGAATTCGAAGGTTAAAATGTGGTCAAATCATTCTGTAACCCTGAAATATGTATTTCTTAACAAAAATAAGGTCTGAAAACATTTATTGTCCATCATTGTAAGCCGAGCCATTAAAGAGATCATTTCCATGACGGCCATTTTGGATTTTGGCCTCTAAAAAATTTTCCCCGCCATTTAAAAAATACACCCTGGCTGAATTTGTTTTTTAGCCCTCCTATATGACAAATCCATTGAGAAACGGACCTTTCCTCACCACGGTCACGTTTCGCGCCAAAATGACCCAACTATATTGGTTCATTGTTCCATTGTGTATATTACATTAAATAAACATTAAATATTATGTTTCATGGAAAACCTGATGCAGAACTAACCAATTCATTGAGAAAATCCAAATGGGCTTTTTAGGACCATAGCTCTAAGTGGACAGCTTCACTTTCACCGACAAAAATATTTTTAAACAATTCAAAAGTCAGCAGCTGCTTGTAGCTTTAAAAAAATATTACTTAAATAAAGAATTGTTACTTTTCTAACAGAGGGTATTGATGTTTCAAAAAAATTGACACTAAATAAAATCATGCAATAATTTTGTAAAATTAAATATTCATCACCTTTTGCAGAAAAGATTTGCAATTTTTGAACTTAATTTTCTTTACTTTTTTCAATTTAGGAAAAATCCGTTATTTGAGAATTTTGCATTTTTAAGAAAAAAATTATATTTTTTTCAAATGTAGCAAATTTTGGAAATTACAATGCTTTGCAAACTATTAAAATTGTGGCAAATTTTGGGGAACTTTTCACATTTTTAATTTTTTTTTTTTTTTCAATTTATCAAATTTTTTAAATTTCAAAATTTTTGAGAAATGTTGACATTTTTTAATTTTTGAAAAATATTTGCAAATTTATCAAAAATTTGGGGGGGGGCGTCTGTGGGGTCAAATTCAGGCAAATGTTGGAGCTCGATGCAGAGGAGGAAGCAGAGGTCCTCCTTCGACCCTCTAAAAACCAGGGTTTGTTGGCTCCACATCTTCCTCTCACCGACCACGACACAAACACACCTCATCATCCCCATCACAGGTATAAAAATAACTCCTCCACCTTTTACTGGAACCATGTGTTTCCTCTTTCCTTATTGTTGGTCATGTCCTCTAATCTGAGTCATCACAGGTGTGATCACGTCACTGATGGGAAGTTCCTCCTCAGCTCAGATCTGCACACAGTGTTTCTCTGCGTGTCCCTGTCTCTGACCAACACAAAGCTCTCTGTACAGGCTGTTTGGCTGCAGGAACTTGGTGTCTAAAGCATGAAAAAGGATGAATCTGACTTGTTTTAACCTGTGTTTACAGATTAAAGGTTTCCTCACCTCGGGCACAGCAGCCAGGAAGGTCTGGATGTTGTCAAAGGTGGCGTTGAGCCCCTCCGCGGCCTGGTCCACAGTTTTTTTGAGAGCTTCATTACTTTTGAACATGCAGATATTCCCAGCACTGAAAGCACACAAACACAGAGTTACACACACATAACAGACACACACACACACACACACACACACACACACACACACACACACACACACACACACAGAGACAGTTGGAGTGGTGAGCATAACGTCAGTGTTAGGAAGCAGACGGGCAGTGAGGCGTGCTCTCTCAAGCTGTTGTGCTGGGATGCTAATTTCAGATAACACATCATTATGGTGTGTGGAAGTGCATCAGAAAGCACACACTCACTCACACACACACACACACTCACTCACACACACTCACAGTATGACGGTTGTGGTGGCGAAGGCGCTCCAGTACAGAGCTCTCCTGCGACAGTGAACAGAGGACGACTGCTTCTGGTACATCCTCCCTCCACAGTTTCCACAGCAGCGGCAGCACGCCACCAGGAGCCCCACCACGGGCATGAGCACGATGTAGAGGACGCCGATGGCCGCACACACCAGGAAGCCCACTTGGTACACCAGGGCCTAAACACACACACACACACAATTCCTGTCAGGCAGATGGCTTGTATAATTTTTTTTTATATAATTATCCTTGTTATTGTTGTTTATTATTATTATTTTCAACATAATTGTTATTAGTATTTTTTTTTTTTATTATTATTATTGTTATAATTATTATTGTTATTTTTAACATTATTATTATTATCATTACATTATAAGCATTATTATCATGATAATCATTATCACCATTACTATTATAATCATTATTATATTTATTATTATTATTTTTATTATTATTATTATTATTATTATTATTATTATTATTATTATTATTATTATTATTATTATTATTATTATTATTATATTTATGATTATTATTTTTATCATTATTATTTTTATCATTATTATCATTACTATTATTATTTTTTTATTATTATTATTATTGTTATTATTATTACTTGTTTATTTTTTTTGTGCTGTTTGGATTCATGTATTTTGGTTGTTTAATAAGTTAGATGATGGGGGCTGGTGGGCGGGTGGGATCTTGTGTTATTAATTATATGCAGCTGCCTAAAGTGATGTCTGTCAACATGTCCTGGTTTGTCTTTTCTTTCCTTTTTTTAATGTACCTGGCAACATTTGTGTCTCTCTGGGCACCAACCAGTTTACCTGACATGGATTCACCTGGAAACTCCCACTTACAGCTGTATCAGAAAACATAATAAAAAGATTTGAAATGACATTTTGAAATGATATGTATTATATAAACTATCAGCTCCCAGGCCCAGCTCTCAGCAGCAGCAGGTCTGCGTGGTCTGCAGTGACGTCAGATACACCGAGCTGTCGTTTTCTTCACCGAGGTGACGGTCTACGATCAGAGCGCTGAGAGTCACAGTCCAGTCAGAGTCCAACGCACGGCGCCGCTCTCCTGATAAACACTCTCAGATTACAGCTCCAGGGGCTCAGGGGAGGGTGGGTCACATTTTTCCCACATCTACAACTTCATCCAACAAAAATGCAGAAAGAGGAAAAAAAAACTGACTTACTTCTCTGACAAGGTCTCGATTTGCCAGCACTTCATTCAGATCCTGAACCACCTCCACGATCAGGTCTGGAAGAAAACACAGGAAAGGATTCAATCAGGAGTCTCTTATTTCCAACTGACTTTAGGAGACACACAATTTTCTTGAAAATTTGCTTAAAACTAGAATAAGGTCTTAATACAAGAAACTTTCTCTTGTTTCATTTGTTTGCAGATTTTGGCCTCTGTCCTGATTCATGCTCAGAAAATGTCTTGTTGATGTGGACTGTGTGTCCAGTGAGCAAACCCTTTAATCTCTTTCATTGTAGAAGTGGGAAGGTGACACCTTCATCTTATGGTTACCAGGAAACCAGGACAGCTTCGTACACACACACACACACACACACACACACACACACACACTCACAGCCTTTACGGCCTCAGTGAGTGGGCTTTTGTGGGACCCAGGCGACGGAGCAGACATGTGCAGGTTTTCTTTCCATCAGCTTTGTGTGTTTCTCTCTCATGTTCTGAGTTTTTGTCTCAGTAACGTTAGGCTGTAACCCGGTATGAACGTCCCAGAAATATGTTTTTAAACTCACACAAAGAGTCTCACCTTGACTCTAACCTGCTGTATGTGACGCTGTAAAGCATTCCAGTTTCCCAGGAACAGAAGAGTCAGGATTTTCAAACCCTGCTCAGGTTTAAGGACCAGTTGTTTAGGAAAAACTCTTTGTAAAGAAAAACTGGGCCAACAAACCACAAAGATAAAATCAAGCAGGGTTTTGTCTTTAACAGCTTATTAAAGTGATTAAAAACTGCAAATTTAAAGATGCTATGAAGAGGATCTGTTTAAAGATGACTGCAGCGCCACCTTCAGGCCCAGAGTCCCACACATACTGTAGTGATGATTTGGCTTTAAAGATGGAGTGTGTATGTAGCCTTTAGCTAATGTTTTAGCCCTAAGCCAGTGTTTAAGCACTTAGCTTATGTCTTAGCCTTTAGCTCCTGTTAAAGCTCTAAGCTTGTGTTTAAGCCCACATTGAAGCACGTTTTAGCCTTTAGCCTGTGCTTTAGCCTTAAGCTTATGTTTGTGCCTTTAGCTCGTTCTTTAGCCTTTAGCCTGTGTTTTAGCCTTTAGCCTGGCTTTTCACCTTTAGCTTGTGTTTTAGCTTTCAGCTCATGTTTTAGGCCATATTTTAGCTTTTAGCATGTGTTTAGCCTTTTGCCCATGTTTTAGCCTTTATTCCATGTTTTAGCCCACATTTTAGCCTTTAGCTTGTGTTTTAGCCTTTTGCCTGAGTTGAGGCATTTAGCTTGTGTAATAGCCCATGTTTTAGCCTAAAGCTCGTGTTCAAGCCTTAAGCCTTATTTTTAACCTTTAGCTTGTGTTTTAGCTCCTAGCTCGTGTTTTAGCCCTTAGCCTGTCTTTTAACCTTTAGCTTGTGTTCTAGTCATTAGCCTGAGTTTAAGCATTTAGCTTAACTTATAGCCCATATTTTAGCCTTTTGCCCATGTTGTAGCCTTTAGCCAGTCTTTTCATTTTAACTTGTGTTTTAGCCTTTAGCTGGTGTTAACTTTTAGCTGGGTGTTAGCCTTTAGCTTGTGCTCTATCTCTCTCCTGTTTCTCTCTCTTCTGCTCTTTTGTCCTTTTTCTGTCTGACAGTTAGGCTCCAGTGTCCACCATCACTACAAAATTAATCACAGAAATCATTTTCTGCAGAGAAAAACACAGATATCTCTTCTCTCTGATAAACTTCATCAGCTGGTCTGGTGTTGTCATAGAAACTTACACATGCTGTAAATCAATCTGGACCTGCCTGACCTGATCAGGAAGCTGAGAAGTAGCTTTTATTGGTGCTGATAATCTCATTGTAAAGTGCGGATTAGGATCAGGCAGATATCTAGAAGAGACTTTTTCTAGATCACTGAGAAACTCCTCACAAGGACTTCAACAATCGACCTCAGCCGTCAGAGATGCACTGGCTTTACTCATAAGCAGCGCTGACAGCTCGTTTGAAAAAATATCAGCGTTAAATGACAAAACCTTGAATTTAAAGGAGCAGTTTGGAGAATTTAGCAACAATGAGCAGAACAGACTCATCAGACAAGAAACACTCAAACTTCTGAGCATGTTTAAATCAGTTTGTAATCACCTGAATATCAAAACAGTTTGTTGTTGATAGAGTAAACTGACTTTTTATTGACTTTAGAGCTGGTCTATTTCCATCATTTTGTTCCACCAGCAGTGACCCATTGAGGCTCACACTCACTCAAAAGACCAATGAGGAGACATCCTCAAAGGAAACGCCACCAACGCCATGAATCGTCAGCTTTTCAGTCTGATGCTTTTTCAGTGAATTCCAGAGAGAGGAGAGGCAGGTCTGAAGCAAAGAGAAGTAACGCTACAGAAACTTCACCAGGTAGTTTATCACTTCCCTAACGCAGCGCCTCGGTTATTTTATTTTATTTTATCTTATTTTACAGTGAGCATGAAGAAACGCGCTCTTTCATCCTCAGATCAGAAGATAAATCAGTTTGATCCCTGGAGGGTCTGTCAGGGGGTGATGGGAAAACAGCTTTCTCTCCAGATAACAAGAAAAACAAGTCCAGATCTGGAGAAAACGCCTGGATTTGACTTTTTAACCATAGTAAGAAAAACAACACTGCTATCACAAGATCACAAAACAAACAGCCACGATCAGGAGACAGATCCCAGAGCCTGTTATTACAGGGTAATATGAAAAATAAAAGTATGTCTGCGTGTCCACCTGTTAGCTTCAGTCATCAGCTGCTGTAGGTTGGTATAAACCTCCTACCAAAACAGCCTGAGTTAAAGACATGGATTAATGGATGAATCTCTGAGCTAAACCCACTCATTATTTTATTATTTACCTACCCACGTTCACAACCCCAGGCCTGCAGCTTTACAGCAGCTTTACAGCAGCTTTACAGCAGCTTTACAGCAGGTTTACAGCAGGTTTACAGCAGGTTTACAGCAGGTTTACAGCAGGCTTACAGCGGAGCACAGAGACAGTTTACAGAAAGCTATGAAGCCATTCACCGTGTCATAAAGAGCGAGGACAGCTTGTTCAAACAGCTGTTGACTCAGAGGGACTGGAAGTCAAACATCGAACAGTAAGAGCTTTTTATTTGAACATCACGGCAGCCTTCCTCCAATCATCAGGCCGATCTCTGAGAGCCGTGGGTTTAACCCGGCTGGAGGTTGTTTGACCTGTTTCTGTCCATTTGAAATCGATACAAAGGAGGAAGTGACATTAGAAATACAGACGGGTTTTATGGAGCGATTACTTCGGCTCATGGAGACGGATAAAACACCACAGGAGAAACAAAGCTCTGAGTTTCAGGAAACACCGGCTCAAAAACCTGAGACTGGGACTGAAAGGTTAAAGGTAGAGCAGAGAGGAATTCCCATTAGCTGACTGATTAACCAATCCTGACGCCTGTTTGTTTGAGCATCAGGACCAGGGGTGTTCAACCTGTGGCTCTGGAGCCTTACACGGCCCTTTGACTCCTTTTCAGTGGCTCCTTGTAGCTTTGATAAATGGATTGGCAGACCGGGTTATTGAAATAAACAGTTTTTATTTTCATTGCAGAGGGTATTGATGATTAAAAAAACACTGAAACTACATAAAGTCATGTGTTTACATTTTGTTTAACTAAATATTCATGAAATCTGTCAATAAAGCTTTCCTTTTCTTTTAAACTAAAACTATTTAAAAAAACAAACTTTTAACCATTTTTTTATTTTATTTTTTTAAATATAGAAAATTAAATACATTTTCTAATTTTTTCAATTTTAAATTTTTTACATATCTGCATTCTTTTTGTATTATTTAAATGCCAAATGTTTTTTTAATTGCAACTTTTGAAATTTTTTACATTTTTCTAAAATTTAACAATTTTTTAAATTACAATTTTGATTTTTGATTTTTTGCAAATTTATTAAATTTTGCCAAATTTTTAAAATTGTAGAATGTTAGAATTTTTTTCAAACATTATTTTCTGAAAATTTTGTACATTTTTTTTACATTTTTTTCTTCTTTGAACATTTTTTAAAATTTTATTCTTTTCTGAAAATTTTGGACATTTTAAAAAAAAAATTCTTCTTTGAAATTTTTTTGAAATTTTATTTTATTTTTGAAAATTTATGACATTTTTCAAATTTTATTCTTTTTTGAAAATTTTGGACATTTTTTAAATTTTATTCTTTTTTTATTTTTTTTTTAAATATTTTGCAGCTAATTAAAACATTTTGCAACTAACAGATTTTTTTTTTTTTTTTGTTTATTATCAGTAAAAAAAAAATTTAAAAAAAGACATCCATTTGTTAACACAAAAAATTCTTGTTTAGATAATTATTCTCCTGATTTTTGACTATGTTGACTATATTGTGGAGATAAAGTAGATTTTTTTTTTTGTCTCCTGAATGAGTTTAACCCACGTCTCTTGTGAAAGTAAAGGTTGCAGAGCGATGATCATGACGTTGCTACACTTCAGATGATGCATCACTTCAGCCTGTGGGGAAAATTTCCCAACTATCAATGACAGCTCTGTGGTTACCTGCACCTGGTGAGTAAAATCAGCACAGACAGAGTCTGTGAGGAAGCAGACAGGAGCACTGACATCAGGTCTGAGAAATAAAGTCCACACTGACCTTTAGGAAAGGGGTTCGGCTGCACCGTGCCGAGGAAGGACTGCACAAACGCCGACATGAAGCCGCTGTCGACCTCCTCTGTTGTGTTCTGGAACTGGTACTCAGTGAGGTTCTGCTGCACGGGGACGGCCCGGCATTCAGCCTGAGGAGGGACGGACTGAGCCAGACCGAGGCCCAGCAGCAAGGCTCCAACTCCAGCCATGAACGCTCCAGAGCTGCTGCTACACCGCCTCCTCCAGCAGCTCATCCTGTCACAGAGCCCCATGTCTTCAGGGGCAGAGACGTGGTCTGAGGGAACGGGCCTGAAGAGCGATCACCTCATGGTGAAAACGCTGCGTCTGAAAGCAGGACAAAAAGAGGAGAGACAATGACAGATTCACACAAGGCGGGAGGATCAGGGACGGAAAAAGAAACCCACAGACTGAGTCACAGAGAGGCGTCAGAGCAGCCTGCTCTCAAACCTCGCTCTGGAAACAGATGAAGACAGTCTGTAAGAGAAAAATCAGACGCTGAGCTAAATCCTCAGACAGGATTCCCTCTGAACATCCAGATTCACAGACCCTGATGGTCCCAGCGGACAGGATCCTCTGCCTCTGCCACGATCTGGGAAAGTTTTAAAAATACATGACTCATGGAGATCTGCTCCAACCTCTCTGTCCACAGTGTCAACACTCAGAGAGCGCCTCCACCTCTCATACCTGCACCACCCGTGTTTATCCCAAGCCCTGCTCTCAGAAAAGAGGAGAGTAAAAAATTAATCAGATAAAGAGGAAAAACATCCTCTGCTTCCTTTTTCACAGACTATTTTTAGAGCTGGATCATAAAGGGAGAGTTTTTATTACAGGTGCTGCTCCTCAGCAAATATCACGGCAAAAAACTCTGATCTTATCAAGTTGTTTTGTCTCATTTTCAGTAAAAACTGTCTAGAATAAAGTTTTTATTTAGATAACTTTTCTCTTGACCTCATTTTGTCTTTAAATAACTTGAAATCAGACATTTGCTCAGGTGAATGTGGCTCAGATTGAGTCTAAAAAGACGTTTACTACTGAAAATCAGACAAACAGCGTGGCCCCTAACTAACAGAGCATGTCTACTTCCTGTCAGAGGAAAGTTAACGGTTTGAGAAGAAGAAGAAGAAGAAGAAGAAGAAGAAGAAGAAGAAGAAGAAGAAGAGGAGAGGATCCCTGCTCCTGTTGTTAACAGAAACATGTTGTCTGTCTGGCGTAAACACAGCGAGCCTGAGGATATTTGCTGAACACACGGAGCTGTGGGATCAGTCTGAGCAGCTCATCCAGGCCAGGAGAGTCAAAGAGAGGAGACGTGAGAAGAAAAGAGAAGTGTAGTCCCTTTTCAGGCGACTCACCTGCTCCGGCCGGGCGCTGAAGGACGGTCACGCTGCTCTGAAGTCTGGATCTGCTCTGAGGGGCGTGTGTGGCTCTCCCCGTCCCGCAGAAACCTGAGACGCTCTGCTCCAGATGACAAGTTGTAGTTGACTGTGCGCTCACCCGAAGAATACAGGCTCTATGAAGGAAAGGGAGGGAGGGAAGGAGGGAGGAGGGAAGGAGGGAAGGAGGGAAGGAGGGAGGGTCTAACAGAGAGGAACAGGGAGGGGGTGAGAGCGGTGGGACAAAATATTATGAGCCACGTTCACAGACAACCTGTTACAGCAACTCAGAGCTCATTTATGTCTTTAAATAACTTAAAATCCAAAATTTTCTGCACTACTCAACTAAATGTGGCTCATACTGAGTTTAATAAGACAATTTTTACTGAAAATGAGACAAAAACACTCGATTAGGTTTTGGTTTTTGAGGTGCGCATAAATCAACTTTTCATAACTTGGCTTTGAGCGTTAGAGAGGAGGTTGTGCCATCCTTTCCAGGAACACTGATGCAAGGCGACGTTTGATGTTGCATCAGTGTTCCTCTGCAGAGAGAGAAACAGAGAAAAACAAAGTTTACTTTAAGATTCATTCACAAGCAGAGGAATCCTCATTTGTTGGTCACGGACACCAAACTTTTTGTGTCTTCAGTGATATTTTTACTACTTTTTCTCCTGTGTTTGTCTGGAGATCCTACATGTAACCATGGCTGCATTGTTTACATGTGAAATCAGCTGTTAGCAGCCTGTAGCATGTCAACGCTAACTGGTGCTAGGCCGGATGTTTCCCACAAGGTGAGGAGAAGGAGGTGAGGATGACGTGCTGGTTCTCAGGTGTGAGCTAAGAAGTGACGACATGGAGAGAGATAGAGAAAAAAGTCACACATATTTTATTTTTGTTTTCTTTAATGTGTCTGTTTTTATCTTTTTAATTCAATTGACCTGTGCAGCACTTTGTTTACAGCTGTGGTTGTTTAAAAAAGTGCTTTATAAATAAAGTTGGTATGGTATCATGGGCAGAATCCTAAGTCCTTTACTTTTTGTTGTTTTAATTGTTTTAATCTTTCATTGTTTTTATTTTACAGATGTTTCCTTTATCTGGTGGTGGTTCTTTGTCTTTGATATATCGCTACATCTTTCCTCACATTTCTCTTTTACCTCTTTTACTCCTTCTCTTTTATTTGTTTTTACTGTTTGTTTTTATTATGTATGTATGCCTGTAGCATGTCACAGCTAACTGGTGCTAGGCCAGATGTTTTCCACAAGGTGAGGAGAAGGAGGTGAGGACGACGTGCTGGTTCTCAGGTGTGAGCTAAGAAGTGACGACATGGACCTGTCCTTCCATCCATCGTTATTGGGAACGTAAGATCTATCTCCAATAAGATGGACGAGCTAGCTGAGCTAACCTCAGTCCTGGACCCTGTGGAGGTGGAGGCTGGCTGACTGGACAATGATGGATAAGCTGTCAGCATCTATTTTACTATGGAGCTTTTTACACTTTCTATACACTTTCTTACTTTGGTTTTCTTTGTTTCTGCTGTGACTCCTCCTCTCTTCTATCAAGTGTTTTCTGCAGGTGAGACCAGGTGAATCAGTGCACAGCTGCAGTGTTACTGTGTCCCAACAAGCAACAACACAGGCCAAACATGCGGGATCAGGACTGGATTCTTGTTGACATGTATCTAATGTCGCCAAGAATCCAGTCTCAGTCTTCATGAAACAGACTGAAGGATCTGACCCACATGATAAGTAATTCACCAGACAAATACACCTGTATGGGACAGCTCTTTGACCACAGGGGGCGCCAAACTGAACACTAACTGCAAGTCCCTGACTGGAGCTTTTAACTGGTTTTTATCAGGTTTGGTTTAAAGGAACGAGATTTAACTGTGCAGCATCCAACAAACCACTGTTCTTATCGTTTTCTCACAGTAAAAGCTCAAATCTGCAGAAATCCCAGGTTATAACTGTGAGTTTGTTTTCAGTTGCTGTCAGGAAACAGTCAGACCTCCTCCCACACTCTGAGCTTCATGTAGAGGAAGTGAAACAGCACAGACGCAGACACAGATACTGTTATTACTCACCTGAGAGGCTGCGTCTGCACACGCTCAGTTCTGCTGAGGGGAAAACAAACGGTGAACTCTTTTCATCCAGTTTGTGATCCTGGTCCAGGTTTTTCCCGGCGGAGTGAAGCCGCCTGCTCTTGATGGCTCTTCTGATTAGGGAGGAAAACATTTGCATGAACAGGAACAGGGTTGAACATGTGAACACACTTTTCTTTTTTAACTCGACCAGAGCAAATAAAATGTTGTGTGAACACGTCCGTCAGCTTCTCCTGTTTTCTGTCCACGCAGGCCCTGGTTCAGCTTCAGCTTCACACATAAGTCAACAATAACAGGATGATCCGTTAATCAGCTGCTGAGAGAGCGCTTACTGAGAGGATTGGCTGGTGATGACAGTACGGGGCCTCACAGGGCACAAACTTAGTGATTATCCCTAACGAGCTCCTCCTGAGCGGGAACCAACGAGCGGTCTCAGACGTTAGTGGCTCCTCTGGGTTGGTCTGTTTCTCCGTCTGGGCCAACGGCTCGGTTCAGGTTTGACTTCACCTGGTTTGTTGTTGTGTTGTTGTTGTTGTTTTGACTTTTGGCCATAATCTCACTGGGATCATTGTGCTCTATGCAAACGCTGCAGCCAGGAAAGCAGCACGTTCACGTTCATCACTGAGGTCTGCAAATCCTGAACATGGATGGATTCCTACAAACTTTTCTCATTTACACGCTGTAACATTAACCGACAGCAGAAGAAACAGTGGGTGGTAAATTAATCCATCAATCAATCAATCAATCAATCAATCAATCAATCAATCAATCAATCAATCAATCACGTTTATTTATATAGCACATTTAAAAACATCCAAGGTTGACCAAAGTGCTGCACAGTCTCAGAACACAATCAAATAAAAGCAAGTTTTAAAAAAAATAAATAAAATAAAATAAAATAAGATAAATAAAATAAAATAAAATAAAATGAATAAAATGAATAAAATGAATAAAATAAAATAAAATAAAAAATAAAATGAATAAAATAAAATAAAATAAAAAATAAAATGAATAAGATAAAATAAAAAAAATAAAAAAAAATGAATAAGATAAAATAAAAAAAATAAAAAAAAATGAATAAAATAAAATAAAATAAGATAAAATAAAAAAATGAATAAAATAAAATATAAAATAAAATGAATAAAATAAAATAAAAAAAATAAAAAATAAATGAATAGTCAGATTTCGTGGTCGATGGCTCCCATTGGCTAATATCTGATCACAGGTAACGGCTCGTCTTTGGGCCTCGCTTATATCAGCCGTCTCCAAGCTATCTGTATCTTTGATTATTGACGCCTGGTCATATGATCCTGATGCTTTTTTAAAAATATTTTCACAGATGGAAACAGAAAGTTTCTGCAACCTGAACCAGTTTCTCACCTGTTAACTCTGCTCCAGATGGAGACAGGTCTACGTGACAGACTCACTTCCTGTTAACTTCAAGTTTCAGATTCAGTTGGAAAAAACTGATCTCTACCCTTTAAAAAACTTTTATCTCTGCTGAGTCTGAGATTAAGTTTCATCCACTTTCTTTGCAGATGAAACAAACACCGAGCGCTGTGTCGTCGGTTGTTTTTAACTTTCAGAAACTCTGGCACACCGAGGATCCTGGAAAACTGTTTTTCATTATTGAACCAGGAATCTGCCAAGTTCCCAAACTTTTCTAACTTTCAGTTGTGAAAATGTGTAAAACTGTTCTGGGCACAGATTTCCCGTCCTCTCGGCCTGCCAGGAGAAACTCGTCTTGAATTTTGATTTTTTGTTTCTCTGGAGGAGCTGCAGATTTTCTGATTTCACTGAAGATGAAGAAACAAAATCAGAGTTGATTTTTCTCCCATGATTAAACAAAGAGAAACTGCAGTGCAGTCTGTTTCTTTTTGCAGTCTTTCTGAGTGTCTTTTTTTTTCTTCAGCTTTAACCTCGGTGAGACTTCGTTCCTTTACCAGCTCTTTTTCCCTTTTATCTGATTTTATTTGCTTTAAGTTGTTTTTAGTATGTTTCCTTTTATGTGTCTGTTTTTATCTTTTTAATTTAATCGACCTGTGCAGCACTTTGTTTACAGCTGTGGTTGTTTTTAAACGTGTTTTATAAATAAAGTTGGTATGGCATATTTTATTTTTAACATTTTTTTTGACAGTATCATGAGCAGGATCTTAAATCCCTTAACTTTTGCTGTTTTAATTTTTTTTTTAATAGTTTTATTCTTTTATTGTTTTTATTTTACAGATATTTCCTTTATCTGGTGGTGGTTCTTTGCCTTTTGTATATTTCTATATTTTCCTCACATTTCTCTTTTACCTCTCTAGTTCTTCTTCTTCTCTTTTATTTTTTTCTCCTGTTTGTTTTTATCACGTAAAGCACTCTGTAACACTGTTTTTAAAAAGTGCCTTAGATAAAAAGTTTATCATTAATGTTATTATAAAAAAAAATAAAGTCAGAGTTAAAAGTCACAAACTCCCAATGACAGAAATTATACCACAACAATAAGGACAAATATTTCCATCACTGGAAGCTGGAAACTCAATTAATTAACAAATTAAAATGTTATAACTCATTAAGGAGAGAATTTAAAGTGGCAGATTGTTTAACAGTTATTACAGCGACAGACGTTAAAGGCAGTTTAATCTGATCATTGATGTCTTCATGAAATGGTAGTAACATGTTTTGGTCCAAAAAGCCAATAAATCAAGCACAGCAGCATTGTTTCCAGGCTCTCATAGCCCCTCTGTTCAGAACGCTCTGATTTAGTGGGCGTGGCCTTCATATGTAAATGAGCCACCGCTGATACCGCCCCGCTCTTCCACGTCACTGAGAGCGGCGCCACGAGCTCCGAGTGCACAATGTTTAGAAAACAGAGAAGCTCCTTTACCGTAACATTACAGGCTAAAACAACAGGCTAACTGCAGCTAAAGTTAGCATCCTGAAGCTAACACAGAGACAGGGGGGACACTGAGGAAAAGCTCTTCCATCTGCTCCACAGCACACAGCATTTAAAATACTCACATTTCCAGGGTCCCAGGTTTGTTGGAGGATGGTTGGTAATGCGCCTGGATTCAGGACCAGTCTATTGGCTAGCCCTCTGTTGGACTGTCCAAAGTTGGAAAAGCAGTCGGCCGTGAAGTGACTAGCACACACATGCTCAGTTTTACTGAGTGTAGCTGGAACATTTCCTGATAAATGAACTCTAGACACTTAGTCTGTCTTCTTCTGAGATGGGAAGCTTGAGCATGGAGCTATGTGGCTGTTTACAGCCAAAAACAGAGCAGTGATGGATCTTCAACTTCAGCGCCCACTCCCCACTGCAAACAGCTGGTTTTAGGTCAGGATTTTACATTAAGCTCTACTAAGAACAGGTTTGGTCATTAAATATCACATTTTGTGGGCTGGGAGGAAAGACAAAGACCCACACATTTCACTAAAAGACTTAATAAAGTGACTTTTGCAGAATATGGGACCTTCATTTAAACACAGACTCTCTGATCATAAACTGGTGGGTACAGAAACCAGTGCTCAGAGAGATCTCAGAGAGACATTAGGGACAGATTTTTACTCAAATTTAGAAATTTATGCTCTGAATTTCTTCATTTCCCCAAAGAGGAGCAGATCCACTGAGCGACTGTTCAGCTGTCAGCCCAATATGTAATTTTATTATTGTTTAATTCATTTTTAACTGGTTTTATTGTTAAAATGTTTTTTTAATCCTTTTATTTGAACATTGGCTTCAGCAACATGTTTAAACAAAATTAAACTTTCATGTGGATAAAGCTTATTTTTAATATGAATTGATAAAAGTCATATTTTTTTCCAGTGTAATCCAATAAAGAAAACAGTTTTCAGTGAAAATTCATCTTTATTGATACCATACATGAATTATCAGACAGAAACCTGGCAAAAAATATAGATATAAAACCACCCCTATGGTGAGGTGCTACAGGAGGAGGAGCCAGCGATGGGTGCGTTTCATTTCATCTGTCTCACATTTTACAAACCCTCTGCCCCCAAACCGAGTCAGGAAACTCAGGGTTCTGAAAAGTCGCCCCGGATCCGATTCTGTTGCCTACCCGGTTGATACACCACAAAGAAAAGAGAGACTGGAGGTTTGAGGGACGATGGGAGGAGACTTTAAGAGACAGCTGGCAGCTCAGTGTGGATTTACAGGTGACGTTTCTACCTGATGAACAGAGCAGCTCCTGAGAGACCTCTGCTGGAGAAGTCTGGGAATTACAGCTCACTGAATTTTACATCTGATGAATAAAACCTGGAGTTAATGGTCCAAAATTCACCAGTAAAGAAACGTAATTTTGTATTTTCTTGTTTCAGACACCCTTTCATCAAATACAGATCAGATCCATAACTTTGTGTCATTTTGTCAAATTCCAGCAAATTTTGAGCCGTTGAGGCAAATTTCCTGTGAGTGAGTCTCTCCATCAGAGGATGACTCAGCATAAACTTCACAGAAAGGATGACTAACTCCTCCTCTGGACGAGGCTATCGATCGCTCTGTCGTCAGTCAGACCGGGTGTTTACAGCGGCAGGAAATGACATCACAGGATAAACCTGGAAGCTGTGTGTGGGTCAGAGGCCGGCGGTCTCCTCCGTTTATAACCATGAGTTTTGTACAGGTGAGTGGAGCTAAACAGAAGATCAGGACATAGAAAAATAAATACAGTTTGCTAACATGAGGGAAAATTCTTTTATCAGTGATTGTACCATTAAAAATCACGTTTAAAAAAACTTTTCAGAGGCTTTTCATCTCTTTACATTAGATTGAGTTTCTCATAATTCTAGGGAGGAATACATAGAATAAGTTTTACAGAAATTACTACCTAAAAATATACAAGCACAGACACAAACATGAGGAGTAAAGCCAACAAATGATTCTTCATCAAACAGAAAACAGCACAGTGTGATCAATATCTAAAGAGTCTTTACACGAAGCTCCTTGGTCTGCAGCTTTCTCAATCCTGATTAAAAACATTTCTGGGAAACTTAAGTTAATACAAAAGTCTTTTTTCTTATTTTACAATCCTGTCAAAACTCGTTTTTAAAATATTTTAGAGTAGCAAATTTGAGAAGTTTTCTGTGTCGACGTTGGCTGAAGAAAGGACCCCAGGTTCAGACAAAGCAAAGAGTTCAGCTATGACGAGGTGACAGATCCAAACAGGTGCATGATGGGAGTTCAGTGAAGGGCGGGGTTCAGTGTGCTGCTCTGGAGACGCCACACAAAACACACACCGCCTTCTCCAGACAGGAAGTCAGCGCACCTGGTGACGGCGTGGTGTCTGACGCACACGGATGACGTTACACCAAGCACAGACCGACATGAAAGTTTCACCACCACAAGAAGAATGATCGAACAGCAATACTTATACAGGGATATACTGCAGGTTTCTGATGCTTACAGCTTTACATGAGCAGGATAGAAAAGAAACAACACGTCAATTCATCAGAAAAATAGACTGGAGTGGAAAACAGTGCAAAGAATATTCTGGGTGTTTTTGTTGGCTTGCTTGTCGGTTTATTTTTTAGAAATTGTTTACAAAAATAAAAAAAACAAAATTGAAAACAAGTCTAAAACATAGAAAATGAAAACACACTTCTGGAGCGTCTGGTGCTCGGGTCCAGACCGGCTGCGTACCACCTCCTCCAGTACCTCAACGGTTTACGCCGTGGGAGTGGGTGAGTGTGTGTCGGTGTGTGCACTCTTCTGGCTGTGTGTGTGTGTGTGTGTGTGTCCATGTCAATGCTCTGTGTGTGTATGTGTGTGAGTGTGTGTTAAACATTTAGCGTAGTGGTTCTCAACTCCGGTCCTCAAGCTCCGGCACTGTACAGGTTTTTGTTCCAACCAGGTCCTACAAAAACAGATGATTGAGTTTTTAAAAACCGAGCGTTAACACTAAGAGTGCACACAGAGAGCTGCAGCCTGCAAAGAATCAAAGTTACATGACAGCGAAGCATTTCTCCCCCGACATGAGCACAACACAAACAACACAGTGCGTTGTCAAGAGGAACGCACGCCTGCGAGACCCGAGGTTGGAACAAGAACCCACTGACATGGTTGTCATGACAGCACTCAGACTTAAAGGACACGCCAGCTCTGGCTGGAGCGGAGGGGGGGCAGGCACACGCGCACACAC
Organism: Halichoeres trimaculatus; assembly: GCF_033239565.1. Classification (NCBI taxonomy): domain Eukaryota; kingdom Metazoa; phylum Chordata; class Actinopteri; order Labriformes; family Labridae; genus Halichoeres; species Halichoeres trimaculatus. Next base: position 38,237,922 of record NW_027437186.1, on the reverse strand, counting down.
CCCAACGCTCGCTACGCCTCCACCGGGGCCGACTGGAGCCGAGCAGCTAAGGGCCAAGGCTGAGCACCACTGAGCATGTGCAAGAGTGTGAGGGAGCGCGTGGGATTCTGCCGACGCCGTCCGTCCTGTGACGGCGCGACCGGTCGTTGGCGTCTGTTTCTATCTTTGACCATTCTCTCTGTCTCTGTCTAAAAACACAGAACGGAAGAAAAGAAACAGAAAGAACTGAAGAGCAGCTCGAGTCTTCCTCCCTGACTCCTGGTGTCGGCTCAGGCGGATCCCAGTTCGGTTTTTAGCGTTAGAAAGGGGCAGTCTGGTGCCTCTACTGGGAGGACTGGGAGCTGTCAAGCTTGCTCTCCTGACTGGAGGGGGCCTTGTTGTTCCAGGGGGAGTGCGCCCCCAGAGCAGGCGAGCTGTTGAAACTGTCCTCGTCCTCCAGGCCGTTCGCCCCATCGAACTGCGTGTTCTCCAGCCGCGTGATCAGACGCTCATCCTCGTCACCAAACTCCCCTCCCATCAGAGTGGGCTCTCCCACCATCATCACGTCCTAAAGGGGACAGCAAGGGCCGGTACATATTATCCCCATAGACAGGGGTGGCTGCATGGACCAGCTCTACCTGTAGGGTCTGATCTCACCTGGACACCTCCAGCTTTCTAATAAAACTCTAAGGATGAAATGAGAAACGTTTTCATGCTAGGTGTTGGGGACAGAGGCGTCCCAACGGTTGAATCTTTCTCTCTTATCCTAATCTCACAGGACAAAGTGTCAGGGCGTCTACCACGACAGCTCAGTAGTCCGTGTGATTCCCCGCCCTGGCCAGCAGTGGGCATCCCTGATCCTTGAGTGCTGCGTCAGGGGGTTTTCATTCCACCTCGGGTCTCAACGCTCAATCAAGCAACCACGTCAGCAAAGACAGCCGCGCTGTGTCAATCATGTGCTCTGATAAACGTTGTGCTAGCTTGAAAACCATCCAGAGATCAAACCTGACCGCCCCGCTTCAGATCAGAGCTGGGTCTCCCCGACCCACCGACCCACGACCCAGAATTTAGAGACTATGAAGGTGGCTGGAACCTCCTCAGTATAAACCCTGAACCTGTGGCCCCAGAGGACCAGGGACTGCCCAGCACTGGTTCACATCAGGGGGTCGACTCACTACGTCTACTTACTCTGAGTAACATTACATCAACATACCCATAACCCCCCACAACATGTGAATAGAAGCCCCGCCCCCAAAGCAAACTACCAGTCCTCTACATCTACAGTAACTGCTCTGTCCCCCCTCCCTCTGGACCCCCTCTGGACCCCTCTGGACCCCTCTGAGTCCCCCTGCAGGCCCTGCTCAGCTGATGGAGGAGGTTCAGAGGTCAAACAGATGTAATGCTTACAGGTACCTGGCTGGAGAGGGAGAAGCTGTTTGCTGGACTCTTCTTTTTGCTGTTGCTGTTGTTATTGCTGCCTCCACCCGAGCTCACCGTGCTGCCGCCCGACACCTTCCTTTTCCGCCGCTTGTTCGGGGCTTGTCTGGCCGGCTCGGCTGCACAAAGACACCACACATAAAAACATGTTTTTAGGATGGATCGACTGAATCTGGGACCAACGGGACCAACGGGACCTCATCAGGGGGTGTCAGTGTTACCTGGAGGTGCTACCATTCTTTGCCACTTCTGAAAGAGGCAGGTCTTCAGGCAGTCTCTGGGGCTTAAGCTGTACGTCTTGTGTCTTGACATCAACTCTTGCATGGGCTCCAATATCACACAAAGCTTTGGGAGAGACAGAGAAGGAGGAAGAGGAGGATGAAGGGCTGGTTTGTGCAGAGGAGATTTTAAAAAAAGACTGAAGTTAGGATGCAGAGAGCTGCTTACACGGAGGTAGTTCAGTGTGGAGTTGGACAGCCCACACCTGGTGATATTTTTAGCCAGCTGATCCAGCATCTGGGGATCCTGAGTGAAGGGGTGAAAGCCATGACGTGAATGAGTGAGTGGACAGTTTGTGGCTGTGACGGCATGTGTGTGTTTTGGTCCAGGACTCACGTGCATGGCCAGGATGCTCCTGGGGAGGACCTCTCTGTGCTGCCTGATGCTGAAGTGCCACGTCTTGATCCTCATCATGTCGTCGAACATGAACTCTAGGTACAGGCGACCTTCCACGCACACCTGAGCCACATGAGAGACATCAGAGGTGAAACAACAAACAGACGGACAGCAGGACGGACAGTGAGCAGTCAGATCACTTTAGCTTTACCTGCGTAAACATGGGTTTGCCGTTCTGGGTCACCATGGTGCACTGGTCACAGTCCAGAGACACAAAGTTGCTGTGGAAAGACTCCTTCAGGTGCTTCAAGACGTAAAACAGCTCTGTGGCGCCCCCCTCAAAAATACTGCGGAAGTATCTGGGAATCAACGTCCGGCCGATCGCTGCGGGGAGAAGGAAAAATGGTCAAACAGAAACATTCAACTTTATGAAGGCGTAAAAACAAAAACCAACACCTGCATTTCCTCTCTGAAAACAAGTCTTACTGTATCTTTTCACCTGGATTAAAGTCATCCAGGAGCCACAAAATCTACTTAATCTTCACAATAAAGACAAAAAGTGTATAAATTTGGAACAAATTAAAAATCTAGTGAATAATAAGCTGAACAAGAAGATTTTGTGTTTATAAAATTGAACATGTTGTGTCTCAGTTTTTTATTTTTTTTAAATAAATTTGCAAATGTTAAAAATTAAGAAAAGTATGTGATATCATAAAGTTCATAAATAGATAAGATATTTCAGTAAGTTTGTGATTCAAAAAAAAAAAAAAAAAATGGCTGAAAATGCAAAATATTTTAAATTTTAAAACTCTTCTAAAATTTCATAAATTTGCAAAAAAAATATAAAAAGCTGTCTTTTCACAAACTTGCTCCATTTTAAATTATTTCAAAAATTTTGGGAAAACATGCAAATCTAAAAATTTGCAAAATCTTAAAAAAATTGAATTTTTATTTCTAAATTTGCAAAAAGTTTACAAAAAAATATATTTTTTTAAAATTGCCAAAAGTTTTAAAAATAAATAAATAATGAGACAAATAATTATTTGATAATAAAAATATAAATACATTTTTTTTATTTCATTATTTTTTTTTTCAAATCTACAGGGAACCACAGGTAAGGAGTCAGAAACATTCAACTTTATGAAAGGCGTGAAAACAAAAACCAACACCTTCATTTCCTCTCTGAAAACATGAAAAGTCTTACTGTATCTTTTGGGCCCATCCTCCAGACAGAAAGTGATGGTTAGCATAGCATCATCCTCGAAAAACTCAGTGGTGAAGGCGTCCCACCACAGATTGTCACAGTCCTGAGGGCAGAGGAGAGCAGACAGAGACTTTTAATCCTGGTCACAGTTAAAAACAAAGATTTAAGCCTCTGATAAACTGTACAATATGGTAAAGCATTAAGACTAAACTTTGGAGTTTTTTTCAGGAGGATTTGTTTATTCTGAAATCAGTAGAGATTAAATGAAACAGGCAGAAGCCCTGAAAGGAGTCAGGATCTGCTGAGGAGGATCCTGGTTTGTCTGAACCATCACAGAGGATGTTTCTCCAGCCGTCAGAGAGAGGACAGCTCACAGCTGCTTTCAGACGAACGCTGTGAGTATCCAAACAGTTGGCTTTCCAATTACGTTTCAGTAAGGTTGATCAGATAATCCTATTAGAGCCTGATTGTAAATTAAGTTCTCTGGATTAATTTCCTGCAAAAAAAAAAAAATCCCCAGCATGCTAAGCTACAGATAAACAGCAGCTGGGAGGGAAATCTGCAAACATGGCAACAGAAAACACATCAGGGTGTTTCATTACAGAGCGAGCGCCATGAAAAGGAGCAGCCTGAGAATGAAACACCAACGCCACGTTTCTGCAAAGCAACGTTTCCCCATGACTGATGGAGTGAGTCTCACCTCCGTCCAGTTCTGTAGCCGTTTGTTCAGCTCGTATATCCGGTAATCTGTCTGGTTCCCGTACGGTGTGGGTCTCCTGAAACACAGGACGGTGACATTCATCATCATCCAGGAACAAACTTTCCAAGCTGAGATCAGAATAACACTGGAGGATGTTAACAGGACTTTAAGGCAAACAAGTGTGAGTTCTTCATGAATTACATAAAACTGCACAACACAAACCATGCAATAAATGTAAAATTTAAAACACACTCACATATATATTTAAAAGTATAAAACAACAAAATATATTTTGTCTTATTTTTGACAAATTTAAGAGAATTCCCTTTTTAATTCTGTGTGGTACGTCATCTTTAAAGTGGAAGTGAAATTATATTTTATCTTGAATAACAAAAAATAAAAATAAAAAAATAACTTTTACAACAAATCTCACATCAAAATAACTAAATAAATAATAAAAATAAGCAAAATGTCTTCAAATAAACAGTCTCATGTTTGCATGTGTTCCTATTTTAGGATTTACATGTTTGTTTATATTAAGGAAAAGCTCCCTCTGCTGTTTCAATAGGGCATTGCAATTATTTTTTTTTCCAGCTGATTTGAATCATCACACATTTGTATGGATTTGTAATAGAGATAGACTGATATGGATTTTTTGGGGCCAATAACTGATATTTGAAGCCGATATTCATTCACAGTCAAAGTGAAAATATTGTCGTAAAAAAAATTGAAAAATACAGCTTCAAGTATATGTTTATTAAACAGCTCCCAGGCTTGGCAGCATGTTTTATAAAGTTAAAGAAAACTTAAGAAATAAAGAGCTAAGTGGTGAGAGTTTTCTACAGTAAATAAAGTTTTCAAAAATGTATATGTAACTGCAATAAAACTGGACAGAACTAAGTTTGTGCTGCTTTTTACAGGCATGTAATGCAGTTGAATTAATTTTCTGTTTGGTTTAACATGACTGATTTTAAATTTGACCATCTAGGGCTTCCATAGTGTAGATAGGGAGAATTTGTGCAGAGAGGCATCAGACTAACAACACAGATTTGAATGGGTTTATATATCGGCCGTCGGATTGAAAAAAAAGGGCTGTTATCGATTTTCCCCAAAATTAGAGTCTGACCGATTAATCGGGCAGGGCGATTAATCGGGCAGGGCGATTATAGCCTGTCACTGATTAATCAACATCGGCCATAATGTATCCAATTATAAAAATTTTTGCTCCGCGGAGATTCTGTCTCTCCTGCTCCTGTGTGTTAATTAATATAAGGCTACTGCACAGCGTCTCACTTTATAATGCCATGCAGGATTAACCTGGGCTTATTAATTCACAAGTTACCGTTTTGGTTAAAATAATTTTTGAAAATGTTTCAATGTATTTTGTTGTAATTTTATTTAGTGCATGTTTTGAAAGCAGCGACATTGTAACTTAAAATCTAGTTTAGTCCCATGCATTAAATGGAAGATAGAAATTTTCAATAGCCAGTGATAATTGCCAGTGATATATCGGATATCGGCATCCCATATCAGTCGGGCTCTACACAAAATGCCAAATATCTGCCCCGAAAATCAGCCCGGCCAATAATCTGTCCATCCCTAATTTGTAACCGTCTCATGGTTCATGGTTACGTCTCTAGACCCAGGACAAACCACAGCTGTCGGGTCATTTTAAAGCCGGGCACTCACCCCATTCCAGGCTCCATGTATGACGGTGGGTACATGGGTGTAGGCCTGTGGGGACAGAGACATGTAATTTAATGCAAGTTATTGTTTATTCCTAGTGTTTATAATGTAACATCTAAAGCACAGACTCAGCAACGCTAAAAACAAAACAGATAATAGATAAAAAATAGATTTTCAATAATAAAAAGGTGCAGTTCAAAGACTAAATAACTGCTAAGTAATGTTATTTAGTTTGTTGCAGATCTTCACACCTACCCCACATCTCTGTCCAGCATAGCGCCCGGGTGGAAGGGGGGAAAGCTGCCGCCGTTTGGGGGCTCCTTAGGAGAGTACAGCTTGAATGACTTTGACGAACAGCCTGCAGCGAACAGAGGAGGAGGAGGAGGAGGAGGTGGAAGGAAAGAGAGCAGAGATTTAGAGGAGATTTAGATGACTTTAGATTTAGCTCATTCAAATCACAGCATCATCTAAGTAATCTAATGTGGGATGATTTCATCCAGATTTACTCAAATGAAAAGCATGCAGCCAAAACAATTTCCTGCTGCTTTCATTACCTAATGCATCTTCAATCTGGGAAATGGACGAGGAAACATATCACCACAAGAAAAACGGGGATATTTATTGGAGAAAACAATCAGTGAAGTGGGGATGCAGGCGGAGAAGATGCTGTGGCCTCTTCTTCTTTTTAACCCACACACTGATACGAGGAAACCTCCACTCTGCGAAACACCCTGTGTAATCCTAGCCACGCTGCTCGCCGTGCATCTCCCCCTCCAGTTTGCTTCATCCGCCCATCCCCCAACGCGCTACCCTGGCTGTTGTTAACCCTTGTCTACCCAGATAAAGCATTCATGCTCAAACAATTCAGGGCCTTGAAAAAACATCTATTCTGTATCACTCCTCAAGGAGACCCCACACAGACAGACAGACAGAGGAGACATCGTAATCAGGTTTCACTTTGAGATAATTTACCAACGCAGGCGGAAAACGGCAAAGTCAGACAAAGATGTTGGAAAAAAACAACCACAGGGAATTTAACCATCACAAACAATGTCATTAGTTACTCCTCTGATCTGCACAGAGACAAGTGAAGTCAACTGGAGGAATTTAACAAACGATGAGACCAGATCCACTGGAAGTTAAATCTCTACAGTCAACATTAAGATATAAGCACAACCTTGAATATTCATGCATCTGACCCTGTGATAACGATGTGTACGTGTGACCTGCTTGTAAATCTTGTATTCCCAGCAGGCCCCTGAAGGCAGCATAATTAAAGTTAGTGGCTTTGCATCAGTCACAACAGCACATTACTGAGTCTCTGCCGGCTTGGGGGGGCTCTGAATAATCACATACGACACATGTTACGACACATGACAGATATCTTGATGCATTCAGCGAAAACACCTTTAAATTTTAATTTAACTGCAAATACACATTACTGATACCTCAATTATCGACTATCCCATTGATCACAATTGTTGTCAAAAGGCAGAGAAAGGACTCAATGAACGTGAAGTACGTCAGCGTGAACTCTGATCCGTCTGCCCCCTTTAAACCCAGTCCTGGTTTCTTGAACAAGCACGACTCCTCCTTCATTCACTCTCACCCTTTTCTTCCTGTCCTCCATATAAGGGAGGAAGTCACGGCAGGTCATCTTCACCTCCCCAACACTATGGGGGTGAACTTGCTCAAGGGCTTTCAACACTGCTTCTCTAAGCATTTACCTTTGACCCGTAGGTTTAGTCTCTCTAACAACAGGAGCCATAAGCTGCAGACAGCATCCAGCTTCATCTGTCTTTGCTTATTATGATGCACAACACAAATCCACTGAAATCAGAGTGAATGCACCAAATTTGCCTTGAAATGCAATGCCTGCACATCCTGCAAAATGCTGACACAAGTCATTTTCATCCTGAACCAATGCAAACACTGTTAAAAATAGGCAATTACAGCTGATACCAATACAACTCTGCAGATTATCCAACCCAGTCATACAAACTGAACATTATTACGGAAGCGTATTGCATTCACTTATAGAAAAAAAAAACAACTCAGGTTTTTCAGAGTAATTTATTCTTCTATTTGTTTTTTTGTGGTAATTAATTTTGTTTTTATGATTAACATTTTTTAATTGGTTTGTTTTTTGATACAATTATTATATTGGTTTGTTTTTTGTTATAATTATTTCTGTTTTTATGAGCGATTTTTTTTGTTTTTCTGATTAATATTTTTTTATTGACTTATTTTTTGTCATAATTATTTTTGTTTTTATGAGTAATTCTTTTGTGGTGGTTAATTTTGTTTTTCTGATTAATATTTTTTTATTGTTTTTTTTGGTATAATTATTTTTGTTTTTATGAGTAATTCTTTTGTGGTGGTTAATTTTGTTTTTCCGATTAATATTTTTTTATTGTTTTTTTTGGTATAATTATTTCTGTTTTTATGAGTAATTTTTTTGTGGTAATTAATTTTGTTTTTTTTATTAATATTTTTTATTAGGGGTTTTGTGTTATAATTATTTCTGTTTTTATGAGTATTTTTTTCTGTTTTCAGATTAATTTTTTCATGTTTTTTGGACTAATTTTTCCTGAAGTATCGAGATACTTAGTAATCCCGTGAGAACCTCCAACCTGCAGATGACTCCCGTGGATGTGTGGTGACTCCTGTGTCCCACACGGATCAGAGATCCTGTTCAGCACATATATAACTTATCCTTAACTTTCTACCGGTCCGTACCGGGTCAATAAAGGTAAGGTATTAGCCACACACAGGGTATGATACCCTTGTTATGTTTTCGACTTTATCCTTATATTTTATATAAGCCTATTGTTCAATGTGATATTAAGGAATAGACAAAGATGTGGCATTAAAAAAATGCATTGCTTCTACATTGGAAAGCCGGTAGAAAGTTAAGGATAAGGCATATATGTGCCTAAAAACAGGAGGAAAAAATTACCAGGAAAAACAGCAGGTTGAGATTCTTGCGGGATTTCTAAGTATCTCGATACTTCGGGGAAAAAAATTACTCCGAAGTACAGAAAAAAAGTAATCCAAAAAACAGAAAAAAAATTACTCATAAAAACAGAAAAAATTATAACAAAAAACAAACAAATAAAAAAATATAATCAGAAAAACAAAATTAATTACCACAAAAAATACTCATAAAAACAGAATTATAACAAAAAACAAACCAATAAATAAAATATTAATCAGAAAAACAAAATTAATTACCACAAAAAAAAAAAAAACCAAAGAATAAATTACTCTGAAAAACCTGAGTTGTTTTTTTTTTCTTCAAGTGAATGCAATACACTTCCGTACATAATGACAATTTCACAGGTTGGTTTTACTGAGAAACCAGCTCTCACAAACAAAATTAACCTTATCATGATTAAATACAGAGAGGAGCTCATGAAACTCAGCATTTAAACGCTGTGTGAGGATAAATGGTGAGACTTTAATGCTGTTTAGTCCGCCCAAACTGTTCACCGCAAACAATAGCCGTCCGTCCAGAGGCTGGCCCTCATCCAACACAGCATCCAGAGCTATGTGCAGACACATTAGCAAAGCATGCTACATTAGTCCAGTCATTGTTTCATCTCCTGCACAGACATGTCCATCTCATGTTAGGCATTTAAACCGGAGACAACACTTCATTAACACACAAGCAGCCGCGAAGTGAACAGCAGGGCCGCGTTCACACACAGTTCGCAGAGGACGGTTGCCATTGCTAATATATGCACCTAGCTAGCTGCTAGCTACCGTTAGCGTCAACGCACACAGAAATAAATTCAAATATCGTTAACGAGCAGTTTAAAGGCTGTTGTGGTTTTAATTTGAGTGACTTGAAGTTGGAGTTACCTGCAGAGAAAGGTGAACCGAAACGCGGTGTTTGCTCAACACCTCCGCTCGGTGTTTTAGCCACCTAGCCTCTCAGTTAGCCTCAGCGGCTGGACGGAGCAGGCTCCAGCTTTGGTGGAGTGGTGGATTAAACAGCCCGGTGCTGTGAAACGGGACGGCGAGAGACGGAGAGCAGACACCTCCAGATACGTCCTCACGGTGCTGTCAATTCACAACCCCCAAAATGTTTTTAATGCCATCCGTTTGGGGGGAAGGCGCTACCTATTCACTACTACTACAAGCCCCTTTGTTCCTGCCAGCCGAGACACGAACAAACAAAAGCCCCGCCTCCTCCGGCCTCCTCCGGGCTCCTCCTCCGCCCATCCCGGCACAAACACAGGCCGGACTCCCTGACAGGGCCCCCGGTTTGTGATGATGTCCTGGACCTGTTCTGCTCCAGCGGCCCTGAAGGCTGGAACAAGGTGGGTCACCAAAGAGAGGAAAAACTCATTATCCTATTTCTGCCCCTGACACACAGGAAAACACCAACCTCTCTGAAACCTGCTCCACAGAGCACAACACAAGAAAACAGCTGCAGGTACACACTGACCAAGAGCAGGGGCGTATTTAGTGGTTTGGGGGCCCAAGGCAAACCCAGTCAGTGGGGCCCTCCATGTCCTTGTAACTCCTCTTCCTCAGAGCTAGACTGGCCTTCCCTGGGTCCACTGTCTCTTTCCCAGAATCAAGGCATGAGACAGTGCTAATCTTGTACATGCTAACTTAACACAACTAAATGCATTTCCTCAAGTTCTGTACTTTAGTTTGATTTAGAAAAAAGTGAATCCATCATTTAGTCCACTTTGTCCTGGATTTGAAATCTTTTATGGTCCATTGAAGCTTATTTGTCCCACAGTGGGGAATTTACAGAGTAACAGGAACAAACAAGAAAGGATGAAGTGAAAAACATTACAATAGGTAAATATTGAAAACAATAATTTAGTAAAGAAAAAAATATGTAAATATCAAGCACAACATCAAACTGGAAACAAATCTACTGAAAGAGGTGATATTTACAGTTACCATACTTTTTGGTACTATTATTCTAAAGTGAATGTATTTTTATTTGACCCCCTGTCCAGTGAGTTATGTTTCCAAAAAAGAGATTTATACAATAATGTTTATCACCAACTCCAAAAGTTTGATTTAGAGAAAATGATCCTGTTTCCTGGGCTAGATAAAGTCCTTAAAATCCTAAAAGTCTGATATGTTTATCTCAGATCTCAGAGCAACATTGGTTTTATTTCACACTTGGTTGAAAATAAGAAAAAAATGTGAAAAAAGTGTTTTTACCACTTTCTTCCTGAATCAAATGTTCAGATGTGTTGTAACATGGAATAGCCCATTGAATAAGAAGGGAGGGGGAGGACCCAAAACCATCATTACAGATTAAGCCTTTGATGGATTTTGAAGTATGTGAAGTAAGATTTAGAAAAAGAAATGCTTTCAGTTGAAGAAAACTTCATAAATCAGAGTTTAAGAGATGCTTTGGGGGCCCCTGGGAATCTTGGGGCCCCAAGCAACTGCCTGTGTTTGCCTAATTGTAGCTACGCCCCTGACCAAGAGTATGAAGTGTATGCTGAACAATAACAATATGTGCCATAAAACTGTGATGAAGTTAGTGTGTGGCTGAGCAATGATGGAAAACACTGAGCTGTATTTTTCAAAACAAACAAGAGTGCATCACCAGGAGGGTCCTCACGATACGCATCGCGGTACTTGGGTCACGATACGATAATATCACCATATATACCAATATTGTGATAAATGGTGATATTTTAGTTAACTAAGAAAAAATAGGGTTGATGCATATGTAAATTTACTACATTTACATTACTCAAATTTGAAATAAAAAATGTAAAGTCAAAACGATTTAATTGAAAACAACTTTCTTTTTTTATCGTTTTTGAATTACTAAAAAGTCAGATGTTACAAACAAACACTTAACTTTAAAACATAAAGAGCATAAAGTTTGTTCCTAAACTATAGTACCATTAATTGATAAACTAATGGTGCAAATAAATTATTGGGAGGCGGTCGGCTGGTGAAAGTGATAGATGTCAGTTGGTGTAAACAAAGTTTCTCATGAAAAATGTGAAATTACAAAAAAAAATACTATTATTATGACTTCATTAGTCTATTACACTGTAAAAATTAAACTAAACGTGTTTGTAAACCAACTGACCCAAAATAAAGAGAAAACGTTGATGGAATAGCTCTTCAGCGCCACCTACTGCAGTGGAGGTGCAGAAAATCGTATTTTACCTCCAACTCGGCTAAAATATGATTTTTTATTTTCAGAAAAATATCGATATTCAGAAATTAAATATCAATATTTGTATCAGAGGTCAAAGTATCACCATGTATTGCCATATTGATATTTTTCACACATTTAATCCCCTGACTAAATGTATGACAGCTAAAGCCTGTGATGGTAATCAGCCTTCAGTGTATAATAAAGTTTGGACTGAGGATTGTCACATTTTTCACTTGTGTCTTATACTTTAGTTTTGACAGTTGCACATCTGTATGATTGTAGATCAGATGTTTGTCTCTTTATCTTTAAGTTTATTAAGCGTCCACTCGAGCCTGAAGCCCAAAACCTGATTTTCTCCTTTAGAGGCTTGTGAAAAAACAGCTGACCTGGCTGATGGCTCAGATCCTCCAGACCAGAGTCCTGAGCCCGCCACAGACCCAGATTACGTAAGGGATTAATCTGCTGCCTCACTTTTAATCAATTACCACTCCGATGTTTACATGCAACGTATTCGAAGACCGGAAAACCTTTTGTGGTCTCAAAGTGCATTTAAAACTCAATTTGCTGAGGCTTTTACTTGGGCTGCCCATCAGTTTGTGGAGTTATAGGAGCCAGGAGAGCAGAGGAGAGGCACGAGGCGAAGCTTTTATTTAGAGAGTAAACACATCTGATGCACGGCGGTCATTCTTCCTGCGTAAAGATCAGAGACAAGCAGCAGCTACAGCAGTTTGTGATTATTTCTGATCACTGTATGCCAGTTTCCTTTAGAGTTTGTAGTTAGAAATTAATGTATGATTCAATAAATAAAGTATTAACAAATGCAGCACGTCTGGTTCAGGTCAGTTATGTTTCTGTCAGGATTGACTGACGTAAACAGAGATGTGACAGATCATCGTCTCCCTCTGCTGGCAGATTCTGCAAACTTCATCCTGATGCTTCAGTCAGAGCAGAGGAAAAACATCTCAGACAGGAGTTCATTATTCACAGCTGTGTCAAAGGACAAACATGATGAAATCTCTGATTCCTGTGTTGATCTGTTGCTAGATCTTTAGCTCTTCCTGTGAATTCATATCTACAACAACTAACTGCTTTAGATGCACAACAACCTCTAAAAACCACAATCCAATCAGAGTCACCCAACTAATGTCACTGGGAGGTAGAGGTGGGAGGAAAAATCATTATATCAAAGTATCACGTTTTTTGAACGGTTTTGAATCATGATTTAAATTTAAATCCTTCATTTTAGTATTTGTTTATGAGCTGGGTTGTAAAAAACTTGCGATGTTAGATCCTCTGAAAAAATCTTAAAAACTGACTCACATGTGATGAGTGTTTTTTGGAAAATATGGCTCCTGATATAATCTGGAGAAATCATCATCATCATTATCAGTGGCAGCTGCTGGTCAGTCGAGGAGGGGAAGCTCATTTTTTTCAGCCTACATCATAAATTTGTTTATTTATTTAAAGGTAAATTCTCCCCTCCATTCCTTTTCAAGAAAATGATCTGTGACCCTGTCGTACCAACCCGGAGTTTTTTCCAGGGTGTTCTCTCAACGCTCGTCGTTTTTAAGAAAGGTAAACTCTCTGGGGATCAATAAAACCTCTGGATCAGTCCAGAACAACTGACTGTAAAACTGAGAAGATGCTCTGGTGGAGGGTTATACTTCAAGATCTCTGACTGGCTCATTTCACTGTCAATCAAAAAGGGATTCAGCCTCAGACAGATCATCCAATCATCATGCAGAAGCCCAGCGTCCAGGCCAGCCCACTGCCTCATAGACCCCCAGAGACGCTGAGCGTCCGATGGGCGGGACAAAGCCCAGCGTTTATCCAATGACCGTCCAGTTTCCACAGTGGAACAACCCACTCTACGCTTCCCCGCTGAAGTCAGAAGACGCTCAGCGTCCGACTGTGTTAAAGCGCTGAGACGCTGCGGGGATGAATGAGAAGGAGGTGGAGCCAGTTACCTGTGATAGGAGCTGATTCTGAACTAAAGATGAAGGAATTCTAGCTCAGATTTTATCAATGAAATGTTCACACAGCAGAACAGATCAACACTTTTTAGGGACATTTTAGGGGAAGCTGAGCTTCTCTTGCAGACTTAGAGCAATCGCCTCTGATCATTATCATCATTCAACTTTTTCACTTGGTCTGGAGTTAAAAAATCATACTTAAAACTGTGAAAATTGGAAATAAATGGAAGAATCGCAATTCAAACTTAAACCCCCCCAAAATTATAACAGAATCAAATCAGAAGAAAACCACATCGTCCTGGCCCTACTGGTAGGGATTGGTATTTCAAGCAAAAATACACACTTCAAAAACTGAAATCTTATCAAGTGTTTTTGTTTGATTTTCAGTAGAAAATCTCTTTTTAGACTCAATCTGAGCCACATTCACCTGACCAGTCCTGAAAAATGTTTTCTTTCAAGCTATTTAAAGACAAAATGAGGTCTGAATTGCTGTAAAAAGTAAAAAAAAAAAAAAAACTATTAATGGAAGAAGAGAAAAGTTTCTTGTATTCAAACATTATTCTAGTTTCAAGCTAATTTTCGAGCAAATTTTTCTTCTTCCATTGGAAGATTTTTTTGAACTTTGTACAGCAATTCAGACCTCATTTTGTCTTCAAATAACTTTGAATCAGACATTTTTCTGGACTGGTCAGGTGAATGTGGCTCAGATTGAGTCTAATAAGACAATTTTTACTTAAAATCAGACAAAAACACTTGATAAGATTTCAGTTTTTTGTGGTGTAGTCCTCTCAGTAGTCTACAGTTTTCACAGTCTGCTCCTGTTTCAGGGAAGCCTGAGCTCCAACCACCATCTGGATTATTCCTGGTGAAATATATTTACCTCCAACATAACATGACCCCTTCATTTTTCTCCAAATCAACAACTACTTTAGATATTTGAAAGTTAAGAGGGACCCCTATTTGTTGATTTCACATCAGACCAGATGTGCAAAGATAAAATGTTGATTATTTATTTTAATAAAGGGACATTAGATAAACACGTAACACTATGAAATCAAAAACTGAAACATCTGAAGAAAATCTGCAGAAGTAATAAACACTGAGTGAACAGATGGAAGAGCCAATCAAACAGCACAAATTAAGAGACGTGTCACACTTTACCGTCAAATGTTTCCCCTCAGAAACTTTGATCCTTTATTTGTTTTTAGTCACACCTGCAGTTATTACAGACGCACACAGAACAGCTATTAAACCGCGCTGACAGGCAGCGGCAGCATTAAAGCAGACAACACCTCCTTTACCTTTTCTTTTTCTACGCAGAGATGGTTGTAGAGTTAGTTAATGTTAGTAATTAGAGTGTGACGTTGTAAATAAACTAATGAGCGTTTTAGAGAACACAGTCAGAGTTAAAGGACAAAGTTTCTGCTGCTGAACGTCTGTGAGCGGTACCAAAGCTTCAGAGAGGAAATCTGAGGAGGTTAACGGCCTGTTTCTGCTTCCTGTTGCAGCTTTGCTAACGCCACAGTGGAAGCAGAAAACTGTGAGGAAAACTGTTGTGACACCTGCCTGCTGGTGATAGCGAGGAGACAGCACCCAGAGGACGCTGCTGCGGTCTGACAGGAGGAAGTTAAACTGCGCGTGTTGGAGATAAACAGGGCGATAACAAGAGGAAGCTGGTGTGGACGACCAAAGAGGTCAACAGTCTGAATCTGGGCAGTTTGTCAATCTTTGCAGTGTGTCAGAGAGGATTTAAGTTTAATTTCTCTTTTTAAAGATAAAGACAGAGAAGATACCGGTTCAGATGAAGACTGAGTTGCTCTCCTGACTTCTCTACCTCATCATGAGCTGCTTTTCCTGCACTTTGAGTTTGATCTGTTTATGTATTTACTGTCCTTATAGGTCAGTGTATGCATGAACGTATAGCCTGTGCAAATATGCATTTACATACTTTTTCCACTTTAAAGTGGTTATCCCTCCTTGTTTGGTAACAACTGAACTGTTATTGCTTATTCTCCACTATGCGTTGATTATTGATGATTATTCACTCCCTGACCTTTGACCTGTCCCTGACTGGTTGGTTTTGACCTGATGGTTGGGCAGGAAGTGGGAAGAGAAACATGAAACAATAAAAAAAAAAAGAAAAAGGAGAAATACTGGAAGGAGAGTGTGAAGATGACAGGCATAAAAGAGCCGAGGCTGGAGTTAAACATGGACTGAGTGAGGACATTTTACTGCAACATCCAGGGAAACAACAGCATCATCTTTTTCTGACTCACTTTGTTTCATCTCCCTGTGCAGCTGTTTAACCATCACTGCTCAGGCTGAACACAGGCTGCACAGACAGAGGATGGTACATGGTGACTGACTCGAGCTGCTCCACAGATGGTGACCAAACAACAACAACAACAACGAAAACAAAACCCTGAGTTTAACTAATAAAACTAATACTTAACTTAAATTACAGCAAAAGCACCATTTTCACAGAAAGCTGGTTGAACTGTGGGTCTGACTCCTCTACAGACGTTTAACTCACTGATGACACTGATGCCCCGCCCCCTCAGGTTGCCGTCTGCAGCTGATTTGATCCTTGTGCAGATACTTATGAAAAGCTCATCAGGTCATTAGTCTAAGTTTGTTTCTCTGTCTCTGTTTCTGCTCTGCTAACCCACTGACGAAAGCTGCAGGAGTCGTTTGTGTGAACAGAGCTGTCAATCAATCATCAAAACAATAATTAAAAGTAAACTTCCCAAAAAACAAACACCTGCACATAAATCATCATGATAAGAAATAACTTTAGTGAAAATATGTTGAAGAAAAAGGATTTAAGTTTCCCATCTGTTAAAAAGAAAAGTTTCTACTGGCTCAAGCAGCAGCTCCAGTCAAACTCAAAGCTCTTCTTCTGGCTTACAAAACATTGATAAGAACGGTTCCTGGTCCTCTACGCTCTGCTTGTGAAAGACGCCTGGTGCTCCCAGCCCAGTGCGGCTCCAAATCTCTAGCCAGACTCTTCTCCTCTGTTGTTCCCAAACAGTGAATGAATTACCAAACTCTATACGATCCACAGAGTCCCTTTCTACTTTAGGAGACGTCTGAAGACTCATCTGTTCAGGGAACACTTAGGCCTTAATCTGACCCTGCTCCTCTTTGTCCTCAGGGGGAGAATGATCCAGAAGGTCTCAGACCCAGCTTTTATGATTTTTTAGCACTGCTACTAAATGTTGTTGAAGTTTGAAGTAAACTGTTGCAGCAATTTATTGTGGTTTGTTGGCTTGTTGATTATTGTACCCCCCCCCCCCCAAAATAAATAAATAAATAAATAAAAAGTAAATTAAAAATTAAATTAAATTAAATTAAATTAAATCAAATAAAATGTAATAATAATAATAATAATAATAATAATAATAATAATAATAATAATAATAATAATAAATTAAATTAAAAAAATAAATTAAAATACAAATTAAAAATTAAAAATCAAATTTAATAAAATAATAATAATGAAAAATAAATAAATACATTAAATTAAAACAATAAATAAAAAATAAAAATTTAATTCAATTGAATAAAATAATAATAATTAAAAATTAAAAAATAAATTACATTTTCAAAAAAATAAATAAATAAATAAAAATTGCACTTAATGGCAGCACCTGCATCCGAATAATTTGTAGCACTGTGGCTACACTAACTATGTTTTCCTCCTGTCTAAATTCTTGTGTTGTACGACACTTTGGACAAAAGCGTCTGCTAAATGAAACTGTAGAACTATAGAACTGTAAAAGTTGAGCTGTGAGACCTATGCTGCAAGCAATCACCTGCAGGGGGCGACGTTAACGTTTGTCCCAAGCCTGAAGAGCTGTTACTCTGGAATTCAAATGACAGGGAAATTTTAAATAAGTGAAATCTCTCTCCAAATTTTATTAAAACTATTTTCTGTTTCTTTAAATAATTACATTTTTATTTTTTCAGCTTGCATTGTCTGAAAAAAATTCCCCTTAAAGGCTGCAGGGAATGACTTTTTGTCACCACACCTGGACAAAGTGAACAGGTGAGATCATTTCTCAGCAGGAAAACATCTCACTGAATGTTTACCCTGAAAAATGGAAAATAAAGCAACGTCCAGTTACATTTAACAGTGTAACAAACAGATTAAAGTCTCATTTTAGCTTTTTTTCAGTGTGTTTTATATCCACATGAATCCTCTCAGAGTGAGGCTGGAAACCTGGTGAATAAGCTGGAAATAACCCTCACAGGTCGTAAATTAACTCAGATCCTGACAAGCTTGTTATCGTCGTTATTACAGTGAAAGGTCTGAAACATCCTCACACACACGTGCACAGGTGGGAAGAGACACGGCGTCGTGCTCGTCTCTCTGTGATCACCGCCTCCTATCAGAGCAGGCTCTCGTCTTTCAAAGACTCCACCAGAAAAGTGAGCTTTGATACCGAATCATTTCCTTCCCACACGGTTAGTTTCCTCCTCCTGCGAGCGGAGCGGAGCTGCGTGGCACATGGCAGCTCCGCTCTGCCATCCTGTCGGCCTGCAGCAGATGTGACATCACCGCAGCTCCTCCACCCCCCTCCTCCATCCCTCTGACTCGCAGCATCTCCGTCTCCCACGCATTCCTCCTCCCTGCCTCTGCACACAGCCATTTTGATCTCACAAACAAGATCTGAGACACACTCTGAGATAAAGGCGGAGGAGGAGGGGGTGTGAGGAGGGAGGAGGGGGAGCAGGAGGAGGCGCAGGCTTCCAGCGCAGCCAGATAAAGCTGAGGCAGTCGTGTTGTTGTGTAATCAGAAAAACGCTGGCTGTTTGGCTGCCATCTTGGCTCTGCTTTAAGTCACTTTCCTCCAATCAGGAGCCATGTGACTTTCTGCATGAGGTAACAGCTCTGTGACAGAGGGGGGGAAATGAGGAAGACGAGGGGGAGATGAGGAAGGCATGCTGGAGTGGGTGTCTCAGCTCACAGGCGATCTATTTTTACCACTCAGTCAGAACAAAGGAGGTGATTGGCTCGGACGTGTGAGCGCGGATCTCCTCCATGCGGCGAACAAAGCCCTAAAAAGGCTGATTCACAGCAAAGTCACAACAACAGCAGGATGTCAGCGCGTTGTCAACCAACCAGACAGACAGGAGAGGTCTGTTCTTCATTACGGCCCACATTCTGCCACATGCAAATACGCTCAGATCCTCCAAACGCTCTGACCCAAAAACTGAGCCAGTCTGAGAGCAGGCGAGAGGAGAGAGTGATGTTAGAGGGGTTTGTTTTCCTCATGCAGCTTCACACACACAGGGATAAAGTGTGTGTGTGTGTGTGAGAGTGTGTGTGAGTGCAGGAATGTAAACAAACCAGCCTTCAAATGTAATGATTTACAGCACAGAGGCAGAGACAGGCTGCTGCTGATCACTGATCTGAGGGATCCACCAGCCGCGGCGTACGATGGCGTGCCCCGGCAGGCTCCTCTTTAAGGTGTCACAGCGTGTGTAAACCTGCGAGAGCGCCTCTGTTTGTGCTCCTGTCAAAGCTTTTGTTGGAGCTTTCTCCTCCTAAAACATGTGGCTGCCATTAAAAGTTTCTGGTCCATCAGCAGAGGGAGCAGAGGGAGCAGAGAGGAGATCCTGGAGAGCTGCAGGGGACAGGGAGGAAGTGATCTGGGAGGAGGACACCGAGCCGCTCTCTGATTTTACTCCATCTGATCGCCGGCTGCTGATGAATCTGAGCAGCGCCGTTAAAATGAAACTGACGCTTTAATTCAATCAGCCTCTCTGAGATCCCCTGAGCCCACGCTGACGCTCAGTTTCTCTCACTGTTGGTCTGGAGAGTCCACCATCAGAGGAGAGAGGAGGAGATCCACCTGATACAGACGCCACAACATGCTCTCACCAACGTGTGCAGACAGACTCTCAGGGAGCGACAAATCAAAGCTCAGATACTGATCCTGAAAACACTGTAACAACAACAACAACAGCAGCAAACCATGTTTATGTCAACGACACCATACAAGCTCAGCAGCAGAGAGTAAGAAGGTGTTTAACGAGCAGGGAGCTACAGGTCAGTCACAGTCCTCAGCACAACCAGCCGGGTTTGAACAGGAAACACATCATCGGAAACACTTCCCAAAACAACCCTGTGAAGTGTCTGTTTACCTGCCCTACCTGTGGAAAACTCTCATTGTTTGGTGTTTAAGAAGGGAAATAAGAAAGAAAGCAGCTCAGAGTGAGTCTTACTAAAGCTCCTGTTTGACCCTAAAATGAGCAAGCACACACACATTTTGGAAAATTAACTTCTTTTATCTGATGTACCCAGGCTGTAAAAAACACTTCCATGATTTCTCTTTGACTCCTTTGCAGTGTCTCCTTGTAGCTTTAAAAAATATGATTAAAATAAAGATTGCTTTTTTTTTTCTAACAGAGGGTGTTGATGATTAAAGACACTGATGCTAAAAAAAAATCATGATTTAACATTATTTTTAGACTAAATATTCCTCTAAATATTCATATCTTGCAATAAAGGTTTCGAATTTTTTTGAAGATTATGCCAATTTTTAAATATTTGCAAAATCATTTTTTTTTAAATATCTGCATATTTTTTGCAAATATTTATATCTAATTTTTCATTTTTAAAATGCAATTTTTGAAAACTTAGCAAATTTTTTTAAAATAATTTTTCATTGTTTTGCAAAGTTATAAAATTATGGCACATTTTTAAACCTCAAATTCTTCTGAAAAAAAAAGAGCATTTTTTTCTCTAATTTAAATTTTTTTTTAGAAAATATTCAACTTATCAAAATGTCATTAATTTTGGAAATTTATGATGTAACAATTATTTTATTTTTTTAAAAAAAATTTGTAATAATGAAAAACTAAGACATCACATGTGCTATTTCAAAAACACAAAAAAATAGTGTGTTCAGAGTATTATTTACTCAATTTTAACTATGTTTAGAACTGTCTACATTTTTTTGCTTTAGGGTAAAAACTGAAAATGTTCCAATTTTTTAAATATGTTGAATTTAACTTTTAAAATGTATAAAAAAAAATAAATTAGCAAAGACATGTAGATCTAACTCATTAATCCCAAAACAACAATGCGTAAAATCATCATTAAAGAACATTTTTCTTTATTTAAAGCCAGTCCTGCCAAAATGTAATAAACATGTAAACATCAGGACTTGCCTCATGGCCACTTTATTTGTCTATACAGGCGGCCACTTTGGGAATTTAATAGAAATGTATCAATATAGTTGTGAATGCTGGAATGAAGTCACATGACCGGTACTTGACTCCTCCCTCCTTACGTTTTTCCTAAAATAAAAAGTTCAGATACTTTATGCCCCTCCCCCACAGCCTGACAGACGTCTGTTTCTCTCAGGATAAAAAAACATTTAAGACTTAAATATTTTCCTGGTTATGAAACAGATTAATTTTAGCACTGATGCCTCCATGTGACATGAAAAGTAAACAAAACTTTCAGAGGGAGCTCAGAGTTTTTTCTAACTATGATATCTTAGTAACTAGAAGCTCTCACACTGTTTGAAGAAGGCAGGATGAAAGTTTTCTCAAAAAAACATTTTTTTTCACATGAACAGGGAGGATGAGCCAAGTGCTGTCCACAGGGGGGCGCCAAATTAAACACAGAGTTAAAACTTCCTCACAGGTGCTTTAAGAGCCTTCAGTGACAGTTTGGATTCATCACACAGACGAGCTTCACGAGTCAGGAAAGTTAAAGTTTTGTTGTTTTCTGACGCAACTTTTCTGGACACAAAGGAACAGAAGTAATGAAGAGGAAGACGAGCAGCAACCTCAGGTACAGCTGAGAAAAACAGCGTAAAGAGACGGCGAGTGAAGTGCTTATTGATACCTAAGTGTGTGTGTGTGTGTGTGTGTCCAAACTGAAAGAGCCATCGATCTGCTGCACAGCAAGCTAGCGTGACTGAGAGGCTCTGCTCAACAACTCAATCCCACAGTGTGCTCGCCTCAGTCCATAACCTTGTTTCAGGACACACACACACACACACACACACACACACACACACACAGAGGCAACACTCACCGTCACACAGCTTGACACTGGCCCTGGGCGGCTTTGCAGCACTTTTTACGTAAGTCATCTTTCTGACAGCACCACTGAGCACAGACACAGAGGGAGGAGAAGAAGGAGACACTCACCGGGACAAGCACAACCTCCAACAGACATCTTCTCACATGTTGGGCTCTGCTCGGGACGAAACAGCTGCACTCAGTCCACACGCCGCCGCTGCTCGCATGGGCCGACTCTGAGGAGCGAAAACAAGACAGGCAGAGGGAGGAGAGCTGAGAGGGAGTGGTACGAAGCAGGGCATGTACAGCACAACTCCACTCCTTCCTCTCCCCGTCACAGGCAGGAACTGACAGCGGCTGCTCGAGCTGCATCATTAATAGGCATGTTGCAACACAAGTGGGAGGGAGAATCAGACAGGAAGAAGGAGTCGGTACAGTATGAGGGACTGGAGTCAGTAACGAGGAGCAGAGCGGGGTCTGTGAGAAAAGAGGAGAATGCAGGAGGGAGGCAATTAGAGCAAAGCAAAGGGGAAGGAAAGACGTACAAGGTGTGTGTGTGTGTGAGTGTGTGAGTGTGTGTGTGGCAGTGATGCATCGTCCGTTTTCGCCTGCTGCTGCTGTGGGAGATAAACATACTCAGTAGGAGCCCAGAGGCAGAGGGTCATTACTGCCAAACAAACACACACACGCTCACACACACACACACGCAGACACACACCCCGCCTCGTCGTATGACAGATCTCCACCTCTCCTTCCCCTCTGCTGCCGAGCGGAGACCGGCGTTAATCACTACAGACAGTATCGATTAAAAATGCAAAGCCCACCTGGAGCGCAGGGACACTGGGACCCATGGGAGGCAGGAAGAGCGTGCACGTGTGTGGCCGTGCACGCGCTCAGCCCCAGCAGGAGCAGCGTGTAAACAGAGCGAATGCTGCAGCCTCTTCCCTCCCTTTTTAATCTCCATCACTCTGTCAGTTTAATCTCCTCGTCCTGTTGATATTACCTTGACCTTTCTGCAGCTCGTTGCTGCCTGATGTGATTTTCTTTCATTTCCTCTCTGTCCTCCGCGGCTCTGGTTTCCCTTTTCCCGTCCATCCCATAACTTCTGTGAGCTCGAGCGAGCCTGTTCTTCCAGCCAATAATCTCATAATCTCACACTTCACTACACAAACACACAGCTCCAAACTGACACCACGAGCTGGACGTCTCCATGAGCCTGATCCCGTCAGAGGGAGCGCTGCCAGAGCCTGAGCAGTCAGTTTACTGTGACGGGAGGAGAGACAAAGTGACAGAAACGTTTAAAGATGAAGCATCAGTCCTGACTGACGGAGAGACGTGGAGATCAGGAGTTTCAGACGGAGTGATACGAGCAGCTCAGAGGGAAGCCCGCACTTCAGAGGAGCTCGAGTGATTGTCAAAAATGAGTTTTTAGCTGATGAGGAAAGAGACTGAAACAGGAGTGATGTTTTTTTTGACGTGAAAAGCAAAGAGCGCTGTTATTCAAAGGTGTAAGTCTGACTTTCTTGTTCGACAAAGAGGTGTTCCCCGAGGTTCAACACTCGGTCCTCTTCTCTTTTCTTTCCTCTAATCTGCTCTAATACATTAGTTTAACTATATGCTGATGATACTGTGATCTATACCTCAAAATCTAATATTTAACAGATATAAAATGCCCTGCACAAAACCAGCTTTCCTCCAATAGACTGCTACTCAATAAAACGTAATCTTATGTCTATAACCGTCTTTCTAGATTTGTTCCAGGTTGTTAATTTTACACCCATCACTGTATCATGTAAAACTCACTTCATTGGCCCAAACTCAATATAAGAAGACAAATTCACTGGTTACAGTTTATTTTAAAATGTATATATTTTGGTTGTGATACTTCACCAATAGCATGGATAGTACACTTTAATTTCAATTATTATTATCACACATATTTCACAGTTTTGCTAAGCTTATATAATTTAATTTAATTTAATTTTATTTTATTTTATTTCATTTTTTATTTTATTTTAGTTTTTATTTTAGTTTAGTTTTTGTTTTATTTTTTTTATATCATATTGTATGTTGTATTTTTTATTTTATTTTATTTTTTTTTATTTTTTATTGTATCATATGATATTATCTTATCTTATTTTATTTTATTGTATTTTATTTTATTTAATTTTACTACTACCATGGCCATTCGTGGTCATAGTGATGTGCTCTTGTTGTACTCATTTTATTTATTTAACTATTTATTTTTTTCTCTGGGGTTGTGCTGATGTCTGTGTTTTTGTGTTTTTTGTTTTTTCATTTTTAGGGTCCTCGGCCTGAGCCAGGGCACCTTCTAGCAGGGCTAGAAGGTGCCCTCGGCCGAAGGCCGAGGGCACTATTGTTCCTGCTGCGTTTCTTTTTTCTTCTTCCCTCCTCCAGTGAATCGCTTATTAGAACCCCTAAACATGCTCAAAAACTCACCAAAATTGGCACGCATGTTCTATGCGCCCAAAATTTTCGTTTGATACCAAACATGACCCCCGACATCCCATAATAATCTCTCTAGAGCCAAAAAACCTCTAAAAACCACTCTTAAACACACAAAAATGGCTCTAGCTCGGTCCAGGAATGTCATAGAGAGATGAAACCAACATCAAAACGTTCGTCTCATTGAGACGCACAAAAAATATAGGAGGTATTTTCGCGTAGCTCCAACAGGAAGCCGGCAATTTGCCCGCCAAAATAAGAGTTTTCTGAAATTTAAGCCTCTCTACAAAATTTAACTTGTCAATAACCAAAAATGGTACCGGCATGAAAATTGGCTCACATGACAGACCAGACCCTGTTCTACAAAAGTTGTGGGGGAATTCGTTGTTTCGGGCCCTGTTTTCGAATGGCGAGCCCTCAAAGTCGCCGACCACGCAATGTTAACAGATGGGAGAGCAGCCCTCGCTGAGCAGTTGGGCCTCTAGACAAAAAAGTAAAAGTCGCACAGCTTTAAAAATGACATGGTTGGATTCCTCGCGGAATTTCATATAAGATATGTATATTTTGACACAGATTAGGTCCACATTCTGGCCTACAGGATGAGAAGTTTGTCATTTGGGAATCTCATCTGTGATGATGTCACACACTGATTAGGAGCTCCACACAGCTGGTCACATGACTCAGCAGAGGAAACAAAGACTCTCTCCTCCATTAAAGTGCTTATTAGACCCCCTCAACATGCTCAAAAACTCACCAAAATTGGCACACACATTTCAAGCATCAAACTCTTCAATAAAATACCAAAAATCCCATAATATGCTCTCTGTCCACATCTACAACATTCAAACAGCCATAGCAGCCCGGAGGAATGTCCTAGACAGATTAAACCAACGTCAAAATGTTCATCTCATTGAGATAAAAAAAAATACACCGACACCCTGACCTTTACCAGACAGGAAGTTGGCTATTTTATCTTCAGCATAGCAGAGGATACGTTGCCATGGTATCAACTGACTCCCTGACATCCCATAATATTCTCTCAGAGCCACAAGGCTCACTTCCACCTATGCACAGCAAAACAGCCCTAACTGGGGCTAGGAATGTCGTAGAGAGATGAAACAAACACCAAAATGTTCGTCTGATTTTGTTGGACACATTGGAGGGAAAACCGGCAGGAGCCCGAGGACCCGTCTAACGCTGCTTGCAGCTTTAATTTTGTGTTGTTGTTGCAGATTGTTGACTGTGTTTTGTCTCAATTCATCTTGGACCCCCTTCTTCCTCTCAACAGTAAAAACAACAAATAAACAATAAATTGCAAAAGAGGATGCCCATAATAAATAGAAATAAGGCAAAAAAAAAATGTTTGAAAAAAGGACAATTAACAAAAAGATCAAGTCTTTCCACTTTTTTTTGATGGCAAGTGACGTGACGATCTAAAAACTGCTGAGCCAAAAGTTTTTGCATTTTAAACAGCAACGGTTCCCAGAAAGTTTTACTGAACACTGAGATATTTCTGTCTAAAAACTAAGGATGGGAACCTTTCATATATGAAATAATACGCTATCAATACCCAGTATTTAATACCCGCTATTTATCATTGAACAGTTTTGAAGACAAAATTCCTCCGTCTCAGGAGCAGACATTGTAGCAGTTTGCAGCCAGAGTCTGTGCAGTAGAGACTGTGAGGGATTCTGGGAGAATCTGAGTGGAGCTGGGTGACAAAAATAATAATTATTCTTTTCTTTCGAGAGTCTAATCACTTCCTGACTCTACCTCCTGACATATTTTACAATCCCTGAAAAAATACACGACAACAGCAGCTGTTAATGATCCTTAAACGTTACATAAAACCTTGTTTTTAACCATTTCTACCAGGTGGATTAATTTTTTAAAGTTTGACCACAGCCCATCTGGAATGACTGGGGAGATGGATTTTTAAACCTATACTGCAGCCAGCCACCAGGGGGAGCAGTTTTTGTGGAGACCTCACTTCAAGCCGAGCAAGCGGACATCCATTTTTTTTTTACAGTCTATGATCGGTACTAAACGGTACCAGTTTCCAGCTCTGTGGTGTGTTAATGTGGTAATAAATATTAATTTGTTTTATTATAAAATCTCAAAGTTTTTCAATTTAACTTATTTATTTCTTAATTTATAAACTTGCAATGCTGTGTTCATTTCGGTACCTTTGAAAACACCTGATTCAGTACCCATCCCTTCTAAAACACTAATGACGCATGTCACCCATGAAGATCAATTTGTCCACATGGGGGCGCCAAACTTTGCACAAGCAAAAGTTCCTCACAGGAGCTTTAACAAATGGGTGAAAAATTAAAGAGCAGAAAGAGAAGTCACCAGCTCAGTTAAAGTGACTAATGTTAGAAAACTTTATATACAAACATATAATATATAATTTTATTTTATTTTAAGATTTTTAGACCAGTGTAAGAGCAAGAATCTAGTCTTTGGTTTCTTTACTACATCTCACTCCTCACTCTCAGCCTGTTTCCTGCTTCACCCTCGGTCCTGTTTTCTCTGACTGAAGTCAAACAAAGCTGGAAAAAAAGTTTACAAAATAACTTTAAAAAGAGAGAAAGAAAACGACCATCAATCCTGTGAACATGTGGGAGTAAAGCGCCAAAAGTGAGGATTAGACGGCTGACTGAACTGGGAAACTCCAGAAAAAATGAAACGGTGGAGCCTCGATGACACTCCAGCTGTTTCTATCAACAAGTCAGGACGTAACTTTTCCTTTAAACAGCTCCGAGAAAAACTGATTTTCTCCAAAAAGTTCCTCAGACTAACTCTGACTGGAAAAACATGTTTGCTGACTTCAAGTGTTTCAAACTGTGAGTACTGAACTGATTCATTATGTCTCTCGATCCACCAGGGACTGGTTGGGACTACAGGGACTTAAAGGGCACACTTCCCTGCCCTCCCTGCTCCCAGTCTCCTCCTCGTCCCCCGTCCTGGTCTGATGAAGGCCTGAAGGAGGAACTAGTGCAGAGGCATGTTTCACACTCTGAGCAGTGTGAGAAAAGCTGTGATAATATCCACTTTAACACGACGGGAGCTGAACACCATCTGGTCCCTAACCATCTCTGGTTTAAATATTTGTAACGTGACGGATGTTTCAGACGCTCCTGTCCATTTCTATGAGCCCGGCTGAGGAGACGCTGGTCCAGAGAGGACTCCAGCTCCCTGCTGAGCGTCTCTCAGACCTCAGCTCTCTGCCGTCTGTCACTCCACGCCGTCCTCCAGCAGCAGACAAACAAGTGTCTGAGCTGAGACGCAGGCTGACAGCCTCAGTCCCCACACGCAGGCAGCAGCATCACAGACAAATGTCATACACGGTGTCAGACACTGTTTTCAGGACCGAGACACAATGAAGAACCCTGCGGGCCTCCTTTACTCCTCGTCTCCCTCCTCTCTTCATTTCACACACTTTGTTTCAGCGAGCTCCTGGCTCTCATCTCTGTCAGCGTGTCAGTCCTTTGTGCCTGTGAAGGTTGTGATCTGCGGCTTTGACATTTACAGAAAATGCTGCTCCTGTAAATGTGGAGCTGTGAACAAAGAGAGGAGGAGAGGAGGAGACAGAGAGGAGGAGAGGAAACAGAGGAGGGGTGCGTGAATGTGATTTGGGAAATGGCTTCTGTTTCCAGGAGCGATTAGAGCTTTGAAGCTGAGCACTTTACCACCGTCAGGCTCTCCTCTCCTCTCCTCCTCTCCTCTCCTCCTCCCCTCCTCTCCTCCTCTCCTCCTCTCCTCCTGCAGATACTGATTCCCGCTCTGTCAACACTTCCACACATCGCCCCCGAAAAAGCTTTCTGAGAATAATGAAGTTCCCCCTCCGCTCGCCTCTTTCCCCGCGCTGTGGGAACATGCTGCAGCTCTGTAACACTGACAGACAGCAAAGTGCCTGCACACACACACACACACACACACACACACACACACACACACACACATCCTGCACAGATACACTCGTGTGCATGTTGTCTTCCTGCAGCAGACGCTGACAACCATTTTCACCGACTGAATGTTTTAAAAACCACCTGGTGACACTTGTTCCCAGGTGAGTTCATGCCATCACTGCTTACCTCTCCGTCTTTTGTCTTTGCAGCTGTCCTACCTCCTCCTCCTCCTCCTCCTTTCCTCCTTTCCTTTTCCTCCTCACTCTTTTTTCCCTGACATAAAAACACTCTCAAACATCCGCCGTCCAAACGCTTACCTTTTGTCTTCCCTCTGCGCCCACGCTCTCTGGAAAAAGTCCACCCAGGTCAGCGAGCCACGCAGAGGAAACCGAGCTGCGCCAACAGAGAGAGGAGGAGAGACGGAGAGATGAGCAGATGCAGATAGGAGACACAAATAGAGAGGAGGAGGGGGGGGGGGGTGGCTGTGTGCAAATTGGATGATGAGAAAGAAGGAAGGAAGGAAGGAAGGAGGGAAGGAAACGGGGAAAGAAGGAGGGAGGGAGGGGGGCAGATCTCAGCTGCACTGGTATGAATATGACGCAGAGGCAGCAGCCACTTCTCCTCTCCTCTCCATCCCTCCATACCCAGCACCAGAGCGCGAGAGGGGGGTGAAGGAGGGCACTGTATCCATGGCAACCACAGAGCAGCAGTAGGTAGGTGGGTAGGTAGCGGTTGGGAAGTGTGTCGGGGCACAGCGGTGTGTTTCTCTCCCTCACACACACACACACACACACGGACAGAGCTCATACGTCTCTCAGAGCGACGGCGAACCTCTGGGAGACTGAGGAGGAGCAGAGGAGTCACCAGAGACACGGCAGGTGAGAGGAGGAGAGGAGGCAGAGAGACTGGAGCCGAGGAGGTCCACACGCTTAGAAACAGGAACCATGAAAGCTCGGGTCGAGACAAACAGGACGTCATCCAACACCATGAGCTCAGATGAAACAAAATAAATCTCAAAGAAAACTTCAAACCAAAACTTTTCAACAGTTTCAAACTTTAGAGAAGCTTAACGAGAGAATTTAATGATGAGAACGACCATATTGTTACCAGAACTTTCCACTAACTGATCCTGGTACCCAGTGGCGAACCGTGAGTACTACAGCTGGGCCTTCACCTCAGCCCTCACAGCCCAGAAAAGAAATCATCGCGGAAAAAAGTAGTTAACAATAAACATTTTCATTGAATAAATTAAATAAAAATAAATAAGAGGCTTTACATAAAACAATGAATAACATTATTAAGTGAGTTTATAAAACTTACTAAAATAACCCAAAATGATGAAGAAAATGTCTTTAGTTTTTATCTTTGTCAATCTGTGTCATACATAAACTCGTTACTTTTACCCATGGAGAGTACTGGCAGGCTGCTAACACTCCTGAATATGGAGGGAGTCTCCCATTTTTTAAACCC
Source organism: Halichoeres trimaculatus (assembly GCF_033239565.1). Classification (NCBI taxonomy): domain Eukaryota; kingdom Metazoa; phylum Chordata; class Actinopteri; order Labriformes; family Labridae; genus Halichoeres; species Halichoeres trimaculatus. Next base: position 38,208,278 of record NW_027437186.1, on the reverse strand, counting down.
CTTCTCTGGCTGTTTTCCTGGCTTGTGATTTCTCCTGATTGTCCCCCCACTTAAAGTATGCTCCTGTGATCGCTAATATTTTTGAAAGTGAATCAAGTCCTGTACTTGGGCGTTATATCGAAAACTCAAAAATCACCCACCCCCTCTCTCTTAGTTGGTTTGATCCAAAGACGCTGCAGGAGACCTCAGAGACGGAGACAGATAACTGTGCTGCACTTGTTGATGAAGAGATGATCAGAGCCTTAGCTGTTTTCTGTCTTTCTTTTTTTGTGTTGACATGTTGTGAGTTTAACTAACGTAGCTCTGCTCTAACGCAGCATCCTCTCCAATCAGGAGAGTCTAGAGCAGCGTGAATCATATTGTGAGAAGGCTGACTCTGGAATAGTGAAACGTGTGTCATTGTGATGTTCTATCTTCTGTGTGTGATGCGCATACGAGCTGCAAATGTACGCGACGGCGCTCTCTCTTTAAAACAGGGGAGAGTTCAGGTGGAGGAGACTGGCTGAGCCAGTGGAAGAGAGGGAGAATTCAATACACAATGTCTTACACAGTGCCCGTGATAGATGAAGTATTAAGACATATCCACTCGCGCGACCAGATTAAATTTTTACTCGCACACGCTGAAAAAATGCTAACAAGCTAGCCACAACTTTGTTCTCGTCTTCTGCCATTCCTCTCGCCGCTCTCACCACTCTGCCCACTGTTCGGACTTCACGAAGGCCTACGCTTCTCTGTTTTTGTCCCGCCCCCAAAAAGTCAAATCGTGATTGGTCAATTTTCCTGTCTCTCTCCAAACCAAAACACAGCCTGGCCTTCGTGAAGTCCTAACCACTTAATGAGCCAGCAAACCGGGCTCCGATGGAGATAACATGTTTCAAGACAGTAACCCTTTCATTGCTGAAGTGAACTTTGCAGTACACTTAATTTCAAAACTTACATGATGCATTAAATGTATTTTATTCAACTAAATGAGAATATATATATTTATATATATAGATATATAATACGTATATTTTTTGGTCCAGATTTTTTAAGGCCTTCTCTGAAGGCCTAGAAGTCCCTGAAGGTTCCCCACTGCTGGTACCCCTTCCCCACCAGAGGTCCAGGGTTGGTTCCTGTAGGAGCAGCTCACGGATCATAAGCGTGTCTGGAGGAGTGGATCATTACTTTGTATGGCTCATTTGTTGGTCGTGGACACCAAACTTTTTGTGTCTTCAGTGATATTTTTACTACTTTTCTCCTGTGTTTGTCTGGAGATCCTACATGTAACCATGACTGCATTGTTTACATGTGAAATCAGCTGTTAGCAGCCTGTAGCATGTCAATGCTAACTGGTGCTAGGCCAGATGTTTCCCCACAAGGTGAGGAGAAGGAGGTGAGGACGACGTGCTGGTTCTCAGGTGTGAGCTAAGAAGTGACGACATGGACCTGTCCTTCCATCCATCGTTATTGGGAACGTAAGATCTATCTCCAATAAGATGGACGAGCTAGCTGTGCTAACACAGCAACAGAGGGAATACCAGAGGGCAGAGTAGCATCATGCTATTCACAGACATGGCTAACAGAGCTAACAGCAGACACCAAGGCCACATGTGAAGAGCTTCACCTGCTGTGAGCAGACAGGATCCAGGAGACAGAGACTGAACAGACTGCTGAAGAAGCTCAGTCCTGGACCCTGTGGAGGTGGAGGCTGGCTGACTGGACAATGATGGACAAGCTGTCAGCATCTATTTTCTTATGGAGCTTTTTACACTTTCTATACACTTTCTTACCTTGGTTTTCTTGATTGCTGCTGCGACTTCAATTTCATTTTACTTGTTACAATCACAATAAAGATCTATTCTATTCTATTCTATTCTAAATGTGCCTAAATGAGTCAGCTACATGTACCGTACAGACTGCAGCTTAAACTCAGATTTAACTTAAAACAGGAGCCAAATATGGGATTACTCAATCTGTGCAAACAAAACCGCAAAAAGAGCAAAAACTACAAACAGAACTTAAACAGGTGGACTCATTCTACACTGCACAGCTCTATGATCTACAAACACTGAGCAACAGAGAGGTGCAAACTGTTAAAAAAAAAGTACAAAACATGTCAACAGCAGTAACATACCATTATTATCACGTTTCCCTGTTTTTGTACATCTTGTCAGTTGTCTTTAATTTATTTCAAACTGAGCCTTAAACGAAGGATTGGAATCGACTCGTCTCACACATTTGCTTCATTAATTAATCTGATTTTAACGTTTATATCTGGACTGGCTTCATGAGCTGATTTATCACCACTCCAGAAAATCTGCCTCGTTTCCAGTCGAGCGTTGGCAGGTTTGAACCGTGTGTGTGGGTGTGTTTGGTTTTGTATCTCTACGTGTCAGGCCGGTGATAGACTGGCCACCTGTCCAGGGTCTGCCCTGACTCTCTGCCAAAGACAGCTGGGACTGGATCCAGCCCCCCTGACCTCAGCATGTCCAGATAAATGCATGGACTGTATGAACGGATCAGCTGATGGAGGAAGGATGGAGCGCTCACGGCCTGTGTCTGGGACAAGTTTGAAGATAAAGATATTTGTGACATGAAAGAGAACAAGCGTATTTGTGAAATGATGCTCAGTGTTTCCTACCAGCAGAATGAGATACTTATGTAAACGTTAAACGCCATGACGCTCCACCAAAGAGCTTTGTTCTTCATCCAGATTGATGTTCCTCAGCTGATACACGACAAGGAGCAAAACTGATCAGTGAGACTCATAATTGTTGCCGCAGGGATCTCTGGATTAAAGCCAGACAATCCACAGCAGCCAGTCTGTAAGCTGATGAGTTGGATGTTTTGTGACTGTAACAAGGATGTCTTTAAAAAACGCATGAGCAAAAGCTCTGAGAGAAGATTTGGGACATGACGAAGCTGACAGACCAGGGTCTCCAACCTGTGGCTCCTTGTAGCTTTAAAAAATATTACTGAAATAAAGAATAGTTATTTTTCTTACAGAGGGTATTGATGATTAAAGACACTGACACTAAATAAAATCCTGCGTTAACATTTAGTTGAACTAAATCTTCATCCCATCTGTCAATAAAGCCTGCCACCGCTCTACTTCACCTCCTACAACATCAACAGCCCACCAACTTTCCATGCACCTGTGGCTAACCTCAAGTTTTACAGCCCTGGGAAGATAACTACATCTACAAAAAGACTCATCTGGAAGAAAATACAGATTTTAATTCTGTGTGGATGGATTCATTTAACTGACAATGTGCTGGATTGATACTGAGCTTGATATCTGACCAAACATAACCAAACAGCAACCAAAGATAACTTAAGTAATATCAAAAATAATTGTGTTATAAAATTTAAGGTGTTTCTAGGAATTTTAGAATTTTAAATATTCATTGAATTATAAAAACTTCTGTGATTTTTGCAGATTTAAGGATTCTTTTTTTGTAAACTTTTCAAATTTGTGAAAATTAAAAAAATGAGTTTTGACAATAATTGAATTTTTTTTTTAATTATTCAAATTTCTGGAATTTCTTTTTTTTTTCAAATTTTTTAAATTCAAATTTTATTTTACAATTTTTCCCATTCATCAAAATCTTGGGGATTTTTTCGGAAATTCTTTTAATATTTTTTTTTTCTTTAATTTGCAAAAAACTTGGCAAAAAAGACTAAAAAAGTTTTTTTATTGCAAATTTTGTACCAATTTTTTTTTAAATTTCTTTTTTATTTAATTTTTGGAAAAAAAAACAACACAAACACTCACATTTTTAAAATCTTTTGAATTTTTAAAATAAATAAATAAAAACCAAGACATAGTTATTACAATATTATAAATTGAAGGATCTTCTTTTTTGGCTACTTTTTTAATAGATTCAAAATATTGTGTGGAATTTCAAACACATTATAGCCTTTATCTTAAAGATAAAGTAGATTTTTTTGTGGCTCTGAATAATTATAATCCAGGTGAGCTAAGGAAAAACGTCTCTTATCAAATCAAGTGTTGCAGAGCCCTGGACTACAGAGTAACGTGAGATTGAGAAATCTTTAACATTTATTGGGAAAATAAGAGTTTATTTTGACATTATTAATATAAGTTAAAAAGACCATAATAAAGTGAAACCATAGCTAAAGACCACAGATTTTGTGTGCGTGTGTGTATGTCAGTGCATTTCTGAGCTCACCTCTAATCCGTGTCTGCTCATGGGAGTCGGGGAATTGCCCATGGCAGTACCACGCAGTCCTGATCCTCCAGCAGAGCACGTCTCCCCACTTTTTGTTTCTGACCCAGTTTGATCACAGCTCCTGCTTGTTCATTTTTCCTGACTCCATTCTGTGTGCTGCACCTGGTTAACAAACAGATTTCTATCAAAACCTCTTAATTTAACTGCCTCTGTCAGATTTCTGTTGTAAGCACATGACGCTAACGGCTGCTGATACCCAAGTCTCACTGAAAAGACTGTCACCTTATAAATAAAATCAAAGCATGAGCCTCACAGATTTCATCAGAAACTTCAGTTTGCATCATGCTCTTAAACACTGCCTTTTAAGACGAATGTGAATCACATCCTTCATGTTTCTACAGCTGCCCACAAACCCCTACAATAAAAACGAAAGCAATAACTTGTTAAGAGATGTTTTTAAGTAGATATTTTTAAAACGTGTTTTTGTTTCAGGATGACTATGAGAGCCACAGAGCATTAGCTGAGTGGCGCCCTCTGGTGGTCGCTATTTACTATCACAGGGTACTTGCAGGCCCCTGAAAAACAAGTCTGAAAAGAAAAACTTGATTCCTGAGACTTTCATTGTTACTCCAACATGTTGCAATACTGTAGTTTCTTTCAGGTTGAATTTTTTTTATTAACATCTAAATTTAGTTTCAGTAGTTCCTCTACCTTCACATTATGCTAACTGTTTCTAAAGCTTAATGTGGTGACTTTGATTTCACCAACTTGATGAATAAGGATTTTGATACATAAATGGGTCATTATACTGTACTCACATATACTGTTACAGGAATTAACGTTTTTTACAGGATAAACGGTCAAGACACGACTCCAGACCTTAACCATAACATTCAGATACAAACTGAGGAAGGGGAATCTGGGATGGGTGTGGTGGAGGGTATTTAAAACCTGCTACTCAGTGAAACTTGTTTTGTTAGAGTCCCCAGGTTTCAGGGTAAAGTTGAGGTTTTGTTCTTAAACCTGGTTGATCACTTTTGAAAATGACAAAAGAAGAGAAAGATGATTCTTTTCAAACTGAAATTATTCTAAACTTTGCCACATAATACGTTCAGTAAAATATATCATAACAATTGTTTTTTTAATTAATTTTTGGTGGTTTTAATTGTTTGGTTTTTTTTGCCAACACTACAGGCATTTGCTTAATACAAATCCAGATAAACACAAGGAGAAGAAATACATAAGGAAAAAAAAGAAAAAATATAAATATTGGTTAGATAAAAGTCAGTTATTAGATGCTACAAGAAAAACATAACCGAAATACTAATGAAAAAGGTCTAATATTTTCACACATTTTTTGGTATCACTGAATTGAAGGGATCCAAAAATAGAGCTGTTGTTCTAAAAATTAATAGATAAAATAAATAAATACATTAAATAACCAAATAAATAAATAAAAATTCACAACTTTTCAAAACTTCCCAGATTTTTGTAATCTTTGCAAATTTTGAAAAAGTCAAAAATAAAAGTTTTTGAAAATTATTGAAATTCCAAAAAAAATTGAAATTACTAAAATGTATGGAATTACTTATTTATTTAATTTTTAATTTTTCAAATTTAAATTCTAGGACAATTTTACCCATTCATCAAAATTCTGTATTCTGAAAATTTTGCAAAAAAAATCAAAAAATGCTGTTTTGTTTTGTTTTGTTTTTTATTGCAAGTTTTCTGCCAATTTTTGTTTTTTTTTTCTCTTTTTTTTTTTTAAAAAAAATCACAATTTTCTAAATGTTTTGAATTTTTGAAATAAATCAAAACCAATACATGATATGTACAATATAATAAATATCAGAATAATCTTGTTTGAATAATTTTTCACTAGATTTAAACTATGTATAGAATGATATACACAAAATATAAATATAATCATGGGTTAGATAAATGTCGATTATTAGATGCTAAAAGAAAAACAATCTACAGGATACTTATAAGAAAGGTCTAATGTTTTCGTACATTTTTTTGGTATCAATAAATTTAAGGGACCCGAAAATAGAGTTATTGTTCTAAAAATAAATAAAATAAATAAATTAATAAAATAAATAAATACATTAATTAAATAAAAAATAGTGAATAATTTTTTTTTTTTAAAAAAGGGATGCACTTTTTAATATTAGCCACATAAAATCATTAAACTTAGAATAAATTGTATGTCTTTTATAGCATGTTTGAAAATAATAACAGATTTGCAATCAATAATAAAATTAAACATAATAAACAAGTGTTTTATCACTTTAGAGACAATATTTGGGAGAATATGTCTCTGATATGGTCAGTAGACTTCATCATTCAACTTTTTCACATGGCCTGCAGTTAAAAAGAGGGGGGTGTAAGTTGAAAATATAGAAGATATTTATTTTATTGCTGTTATTATTATTATTATTATTATTATTATTATTATTATTATTGTTGTTGTTGTTGTGGTCGTTATTATTATTATTATTATTACATTTTTACCATTTTACTATAAAGACCCCAAAGAAGCGTATCAGCCTGTGAGCTTGTTTTCGCGGGTCAAGCTATTCAGAGGTGAAGTTAACTTAAACCACGGGTTAAACCCAGTTTTTAACTTTTCATTTTAGATAGTTTGTCTAGTGTTACACTTCAGCTCTTAGTTATGCATCAAAATGTCGTGTAAAATCAGAAAATCATCCATATGGCCACTTAACTGAACTACAACAAAACGTGGTCACCCTACCTCTGACCCCGGCGTCATTTTGCGTCACTTTTGCCGGGAATGCTGGACCACGTGTCCCCTGCCGGCGTGCTTGTTCCTCCACGATTCATTCCTCCTCATTCCGACACGAGACAGGGTGGGGAGCACAGCGGCAAGATGGCGGCGCGGTGGGGAGCAGGCGAGGAGACTTTAACTGCGTGCAATATGGAGTTTTTCCCCATAGATACACTAGACGAGGTAAAGGAAGCGATCTGTGTTTTATTCTCTGTCACAGATTCCCGCTGTTAGCAGCTGTGCGTGTGTGTTTAGCTGTGTGTGCTGTACACTGCGCAAGGAGAAGTGACACGTGGATACAACCGTAGTATTACTAGTAAAACTTCATCAAGTGCATGCTGTGGATATCAGACTGTAATAACTGTGCTATCGTGTGTTTACATGTAAGTCACAGCTCAGGAGGGTTACAGTGCTGTAGCTTGTGAGCTTTATATCAAAGCTAGCATCAGTCTTTAGCTTCACCGGCCGGTATGTGGACACTACACGCTTCCTCGCTCATAATATAAACAATAGTTTGGGAAAAAGAAGTGACAGCTGTGTGTTTTTGTTTATAAATGGCATTGCATGTGTGCTACATGTTTAAATTGTGTTATTTCTCCGTATTTAGCTCCATCAGTTGGTTAATGTGTGAATGCTCTGTGTACAGTCCACTGTGTGATTCACCCACACGTGGTGACAAACACTGCAGGGTGCTAACAAACTAGCCTGGTCACCAGTTACTGGCTTCTTTTGTTTTAACCTGGTTGTTTAAGATGCTGTATATTAACTTTCCCATGCTGTGGTTAGTTAGTGGGCTCTGTGCCAGCTCAATGCAGTAATGTGTCATCAGTGATGATGATGATGATGATGATGCATACAGTGATGAAGCTCTTTGATATATTCAGACTCTGGTGCTCATCAGTATTGATCTGAGACAGCCGTGGTTTCTTTCAGTGTGAACATTCAGCAGCACTGCAGTGAAGTTTTCATGTGTTTACCCACATGTGGTGGAGTCGTGTTGGGTCACATGTGGGGTACTGCCGCACATGCGCAGCAGGTACAGCCACTAAAATATGATCCCACACCCTTCCATGTAGTTAGCTCGCTACTTAACCTGCATTTTTGAGCAAGCACACTGTAAATTAATGTAATCAGTGAGTTGGTTGTTGGAGTAAAGGACTGGAGCAGACTTTGAGGCCCTGCTCGGGTTTGTTGTAGTGCAACACGTGGGTTTCTCAGAGACCTCATGCCTACTACTGCCTCCCTTTGGACGGGCTGGGGCAAGGATCAAACATGTCTGCGCACAGGGTGTGCATGTGTAGACACAAACACGTGGGTCTCTGAGAGAAACTGCTGATTTTTCAGATGAATGTGCACATTTTTATCAGTCATGTTGAACCATATAGGGGGTACTTTACTTATTTTACGTGTCACAGTGTTGATTATGTGATGTCTAATAAGCCTACGGATCTTAATCACATGTAGGAAAGTTTATCCTAGCTATAAATACATTTTTTTTTTACAAAAACATTTGAGGTTTGCAGATTTTTTTTGGCTGTATATTTTGAGTAAAAACTAAATAGAAGTTATAAATAAATGTTTTGAAACTGCAAGTGTCACAGAAACTTTCTCCCGTGGTAAGAAAATGCTGATGGTATTTGTTGTCTCCGTCTCAGAGGTTGGAACTTGCCCTGTGGGGTTTCCTTTTCTGAATCCCATGGTTAAACGCCTGACTTGAGTTCAGGCTTGCACCCAAACAGCCAAATGAATCAACTAGCATGACCTATTTTCCTCCTCAACTGTATTCTTTTAAATAACTTCTGTTTGACACATGTAGAAACAAAGCGCCTGAGGCTGATTTCACTGCCTGAGTCTGAGGCAGGTTTGAAGACAAAGATGTTTCTGTTTCTACATGTTTCACACTTATTTCTTTGTAGGAAGAGTGAGAAGAGACAAGAATCCTGATGAAAATACTTCAGCATGTTTCACACATTACTCTATACTTTCATACGTGAATGAATGAATTAGACATTTGTTTCAGTTTTCCTTCAAAACATGAAACAATTTACAAACTGGAAATGAAAAACTATATAAATGCAAGTTATTGCTAATAACAATTGGAGCTAAGAGTATAATAACACAAAATAATTAACTTGTATTTTCAGTTGTATATTTCTGAGTAACATGGTTTTTGTACAGTCTTTTTAGCATTCTTAATTTACAACAAGTTTTTATTTCTCCAGATGAGGAATTTCATAACTTGACCCCTTTAACCAACAGACACTACAATTAAGTATTTGTTTTATTATTATTTATTTATTTCATTCTTTTATAAATACAAATCAACACAAAGAAAAAATAAAAGATCATGAAAACTGAATGAAAAGGAGCAGAAAGAAGAAAACTCTTATTGTATCTACCCCTTCTTTTACAGGATACAAATCAACAATCACATAATGATATAAAAAATAACAATAATATTAAAAAAGATAAAAATAACAATAATTATAAAAAACAAAAAAATAGCAATAATATAAAAAAACAATAATATAACAATAATACAAAAAATATTTTTAAAAATAACAATAATATAATATAAAATAACAATAGTATAAAAAATAACAATAATACGTATATAAAAAAATAGCAATATTATTTAAAAAATAATGATAAAAAATAACAATAATAAAAAAATGGTTTAGTATTTGTTCTTTGGTTTTTGGAAAATGAGACTATATAGATGGTCTCTCATTATAAACAGCTTCTGAATACTTTGTGGTAATTTACCTGTTGTTGCTTTTTACATTGTTTGTATTGTGATTTAATCAACTCAGTCTGTAAATTTGAGTACACTGATTTGCAAAAATTAGGAACTGGTTGGTTCATGACAGACATGCACTGATCGAACGATGCTGATTTCCTAAATTTTGGGTGATCGGTGACCCCTGATTGGTGATCTGCCCATCCTTACATATGAAACTGATCTTATATACAGAGGTATGAAAGCCAGCCTTTGTTGATTTTTGCTCTGAGACCTAAAACTCAGGACACTTTATGGATGTTTAAGTTAAACATAGATATTTTATTCTCTCTTCGGTATTGTTTAATGATTTTCAATAAAATAATATTGGAAAAATTGAAGGTATATGATGTCAGTTATAAAAAATAAAACATAAAAATCTGTATTGGCAGGTCAGGCTTTTTAAAGATCAGTGATCAGCCAGAAATGTATGATCGGTGCACCCCTAGTTCACTGTTTTTTTTTTTTTCACTTATAATTGATACAGCTTTTTTATCCCAGGAAAAATAGAGTGTGTGTATTTGTAAATAAATGTTTGCCCAGACCTCTCCACAGTTCGTCATGTATGTTGTTATTGTAGTTAAATCTCTGTGTCATTGTTGTGAAATGTGTGTTTTCTCTGCAGGCTGCTGTGCTGAGCTCCGGAGAAACTCTTGAAGCTCTTCAAAGCTGCTTGGACCCTTCGATACTTTCTATGTTAGATGACTCGCCCATAATAGAGGCAAGGCTCATTTAACATCATTTAACATGTTTGAACATTACAGTAACCTCACAGACACGTCCTCGTGTTAACACAGTTTGTATTCCTCCCGTATGTGTGTTTAGACTAAAGACCTGTACGGAGAAAGTGAAGCCACGCTGCTGACCGCTCTGACCGAGATCCTCGACAATGTGGACGACGAAAACCTGTCCCCATTCGACACCCTGCCCGACTCTGACCTGCTGTCGGGTCAGAAGGGCAGGGAACACTCTCCGGTCAGTGTCCAGCTGTCACACGCTCCTCCAAGTCCTCAGACTAGTCCAGGGGTCTGCAACCTTTACTTTCCAAAGAGCCGTTTTTCCTAAGCTCACCTGGATGAAAGTCATTCAGGAGCCGCAAAATCTACTTTATCTTCGAGTTAAGACCAAAAAAAGTGTATAATCAGGTGATTAATTATCTAAACGAGAAGTTTTAGTGTTTATAAATTTGTACATTTTTATTTATTAATTTATTTAATCTATTTTTTAATAAATTTGCAAATTTAAGGAAAAAAAGGAATTTGTAGTGTCATAGATTTTATAAATTTTGCATAATTTGGAAATTGAAAAAAACATTTTAAAAAATTTGCAAAATAAGAAATGAATTTTTAAAATGTGCAAAATTTCAAAGAAATTGTTGAAATGTCATACATTTGCAAAAAAAAACCTTAATAATGTAATTTGAAAATTTTGCTTAATTTCCAAAAATTGTAAAATTTTTCTAAAATTGCAAGAAAAAAGAGGGATTTATATAAAAAATCAAAAATTTGCAAAATCTTTAAAAAATGTGGGATTCTTTTTCTTAGTTTGCAAAAATGTCAAAAAAATTGAAAAAAAAAAATTGAAAAAATCACAAATAATTAAAGCTTTGTTTCAAGAGGTGATGCATTTTTAGTCCAAATTTTATGATTACACTTAGTGTCTGTGTTGTTATCATTAAAATATTAAAAGCCCTTTATTTTAATGATATTTTTAAAGCTACAAGGAGCCACTGCAAAGGAGTCAAAGAGCAGCATGAGGCTCCAGAGCCACAGGTTGAACACCCCTGGACTAGTCCCACATCCTCCATGTGGTCTTTGAGCTCAGGATAAGAAAAGTTTACAGCCAAAGTTGTACTAGCATTTTTTTCTGCGAACTTTTTCAAGATTTGTTTGTTCCTTATTCAATGATCCATAAAAAGGAAAGTATGTAAGAGGAACTTTTTTGAAGCACTGCTCGATGTCGTTCTGCAAATTTTCTGCAGCCTCCGTATAAAATAAAGTGTTAATGTCACTGAATTTCTTTGCGTCTCTCCAGCTCAGGAGGTTGCTGTGTCTGTCCCGTTCCCCTCCAGAGAGAGACACGCTGTACAACACAAAACCCTCGTCCACTGGAAAGGTAGTTTCCTCTCTCTGTATTTGGTCCATGAAGACCTGAACGAGCCAGGTTTCCGTATTAATCTGGGTCTTTGTTGGTCCGTCACAGAGCATGCCCAGGATACTCGCTGACTCCCTGCAGAGGAGTGACGGGGAGGAGGAGGAGGACGGCTCCTTCACGCTGAGCCCAATGAGCCACGACTCCTCGCCCGACAGCGACCTGCTGGACTGGAAAGGTCTCACGCTGCCTCTGCCCATCACCTTTGAGCAGGAGGAGGAGGACGGCGTCTCGGTGTGTCTGGGAGACCTGGTCAGACACATGCACCCGTACTGTATGAGCATCTCTGTGGAGAACGGCGAGGGGGAGCAGGTGCTGCCTGAAGGAGGGATCTTACTTGAAGTGGTCGACCAGGGGGAGAATGGAGAGCCCATCCTGGCCATCCCAGACATGGCTCTGCCGGTCACCGTTGCACTAAAGGAAACATGTTCAGAGCTGAAGGTGTCAGAGGAAGCAGACGAAGCTGACTCGGACAGCTCAGAGCACATAGTTGTTGTTGATGATGAAGAAATATCCGTCACTGACCTGCCGGAGGTTTCACCGCCCGTGACACGAGGCGTAAGGAGCGAGCTGATGGACAGGCAGAAAGAGGAGATCAGGGAGAAGAGCCCCTCCCGCAGGAAAAAGAGGAAGAAGAGCAAAGAGCAGCTTCAGCCTGAGCCTGTGGAAGGACGCGTCCTCAGGAGCGGCAGAGTACGGCCCACGGCTCAGGAACCTCCCAGAAAACCTGTGAAGAAGGTCGTTAAAGAGACGAGACGTGAAGCACCAAAACCTCCAACGCCGAGCGTCAGAGCGCCTGAGAAACCAAAACAAACACAAGAGGTCTCCACGACAGCTCCAGCTCCTGTTTCTGAAGCACAAGACGTCACATCAGTGTCACCAACACAGGAAGCAGCTCCGTCACACGTCAGCGCCCAGCCGAGTCCACCGGGCCGCCCAGACCCTGAGCTGAGCCCCAGCCGGTCTGAAGACACACCTGGACCGCTGCAAGACCCACCTGCCCCCTCTGCTGCCCCTCCCCCAGGGCCGTCAGACGGAGCCACAGCTGCTCCTGGTCCTCTCACGTCCCCCATGACCCCTCAGACCAGCGAGGCCCCACCTCCCGTGGCCCCCGCCGCCCCAGAACCAAAACCCAAAGCTCTCAGTCTGGCCGAGTACCGCAGACTCCGACAGCAGAAGAAACCGGCTCCTGTGGAGAAACAGGACCACAACAGCACCAAGTGGCCCAGCCTCCCCGAGCCCCCCAAGGAGCTGCCCCCCATCCCCTGCCTGCCAGACCCCAGCCCGAAAGACCCCAGACGCCTCAGCGCGCAGGCAGCAAAGAAGGACCAGGAGGAGGTCCGACCCGCCTGGCAGCCCAGGGGACCGTGTGCGCCCCCCACCCCCGAGGCTCTGTTAGCGCCACCGGCCTACATGGTGGCCTCCAACAGCAAGGCCCCAGCTGCTACACCTGCTCCTAGACCCCAGGAGGCATCTGGACTCCCCAGACCTGCTCCTAAACCTCAGGAGACACCTCAACAACCCAGACCTGCTCCTAAACCCCAGGAGACACCTCAACAACCCAGACCTGCTCCTAGACCTCAGGAGACACCTCAACACCCCAGACCTGCTCCTAAACCCCAGGAGACACCTCAACAACCCAGACCTGCTCCACCCAGAAACCCTCCAGCTGCTAACCCAGTGAAGAAGTTCGCTCCTCATCAGGAAGTCACGGCTCAGCCTGCAGCACGCCGCGTCCCTCAGAGCTCCGACGCTCCAGCTCCTGTGAAACCTGTGGCTCAGGTCACGAAGTGTGTCCCTGAACAGCTCAAGTCTCAGCCTGTGTCTGCAGACCTCACTAAAACCACTACAGAGGTGATCCAACCCACTGCTGCTACGGCGTCTGCTCCCAGGAGGATCACTGTCGTTTTCCCAAAGGCGCCTGAGGTCACAACTCCCAGTGCTGCGAAATGCCCTCCTGCTGCTGCTCCTCATCCCTCAGACCCCAGAGACCCCAGGAGGGTGGAGGAGGAACCTGTTGTGCTTGAAAACAAAGAGAAACCCACTACGGCGCTGAAGCCCCTGAGAGCGAAGAGCCCCACGCAGGAGCTGATCGAGGCGTTCACCAGTGAGATCGGTGAGTTTTTAATCTGTTAGGATTTGTTTTATCTCCCAACAAAGACAAAAGAAGTAACTGAATACACATGTTAGTGTTTCTGCTGATAAATCAGCCAAATCATGAGCACCGTGACTTTAAAAGAAACCACTTTTGGGCTTTAATCATCTGACATGAGGGATGCTCAATAACCTTTTTTTTTTTCAAACTGATACTGATAACTTTCAGCGTCCAAAGGTGAAAATGACAAACACACACGTTTATAAACCAAGGATCATGACATGAATCATTTGAACTAAACCAAAAACAGTTTTGACTCTTTAAACGAAGCGAGATTTAATTTTTTCCAATATAAAGTAGGGCTGCAACAATTAATCGATTAAATTGATTAAAATCGATTAATTAATTAGTTGGCAACTAATTTAATAATCGATTAAATTGATTAAAATCGATTAATTAATTAGTTGGCAACTAATTTAATAATCGATTAAATTGATTAAAATCGATTAATTAATTAGTTGGCAACTAATTTAATAATCGATTAAATTGATTAAAATCGATTAATTAATTAGTTGGCAACTAATTTAATAATCGATTAAATTGATTAAAATCGATTTATTAATTAGTTGGCAACTAATTTAATAATCGATTTTCATCGGCATCCAATCGCGGGTGTTTTGGTGTATAAAATTGTAGCTTACAGTAAGTTAGTTGGGAGGAGATGAGCCCGCTCTCTTGCCGTAGTGGCCAATTATATTTGCAGATGCAGCTCTACTTCCAAAAAAGGGAAAAGCTGTAATGAAATATTACTGAAGGAAAAATGCTTTTTATTGTCTTTATTGCTGTTTAGAAAATACCTAAAACAATTTTAAGCCAAATTGTAAAGGAAAGTGCAAAAATGTGTCATTATCTGATTAATCGATTAATCATTTAAATAATCGCCCGATTAGTCGATTATGAAAATAATCGTTAGTTGCAGCCCTAATTTAAAACAATTGACAAGCCTCTTAATCATTTTCTAAAACATGTCAAACAAAACTATTTGATATCTTAAATACACATCTATTTAAATAAGGTGCATTACCTCCTGATATGAGTATGAAAACATGAAATAAAGGCCACTTCTTGGTTTTACGTTGCTAGCGTCTTTAGCATCCCAGGTGTCCTCGTATGCTTTCAAAACTCCGTCAAAGCGTCGGTTACGTTTCAGGTGACTGATTAGGTTTAAAGTTTTGAAGCTATGACCCTTTCCCTCCTCGTGGAAGTTTCCTAGAGTAACTGTTTTCTTCAGAAATGTTGAAGATATCCCACCAAGTCCACTCCATCACTCCCATGTTTTCTGTTTTGTAGCATTAGCATGCTGTGGTGCATTCTTCAATCTTCTCAGTCAGAAAGCTTTTTTTCTTTTTTAGCCGACAGCACTTGAACACAACATTCACACATTGCTGTGCTGACAAAAATATAAATGTTTTCAGGGCTAGTCATCATGATATGGGACATAATAATTTTTGGCCCAATAGTTATCGTGCATCCCTATCTGACAGCTGTCATTTGCATCAACCAGTCAGAGACCAAGAGCCACATCACACCCGTGGTCTTACAAACAACCTTCCTCTCACACATAAATAAAATGACATAAAATGAAAATCAAAACATTTCCAATTTCAAAATGAGATTTTCTACGTTTGTTAGTGTGTTTAAATTTCATACTAGAGAAGAGAAACTGAAACTTAAGTATCGACCTGCGCGCCCAAACATTGAGCAATACTGAACCCAACCCTGGCATCAGTATATCAATATTTTTGATTGATCAGCACGTTGCTACTCATAGCTTTATATATTTTTATGAATGGATCAAGGAGCCACAGGTTGGCCACCCCTGGTTTTATGGTCTATTCTCTTGGTCTAATTCAGTTTAATTGTGAACTGAGTTATCTTTTGTACCCTGTAATGACAGGGTTCCTGCAGATCCTTGAAAAGTCTTAAAAGGCATTGAATTCATAATTCTAAAAATAAGGCCTGAATTGGCATTAAAAAGTCTTAAATCCAAATTTTTAAAGTCTTAAAAATTTGAACACATTGGTAAGATTTATGTTAGTTTGAAGTAAAAAAATATTGAGTAACATTTGTCTATTTTTCTAAATAATTTCCTGATTTACTCTCGTAGCAACATCGCGTAATCACAATAGCGGAACTAACAAAACAGTGATGTGGTTGCACCAGGAACTTTAAAAGCAGACGCATGTCTTGGTTCTACCTCAGGTGCCTGGAGAGAGAAAGAAATGAGGAAAAATTGGCAAAAAAAAATTCCAAAAGTGGCTTAGGAAACTGATTATGGCAGCAAAATTGAGAAATAAATTTGAAATTAAATTTCAAAAACCATGTAAAAATTACAAAAATGGTTGTGACAGTGGCTGAAAGAGATGAATGGGGGCAAAATAGGCATAAAGTTGTAAAAATGGGGTTAAAAAAAAGGTAAAAAGTGATGTTTTATGTAAAATAAACAAAGGGTTAAAATAGCCTCTAACCCAGGTAATTCATGTGGTGTTTTCGTTAGTTTTGTTTGTTTCAATTGTGGTTTCGTTGTTGACTTGTTTTTAAATTTGATTTCCAACGTCATTAAAAAAGTCTTAAATTTAACTTTCCTTGAGCTGTAGGAACCCTGAATGAAAATGATTAAATGTGATGTTTTGTAGGAATTGAAGCTGCTGATTTGACCAGTTTGTTGGAGCAGTTCGAGGAAACTCAAGGTAAAAAAAAAAAAATATATAACCAACATTTTCCACAGATTTTAAGTCACTGATGAGCTTCAGCTCTGGCACAGAGTGGCTGCAGTGGTCAGTGGGTCACCTCGTTTAGTAACAGGCTAAATGTAGTCAGTGTCAGTTTTCCTGGTTTCATAACAGCTCACACACCAGAGCTAAGTGCTAGCTTAGCTAGCCGCAGTGAGTGGAGGGATGTCAGATGAGAGTTTGGACCTGAGGAGTTAAAGTGATCCTGAAACAAGCCTCAGACTTAAACATGAAGAAGTCTGAGGTTTTTTTGTGATCCATGTTCTGCCTCCATCTGGTGAAGTGTCCCCTTTAAGGGCCGTGCACCGCGGGGGCAGAGGAGCTGCTTTGTGCTCTCGTCTGCTCAGCTGCTGGAATTCTGCCCCGTCCGCAAATCCATTTAACTCTCCCCCTGCTGCCTTTGTTCCAGCGGATGTACAATCGTCATCTGTAACGAGCGGCTGGCTCTGGCAGACATATGTAACCGCTCACGCCGTTACTGAACCACCAGCTGACCGTTCAGAGAAAAGCCCTGAAAACCCACTGATCCAAAACAACAACATGACCCGTGTATCAGGCCAAACTTTGATAGACATGTTTCTGGGTTTCTTGGTTTTGGTTCTTCCTGTGTTCATGAACTCACGTCATTCTTCCTTCTCCCTTCAGCCAAAGAGGAGCAATGTGTGCCGGAGGTCTCTGGTAGAGCAGCAGCTGTAGGAAACTCCAGGTGAGTTACCCTACAGCCCTGAAGCTGCTCTGAGCGAGTGATGGAAACCTCTGAGAGCTCTTTGCTGTGTGTGTGTGTCAGGGGCGTATTTAGTGGTTTGGGGGCCCAAGGCAAACCCAGTCAATGGGGCCCTCCATGTCCTTGTAACTCCTCTTCCTCAGAGCTAGACTGGCCTTCCCTGGGTCCACTGTCTCTTTCCCAGAATCAAGGCATGAGACAGTGCTAATCTTCTACATGCTAACTTAACACAACTAAATGCATTTCCTCAAGTTCTGTACTTTAGTTTGATTTAGAAAAAAGTGAATCCATCATTTAGTCCACTTTGTCCTGGATTTGAAATCTTTCATGGTCCATTGAAGCTTATTTGTCCCACAGTGGGGAATTTACAGAGTAACAGGAACAAACAAGAAAGGATGAAGTGAAAAACATTACAATAGGTAAATATTGGAAAAAATAATTTAGTAAAGAAAAAATATGTAAATATCAAGCACAACATCAAACTGGAAAAAAAATCTACTGAAAGAGGTGATATTTACAGTTACCATACTTTTTGGTCCTATTATTTTAAAGTGAATGTATTTTTATTTGACCCCCTGTCCAGTGAGTTATGTTTCCAAAAAAGAGATTTATACAATAATGTTTATCACCAACTCAAAAAGTTTGATTTAGAGAAAATGATCCTGTTTCCTGGGCTAGATAAAGTCCTTAAAATCCTAAAAGTCTGATATGTTTATCTCAGATCTCAGAGCAACATTGGTTTTATTTCACACTTGGTTGAAAATAAGAAAAAATGTGAAAAAAGTGTTTTTACCACTTTCTTCCTGAATCACATGTTCAGATGTGTTGTAACATGGAATAGCCCATTGAATAAGAAGGGAGGGGGAGGACCCAAAACCATCATTACAGATTAAGCCTTTGATGGATTTTGAAGCATGTGAAGTAAGATTTAGAAAAAAGAAATGCTTTCAATTGAAGAAAACTTCATAAATCAGTTTTTAAGGGATGCTTTGGGGGCCCCTGGGAACTGCCTGTGTTTGCCTAATTGTAGCTACGCCCCTGGTGTGTGTGTGTGTGTGTTTTACCGAGACCTACCGAGTGTGGAGTTCTGGTTTAGATTTGTGTGACTCACCACAGATCTCCAGGCCTCAGTTTCTAACCCTGACCTCCTTTTCAGTGTCGAGTTGGCTCCAGAGAAAACCGCCGTGGAGCGTGTGCGAGCCAACGACCTCTCCAGCACAGCAGGTAACTCCTGCATGAAGCTGATGATGAAGCAGCTGTTGTGTTGTACAGTCTTTATGAAATGCTGCTGATGTTGAATGTACTGATAAACTCCTCCTGCCTCCTTCAGCTCTGACTCCTCCAGCTACTCCTCCTCACCAGATGTGGAAACCCCTGACCCCCGTGGCCCTGCTTGGGAAGAGCAGAGCCGCTGAGGCCTCCAAGTCCAGTCCCTCTAAGGTGATCCAGATCGAAGCCCGGCCTCTGCCCTCAGTCAGAGCTCGCACCAAACCCACTCCTGCGCCTCCTTCGCCTCCTGCTGCGTCTGTGGCTCCGGAGGTGGCGTGCATGGACCATGACTACTGCCTCCCCAGCAGAGGCACCTCAAACGGCGAGTCGGGCAAGCGCTGGAATGTCAAACAGCAATCATTCATCACCATTAAACCCATCACTACACCGACCAGCCCAGCTGTCCCCTCATCCTCCAACATGGCCGACGCAGACGCTGCTGAAAGCAAAGCGCAGGCGGCGCTCACCCTGGATCACAGGACTGAGGATGTTCAGAGGAGCTCCGTTCTGGAGACCCCTGATGCTTCGCCCTCCCGTTCAGAGACAGACGTCACCGTCAGGGAGGCGAGCCCCAGGAGAGGGCCTCTCAGGAGGTCGTACCGCCAACGCGCTGCCTCCCGCTCACCCAGCCCCAGATCCGGTCACACAGAGCGGGCAGGAGGCCGGTCAAGGAAACGAAGATCTCGCCGTTCTCCCAGCCCCGGATCGAGTGGTTCTGAGTCCGACTCCCATTCTTCATCCCAGTCCAGATCCCGCTCCCCGTCAAAGAAGAGGTGAGCGCTCAGATCAGACGTTCACGCAGCTTCATGTCTGTTTTTATACGACCGTCCTCGTCTGTAACCGTTGTTTCATCTCATTTTGTCTCAGGTATCGATCCTACCGTCGCGACAGGAGTTCCAGCTCCTCCTCCTGCTCCTCTTCTCGCTCCTCTCCCTCCGTGTCGCACTCCCCTCCCAGAAGGAGGAGGTACTCTTACTCCTCCTCCTGTTCCGGCTCCTGGAGTCGCTCCAGGTCTCGGTCTCGGTCCCCTCAGAGACGAGCTCAGTGGAGCAGGAGCAGAAGGTTGAACAGGTACGGAGCTTTGAATGGTTCAACTTCAGGTGCTGAACATCTTTTTCTCATTTTCTAACCTGAAGCTTCGCCTCCCTCAGTCCTCCACAGAGAGCCCATCATCGCAATAAGACCAACCCAGAGGAGGTGAAGAGATTCAAGGAGAAAGCCATTGTAAGGAGTTTTTCCTCAGAGCCTTTGAGCAAACGATTCATAACTGAGCTGTGACTCAACACATTTACAACCTTTCCTTCCAGGAGGAGCGCAGGGTGGTCTACGTCGGTCGAATCCGGGGATCTATGACCCAGAGAGAGCTCAGAGACCGCTTCTCTTTGTTTGGAGAGATTGAAGACTGCACCCTGCACTTTAGGGATCATGGGTAGGTGCACACACGTCTGCTGTTATGTGATAACTTTTTAATAACTCTGTGCTGTGCTGTGTGAAATCTGCACTGTATTTGAACCTTCTGGGTCTCGCTGTGACCTCTTAGGCCAAGCTGCAGTGCTACAGTAAACTCCACTTGTTCATAACTGGGGCCTCCTGGCAGCACCTCCAGGTCGCTCTTTTAAAAACAAGTGACAGCTCATTACCGTGACTGCTACTCTTTACTGCTTTCACAAAAAGACCCCAGACATGTGGAAAATGAACTCAGACTGATGTTTTTGTCTCTTCCAGGGACAACTATGGCTTTGTGACTTACTACGACACAAAGGATGCTTTCACTGCCATCGAGAACGGAGGCAAGCTGCGCAAATCTGATGAGCTGCCGTTCGATCTGTGTTTTGGTGGAAGGAGACAGTTCTGCCAGAGCAGCTATGCTGATCTTGGTGAGCACAAACCCCCTCAACAACTCTTTACTGATCTCAAAGGGGATGATTGGCTTTTTCAGGAGCCGTTATTCATGTTAAAATGTTCCTACTGTAAGCTCAGTGTGCAGCCTGTAGCCCTGTCTAATTTTTGAACCACGGCCAAAAACTAACAGGGTCTGGCTGAAACTATGCTGGATCATCAGTTGCTGCTTGCCTACTCATGAGCGAGGGTGTCCAACCTGTGGCTCTGGAGCCTCATGTGGCCCTTTGACTCCTTTGAAGTCGCTCCTTGTAGCTTTAAAAATATTATTGACATTAAAAATTATTTTAATTTGTTTTTTTATTTATTGCAATTTTTTTGGAATTTCTTTTTTTTTTTTTTGGGGGGGGGGGGGGGGGGATTTTTAAAATGTTTGCAAATTTCAATTTTTTTGAATATCTGAATATTTTTGCTAATTATTTTAATTTTTTTTTCTTTTTTGAAAATTTTAACAAATTTTAAAAATATTTGTGATTCTTTTGCAATTTTTTTTAACTTGATTGTTTAAATTTTTGCAAATTTTTGACTATATAAAATTTTGAATTTTTTTTTTATTTTATTTTAGCAAATTTTAAAATATTTATTTGATTCTTTTGCAAATTTTGAAAACTGAAAATTGTTTGAATTTTTGCACATTTTTGACTTTGAAAAATATATATATTTTTTAATTTTAGCAACTCTAAAATATTTATTTAAATCTTTAGCAAATTTTTAGAAATAAGAAAATGTCTGAATTTTTGCACATTTTTGACTTTATAAAATTTTGTATTTTTTATGTTTTTTTAATTTTAGCAAATTTTAAAATATTTATTTGATTCTTTTGCAAATTTTGAAAACTAAAAATTGTTTGAATTTTTGCACATTTTTGACTTTAAAAAATATATATTTTTTTAATTTTAGCAACATATTAAGATGTTTAATAATTTGCTTATTTACATTTCATTTCTTCAATATTTTAAAAGTTTTAACACATTTTTTTAACGAAGACAACACATGTACATTTCTATCAACACAAAAAAACTTCTCTTTTAGATAATTATTCACTTCATTTTTACAACGTTTAGAATTAATACACTTTTTTGTCTTTATTGTGAAGATAAAGTAGATTTTGTGGCTCCTAAATGACTTTAATCCAGGTGAGCTGAGGTAAAATGGCTCTTATTGAAGCAAAGGTTGCAGACCCCTGCTCATGACTTAGACAGTTTTAAATATTCCAAAGCATACAGTTCATAAAGATAAAGTGGCATGTATCCAGATGTGATGCCTTTCTTTTAAACAAAAAGACAAACTAAACATTGTATTTCAGAAATATGTATGAAGTTTTATATTCTGTTACCCTTTTTAAATGCCCTGCTGGCTTTGTCTTTACAGATTCGAGTAGAGACTACGACCCACTGCCCGTGAAAGGCAAATTTCAATCACTTGACTTCGACACTTTACTGAAGCAAGCCCAGCAGAACCTGAAGAGGTAACAGGAGGCCCGCGGCAGGGAGCAGCCGACACTTACCTCAGAGCCAACCGTTGGCTCCCCACCTGCAACACTGTCTTTACATTTTGGTTGTTGCATAAATTTTGCATTTGTTTTGTTTTGTTTTGTTTCTGCAAGCTAACACCTTCTATTGAAGTGAAGATTTGTAATGAAAGCGGTAAAAGAAAAAAAATGGAATAATGGAAATAGATAATTTTTTAAAATTTTATTTAAATGTGAAATTAGATTTGACTTGTATAAGATCATTTTTAAAAAGGGGGGCAGAATGAGGAATGTATCTCCCTAATTTTTGGGAGAGATTAGGTTGTATTACATTGCATAAATGTACTATTCAACCTGAATAAAATGCAAAATACTGGTTTGTTTCTGTCTGCTTCTTCTGTCTGCATTGACTGGTTTAGTTAGAAGTTTTTCACATTACTTGTCCAAAGGTCTGGTTGAATATAGATTTGATTGCAAAAGAAAATAATAACATGCTTTAAAAGTGTCAGCCAATGATATTCAGCGTAAGGATTCTCACGAAATCTGTCATGTCAGGGCGTGAGAGACAGGATACAGATTTTTCTTCAGAAAAGGCTTCATTCCATTACAGACACAACCATAGCAGACACTTTTGTCCAAAGTGATGCAAAACACAAGCAAGAACTGTGCAAGGCAGTGGGGATGTCACAGTAGGAAAAGAAAAATTGAAGATTAACCATGCATTTCAATGCATATAAAAACAAGTTAAATTGTCGATTTAACTTTTTTCGTTTGCCTTTATTTTACATTGTTTGCAAAGTTGCATGGTTTCTATGTTCAAACTCGCCAATTAGTTTTTTTTTTTCTTGCTTTTATTCTTTTTTCTTTTCTAAATAAACATTTTCAATCAAGCAAGCAAGCTCTTGCACAGCATTGTTTAGATACTGAGCACTGCATCATCTGTAAGTTAATGGATTCGGGCAGCTTTTAGGAGGACGAACAACAAGCCAACATCCTGGTGAAAAAGAACAAAGCAGGAGTGTTTTGCTGAAACTGGAAACACTGGCTCAAGTCAAAACAGCTGAGCGGCAGCACCTCCCCTCTCAGTGTGTTGTTGGAGCACAGCCGCATTCCAAATATGGGCCGGAATCTGAAGATCACCACGTGCTGCTGAGATAGTCAACACCACCGTTTGGAAAGCGCGAGAGAATGCGGGTTCCAGGCACTGAGCTGCTAGGCGTGAATTCCCGCCGAAAAGCATTAGATTGTCAACGTAAACTAGTGTAACTCTATTTGTATCTGTTCACTTCAAATAAATCTGCCTTTACATTTTACGTTTACTTAGAAATTTTAAAGATGCGTGTCAGTGTTCAACGTTTCGCAGAAAAAAATGTAATCTATCTCTTTGCTAATTTGACATCTTTGCTCTGTTTTGTCACGCAGATCTGGTTTTGACTGGTTTAATCTGGTCCCCTGAGCATGCGCACTTGGTGTAAACAGGAAGAACCGACTAAAACTAGGTCGAAAATGATCGGACAAAACGGAACGAACATTTGTGTTTTTCTTACTTATTCCTCAACATAAATGTTGTCCGATATCACCTGATATTAATTGCTGTTACATCTCGTAGAGGAAAGTGTTGAATTTCCGTTAAATTCGATAGACTCACTAATAACGTTAGCAAGCCACCGCTGGACAGCCAGTTACGGTTTTTTCCTCCTCGGTGAATACTACGCTTGAAGAAGTCGGTACGCTTTTATTCTCTGTTTGTCTGACTCTGGACTGAGAGGAAGTTGTTATAATGGTGCAGAAGGATAAGACGCTTGAGACGCCGCCGGTGGACGGTGTACCGAGCCCCAGCCCAGTCTCCGGAGAGGCTTGTGCCGAGGCCCCTGGCCCAGCCGAAGAGTCTGGAATCGCAGTCAAAACCACCGGCCACAGAAAATTCATCAGCGGGGTCGTGGAAGGTAAAACTGAATGATGGGCGAAATATAACACGTTTTTTTTTATTATTCCTAACATTTGGTGCAGTTATCATAAATAGGGCATGAGGAATGCCGCAGCAGTCCTGCTCAATGGCGGCGTTGGCCGTTTCATACGGTCTGTGGTTGACTGTTATCAGCTGGGAATAAATCATTTGGCTCGTTTTCAAATCAATAAACTGGTCGATTGTGGGTTAACTGATATGTATGGGAGATTAGGATTAGAAACAACCACATAATGATGCACTGGGATTATGAATTAGGTAAATCATTCGTCATTCACATGCTGTTTTAGTTCGATTTTAATAAAATGTTACACATTTTTGCACATATGGTTATTTTTACACATTTTTAATAAGTATAGTCAACATTAACAAGATGAAAAAGAGATATTTGCCTTTAAACTCCATGAATGTCTTTTGATATGGATGTTTTCCTGACAAATTATGTGTGGGAAAATGATCACAATTGAAAAATACTGTTTGAAAAGTCAGAATCAAAATGTCTATTTCATTAAATATGAGCAAAAGTAGCTGACAGTACCATTAACCCAGGGGTCTGCAACCTTTACTTTCAAAAGAGCCGTTTTGCCTCAACTTACCTGGATGAAAGTCGGAGCCGCAAAATCTACTTTATCTTCAAATTAAGACAAAAAAAGTGTATAATCAGGTGAATAGTTATCTAAACAAGAAGTTTTAGTGTTTATAAATTTGTAGGTGTGATTTCTTAGTTGTTTTTTTTTAATTATTAATTTATTTAATTAATTTTTTAATAAATTTGCAAATTTAAGAAAAAAAGAATTTGTAGTGTCATAGATTTTATAAATTTTGTAAAATTTGGAAATTGAAAAAAAAGTTTAAAAATATTCCAAAATAGGAAATTTATTTTAAAAAATTTGCAGAATTTCAAAGAAATTGATGAAATGTCATAAATTTGAAAAAAAAACCTAAATAATGCAATTTCAACATTTTGCTTAATTTCCAATAATTTAAAAAAAAAATCTAAAATTGCAAAATAAGAGGGATTTATGTTAAAAAAAATAAAAAAAAATTGCAAAAATCTTTTAAAAAGGTGGAATTCTTTTTCTCAATTTGCAAAAATGTAAAAAAAAAAAAAAACTACAAAAAAATCACAAAAAATTAAAGCTTTGTTTCCAGAGGTGATGCATTTTTAGTCCAAATTTTATATTATGAATTTACTTAGTGTCTGTGTTGTTATCATTAAAATATTAAAAGCCCTTTATTGTAATAATGTTTTTAAAGCTACAAGGAGTCACTGCAAAGGGGTCAAAGGGCCGCATGAGGCTCCAGAGCCACAGGTTGAAGACCCCTGCATTAAACAGTGATATATTCAGCCAAGCCCACATCCTGGGGTGAATTGTTGTGGTCAAACATCTCGGTGTTCTGGGATAATGCTGTTGATCATTAGCCCTGCAGACTGGAGACTGACTGTGTGGTTTGCTGATGCAGGTTTTTATGGGCGACCATGGACGATGGAGCAGAGGAAAGAGCTGTTCAGAAGGTAGGATGAACTTCTTTTCATGCTACGGTTAGATTGTGTCATGCAGTGCAGATTTACACCTTGTTGGATTTTACAGGCAGCAGAAATGGGGCCTCAACACGTACCTTTATGCACCCAAAGACGACTACAAACACAGAATGTTCTGGAGAGAGCTGTACTCAGTGGAAGAAGCAGGTGAGCAGATCAGGCTTTTTATTCACAGTGTCTTATATACGATTAAAGACATATTCAGTTTATTGACATGAATAAAAAAAGGCTTTACGAGTCAGCGTTTGGTAAAACATGTCCCTTTTCTTTCTAGAGCAACTCATGACCTTAATCAGTGCTGCCACGGAGCACGGGATCGAGTTCATTTATGCCATTTCTCCTGGACTGGACATCACCTTCTCCAATCAGAAAGAGGTTTCAGCACTGAAGAGGAAACTTGATCAGGTATTGTGATATTTTTTATCCCATCAGTACATCTTTTAAATCTCTGTGTGTTTTTCACTCAGTTTTTTTCTGCCAGTTTCATTCAGTGTGCTTTCAACCCCTCCCTCTGCCCCACAGGTCGCTCACTTTGGCTGCAAGTCCTTTGCCTTACTTTTTGATGACATCGACCACAACATGTGCCCAGCAGACAAGGAGGTGTTCAGCTCTTTTGCACACGCTCAGGTTTCCATCACCAATGAGATCTACCAGTACCTTGGAGAGCCTGAAACCTTCCTCTTCTGTCCCACAGGTAGCTCACGGTTACTGCAGTCCTTTCCACTTTCTCACAGCTGTTTGATTATTACTCCAATCATTGCTGTTTCTGCTCTAACACAGAGTACTGTGGGACCTTCTGCTACCCAAACGTCGCTCAGTCTCCTTACCTCCACACCGTTGGAGAGAAGCTGCTGCCTGGGATTGAGGTGCTCTGGACAGGTGAGTCCAACACACACTTCTGTCCTCTGAAATTCATCACTGTGAAGTATTCAGTCATACATGTCAAAGGAGAAGAGTAACTGATGTATGTGGACGTGTTTTCTGCAGGACCAAAGGTGGTGTCCAAAGATATCTCAGTGGAGTCCATTGAGGAGGTTTCTAAAATCCTCAGGCGAGCCCCCGTGATCTGGGACAACATCCACGCTAATGACTATGACCAGAAGAGGCTTTTCTTGGGTCCTTACAAAGGCCGCTCCACAGAGCTCATTCCCAGGCTAAAGGGGGTCCTCACAAACCCCAACTGCGAGTTCGAGTCCAACTTTGTCGCCATCCACACTCTGGCCACCTGGTACAAGTCTAACATGAACGGCGTGCGCAAGGACGTGGTCATGAGTGAGTATGAAGGTTGCTCGTTAGTTTAAGACTTTATACCAGGGGTGTTCAACCTGTGGCTCTGGAGCTTCATGTGGCCCTTTGACTCCTTTGCAGTGGCTCCTTGTAGCTTTATCAATATTATTAAAATAAAGGGCTTTTAATATTTTAATGATAACAACACAGACACTAAGTAAAATCATAATATAAAATTTGGACTAAAAATGCATCACCTCTTGAAACAAAGCTTTAATTTTTTTATTTTTTTTTGTAGTTTTTTCAATATTTTTGACATTTTTGCAAATTAAGAAAAAAAAATCCACATTTTTTAAAGATTTTGCAAATTTTTTTTTTTTTTTTTAAATATAAATCCCTCTTTTTTTTGCAATTTTAGAAAGTTTTTACAATTTTTGGAAATTAAGCAAAATTTTAAAATTGCATTATTTAGGTTTTTTTTTTGCAAATTTATGACATTTCATCAATTTCTTTAAAATTTTGCACATTTTTTAAATTTATTTTTTATTTTGCAAAATATTTATAAAATAATTTATGACACTACTAATTCCTTTTTTTCTTAAATTTTCAAATTTATTAAAAAATAAATTACATGAATTGAATAAATTAATTAATAAAAATAAAAAACTAAGAAATCACATGTACAAATTTATAAACACTAAAACTTCTCGTTTAGATAATTATTCACCTGATTATACTCTTTTTTTATCTTAATGTTAAGATAAAGTAGATTTTGCGGCTCCTGAATGACTTTCATCCAGGTGAGCTGAGGAAAAACGGCTCTTTTGAAAGTAAAGGTTGCAGACCCTTGATTTATACCTTTATACCACATTAATAACGCTGGTTGTGTTTTTGCTCTGAACAGCTGATGGCGAGGACAGCACGGTGTCCATCCAGATCAAGTTAGAGAACGAAGGCAGTGATGAGGAGCTGGAGACCGACATGCTCTACAGCCCGCAGCTCGCCCTGAAACTGGCTCTGTCAGAGTGGCTGGGCGAGTTCTGTGTCCCTCATCAGTACAACAGTGAGAGCATTACCTTTATACTGTAGCTAACCACCTGTCATTAATGCATGAAGATGGTAGAGTTATCAAACACAGCCTGAGGGACACGGTGCAGTGAGCTTGTCTCTTGTCTTCCAGGCCGACAGGTGCCTCAGAGCGGCCCCAAAAGCACCGCCATCGACGTGTCGTCCATGGCCGCTCCTTCTCTCTGCTCCTCCACCACGGTCACCACGGTCTTCCAGCAGCCCATCATGTCTCCGGCCATGCCTCCTCTGTGTCTGGATCCACTCTCCCCACTCTCACACCCCATGGCCAAACGAGCCCAGGAGGTGGAGGAGGTGAGGCACTGATAACAACACATCTACAACTCTTTTTTTATCTAGTTTTATTTTGTTTTATTTCTATCTTGATTCATTTTTACTGCCTTGTTAGGGTTTTTTATTATTCTGTCATCGCTTTTATTATCATATTTTTCTTTTAAGACTCTTAATATTGTCTTTTTGTATTTGCTGTCCTGTTTTCTGCTCTCAATCTCTTTTTACTGCCTTTTCTTTTTCTTGCTGGTTGATGTTTTTAGCTCTTATTTTGCTCCTCATGCTCTCGTTTTATGTCTTGCATGGTTCTTGTGTTGTCTGGGTTCATTATGAAACTACAGCTTTTAGTTGTGTTCCTTATTTTTATGTCTTTTAGGAGTTCTGTTTTTAAAATTGCTCTACAAATATAGTTATAACAGGGTGTCCTTGGGGTCTTAAAAAGTATTAAAAGTTGATAAATATATTTGGGGAAAATGAAGGCCTTTAAAAAGTATTAAAAAGTCTTAATTGTGGTTTTATGAGGTATTAAATTTTATAGGTATTGAAGCTTTGACTCCAAAAATATCCATGAATATCAGAGTCAGAATACAAAAATAGAAATAAAATAAAACAAAATATATACATAAAGAATCTAGTTACAATAAGATACAACAATAACCAGCTATAAATTAACGTCACTACTAGTTTTAAAAAGAGAAATTAAATACAACATTAAAGCAAATCACACAACCTCAGGCACATGTCCTAAATTTTGAAAATGATGAAATAATTTATCTTTTTTATTTTAGCAAGTTGGCCTTAAATAACTGCTGTTTCTTGTTGTGGAAGTTTCCATTAACCTGCCTTTAGTTTTATTTATCCTTTCAAGCTTTAGTCCTCCATAGTTTACATCATTTCTGTAAAAATGCAAACTAAAACTGTTAAAGAGGGGTCGCCAACAACAACTGAAAGTTGCGATAAAGTCTTGAAACTTTTTGAAAGGTTTTTTAAAAAGTCTTAAAAAGGTGTTGAAATCAACCTCAGGATTTCAGCGTATACCCTGTGTTAGTAGCAGTAGTGATGGAGGACGCTTGTCGGTGCTCTCTTTTTGTTTCTGATGAGTCCGTTTTTCTTATTTGCAGCTTTTTGTAAAGTAAATCATTTTAGTTTGGTTGTTAAATAAGAAATGTCCTTTCTGCTCCTGTGCAGGTGGAGGTGGAGAAGAAGGACTCAGACGAGGAGCCCATGGAGATGGTGGTTGAAAAGATGGTGGAGGAGGCGGAGCCTGAAGCTGAAGCTGACCAGGAGGAGAAGCACGTTGCTATAGTAACCGAAAAGATGGCCGAGGACCTGAAGCCCATGGACACAGACAAGGAGAGTCTGGCTGAGTCAAAGTCCCCTGAGGAGTCTCTCCAGGAGGACTCTGGGAGCGATGTGGCCCCCATGCAGACGGACGATCAGCTCAAACAGGTGCCTCAAACATTCGTGCGTTTCTCTGACCCGCTCCGATCAGAAACAGAGAGCAGAGCAAACGATGATTCCCCCCAAAGCTGGAACGCCGTTGTTTTGTCTCCCCAGGATGTGTTTGTGCCCGGACCAAACGAGAAGCCTCTGTTCACGGCAGAGCCCCTCACGCTGGAGGACCTGAGCCTGCTGGCAGAGCTCTTCTACCTGCCGTACGAGCACGGGAACATGTCCATGCAGATGCTGAAGGAGTTCAACTGGCTGAGGGCCAACAGCAGCGTCGTCAGCGTCAACTGCAAGAGGAAGGAGACTGAGAAGGTGAGCTGACCCTCTGCATGGATCAGAGCTGAGAGAAGGAGGTTTACAACAGAAAACAAGATGTTAGAGACACAAAATGGTGGATGTTAGATACCTGAAGTGGCCACTAGGTGGTGTGGTTTGGCAGGTATGGGCTGCACTACCACACAGAGCTTCACATCCTGCCCTGAGAGATGTGTTTTGGGTTGTTTTTGGTTTATTTTGTTTTTCTAACACAGTTTTTCCTCACTTCCTGTCTCGTCTCTGCCTGCAGGTGGAAGAATGGCAGTCCAGAGCAGAGAAGTTTGAGGAGATGTGCTGCTCGGTCATCCAGATGTTCACAAAACTTTCCAACTCAGCCAACCGCACCATCCTGTATGACCTCTACCCGTACATCTGGGACATCAAGAGCATCATTTCTATGGTCAAGTCTTTTGTCCAGTGGCTCGGTATGTATGAGTTCACCACCAGGGGGCTCACTCCTAGAGAGCGCTAGCAGAAACACACTCATTAAATCACTCTTTAGGATTATTCTCACACATTCATAAAAAAATCTTATCACAGAGGAGATAAATGTCTGATTAGATCACGTAGCTGCATGGATGATTTAGTCTCATCTTTACGCAGACACATTCACTCCTCAGCTCTTACCTGTACACAGGTGAGCTGTAGCCACAGTTTATTATTTATTGATCGTAGATGATCAGAGCATAGATCAGACCAGATGCATCACAGCTAGTTAGTTTAGTTTATTTGCTCTTGTGATAAACGTGTTAATGTTCTCTCTTCTTTGTTTTGTGTTTTGACGTCTGACTCAATGCCGCTTGCACTGCTCACTTCCTCCCGCCCTCCCCCCCAACACGCCGCTCATGGCGGCGGTATCTGGTCCCCGTGGTAAAGGTCCCAGCAGGGTTCCTGCTGCTTGCTGTGTATCCAGTAACCTCACTGCTGCGCTCCCACACAGACACACTCGCTTCCATCTCTCTGTCTGTGGGGACGGGAGTCAGGGCAAAGTCCCCGCCCCCTGCGCCACCCCTCCTCCACGCCCCAGCGCGCACGCGAGCTTGGAGAGCAAGTTGACTGGCTGCCTGTGGAAGGCCATTCTGGTGCATAAGCTGAGCGCACGCTCCACGTTTCCTGTTTTAAACATCAGGAACGTACCAGAAAGCCTCAGAGAGTAAACTCTTCAGACGAGGCTGTGGGCTCGTTTAGCCCCTCCAACCTGTGTCAGGGTGCCATCAGCATTTCACTCTCTCTTCCTCTTCCTCTTCCTCTCCCTCTTCCTCTTCCTCTTCTTTCACACCTTCCTCTTCCTCTGAGTTGGTGCACTGTGATACAGTTTGAGTAACCCTCTCCCTCCTCTTCTCCTGGAGGTTGTTTTTCATAGTCTGAAGCACCAGCATGGCCTGTAGGTTACCCCCCTGTAACCCAGTTTCATTCACAGGTTTCTGTCCCGCCCAGCAGCCCCACGGTAAAGCTGAGAGCTCTGACCCACAGTACACAGCAGGCAGCAAACCCACGGCGGCAAAACCACATCCAAATCCACTCCAGCAAAAACAGCCACTCCCCCATTAACATTTGGAGGGCTGAGTCCCTGTAGCTTTATCACTTTGATGAAATGATCTCTAAATGATCTGAAAGTGCAGAGACGAGTGAGTCTGTGATCAGGGGAACATGTCAGGTTCACAAAAAGTGAAAACAATCTGAGCTTTTTCCTTCTTATTCTGTTTATTAGCAAAGTATAAACCAGGAATGTGCTAAATCAATTAATTAATTAATTCTTAAATATTTAGGTAATAAAAAAACATGGTGCACTATTTCACCAACTGTGTTATACCACTTTTTTTCAGACTGATACCGGTACAAGTACTCCCTCTTGAGTACTCAACGATACCACTTTTTTTTCTTTATTTTTTG
Source organism: Halichoeres trimaculatus (assembly GCF_033239565.1). Classification (NCBI taxonomy): domain Eukaryota; kingdom Metazoa; phylum Chordata; class Actinopteri; order Labriformes; family Labridae; genus Halichoeres; species Halichoeres trimaculatus. The sequence continues at coordinate 38,176,386 of NW_027437186.1, read as the reverse complement.
GGGGAACTTTGTATTTATTTTCCAAATTTTTAAACAATAATAATAATGGATTTTATTTATAACACACTTTACATTTGTGGCCAAATCTCAAAGTGCACAGAAGGACAAAAAAAACAATAAAAACATTAATAAAGACAATAAAAACATAAAAAAAACAGTAAAAACAAACAAAGAAAAACAGTACAGAACATTCCTTGACAGTCTCACAGGGAAGGTGTGACAATACAAGGGAAAAAAAACAGGTATATGAAAAACAGGTCTAGAAATAGATAGAAAAGAAAAAAAAGTACAGCTCATTGTGGTCTGGAAAGCTAAACAAAGTAACCAATACCACTTTTGATACAAAATATTTCAGTTAACAGTGACAGATCATTTCTGACAAAGACAGCACAGTTACTCGACCATGAAGTTTAAAATAAAACACAAAAAAATCTCTTTTAGTTCATGGTTTGTTTTTGATGAATTAACAAAAGTGCAAAAAAAAAGGTTAAAAAAACAACAACTGTCAACTGGTTCATTCTTAATGTCTGACCAGGATCAAACCATAGACTGTAAAGAAAAAAATAGACGTCATCTTGCTCGGCTTAAAGTGAGGTCTCCACAAAAACTGCTCCCCCTGGTGGCTGGCTGCAGTATAGGTTTAAAAACCCATCTCCCCAGTCATTCCAGATGGGCTGTGGTCAAACTTTAAAAAATTAATACACCTGGTAGAAATGTTTCTCACGTCTGATTGTTGTGGTGATTTGAAGATATCATTTGGCTGTCTTGTATCCAAGTCCTCTTTTCTCTGAGGAGTTTGGTTTTTATAAGTTATAAGAGGTTAAAAACGAGGCTTTATGTCACGTTTAACGATGATTGACAGCTGACGTTCTCGTGTATTTTTTTCGGGGATTGTAAAATATGTCTGGAGGTAGAGTCAGGAAGTGATTAGACTCTCCAAAGAAAGAAACAATTATTATTTTTGTCACCCAGCTCCACTCAGATTCTCCCAGAATCCCTCACAGTCAGCTGCTGGTATCGGCAGCTTTCACAAGTACCAATACCTTGATATATGGCTGTCATCGGCCCGATACCAATACCTGGTAGACTACGCCCCTTAGAAATGTCCCTCATCCTTTATTTCACAGTTTAGACAAAATTTAAAGACTTATGTCTCAAAAATCTCAGTAACCAGCTGACAGGACAAGAGGAGAGAAACCTGTCTCTACAACTCTACATTTAGTGACGCTAACACAGTCCACATTTCCTCCATGTTTTGTCCTTTGAACATGGCACCACCTGACCTCCATCAGCTCATATTTCTGCTCCTTTTCTTCACTGTTTGGTCTTTATAACATCTATAGATCAGTGTTTCTCAACCCTGGTCCTGGGGCCCCCCTGCCCTGCATGTTTTAGATGTTACCCCACTCCAGCACACCTGATTCAAATCATCAGCTCGTCATCAAGCTCTGCTCAGCCTGATAACGAGCCATTCATTTGAATCAGGTGTGCTGGAGTGGGGTAACATCTAAAACATGCAGGGCAGGGGGTCCCAGGATTAGAATTGAGAAATACTGATCTATAGTAAGAAGAGCAGAAAATGTTGGTAACACAGTTGATGAACAGTTAATGCGCCCCATGTACAGACAATCATTCTGATGAAATATTGATGAGGAGGAGCTGAAACATGACACACTTTCTTCAAGGTTCACACCAAAAAGGATGGCACCTCAGCTGATTGGGGTCATGTGACTTTGGAGCAAACCATTGATGATTTCTAGGGTTTTTTTCAATGGGTAACACAGTTGATGTAGATTTTTATCTAAATTAATTATTTTAATATTATTTAAAACAGCTTTTTCATGTTTTATTGATTATTTTGAACAAATACTACAGAAAATAATAAACACAAACATGTTTCTAGTGTTACTTGTGAAGAGCAACCTCAACATTTGAGAAATCAGCACAAAAACTGCAAATTCCAACACATGATTTTCATTTTAATAACTAACTAAATGATAAACCTGTTCACTTCCTGTGTTAAATGACCTAATGTAAAACTGGTCATTGTTTGAAATTGGTATTTAGTAAAGTGAAAAGTTTACCGTGTGGACTTGAGATGTCCCCTGATGGTAGACTCCCTCAGGCGTTAAGCGTCGTGTCCCGTCACTTCCTGTCGTCTTTAAAGCGTCCCATGTTCCCCCTGAAACTCGCAGCGGTGCAGCCGGCGCTGAGTCACAGCCTCCCTTGTTGTTGTACTCAGAGCACTTACTAATCACCTTTTTCTACTGTTTTCTCCCTTCACCATGTACAGATGGAAGAATCCACAGTACAAGTTTCTACTGCTGTTGGATGGACAGTGGCCGATGTATGCAGGCGTTGTCTCTTTCTGTTGCTCATGTGTGAAATGGATTTACGTAACGTTTCTCTTACATAGATTAATGTTTGTTAAAGATGTGTTTGGAGGAAAGAAGCAGCCCTTTGGATGAAGTCACATTTGGCGCAGCGACTTAGCTTTGAATTCTCAAAATGCTAACTCCCAAATTTCTCTCTTCGGCAGCATCTCTAACGTGTTTTTTTGTTTCTGTCAGTAGGCCGATAGAAATGAGCGCCCCAGCCTGATGCACTCACTCAGGGGACTGACACTTGGCTGCAAACGGCTTCACACACGCTGAATAAGAAGTGTGTGTGTTTTCAGAGCTCTAGTGATGAAAAGCAGGAGGTGGAGGAAAGCCCCGGGTTTTGTGGGTTCGGGGTTTCTGATATGAGCGAGCAACAAGTTGAAGGTTCCTTCCTGTGGGTGCATCTGTGCGCTGCGCGGCGTCAGCTCATCACGACTGTTGTAGGTGTCAGGGTGAGGCTCTAATGTGAAAACAGTGTTAGGTGTCCTTACCGCGCGCTGCATTTGTCTGGTCACATGACGGGGCTTCTCATCAACCACGCTCAGACTGGGTTAGCATCAGCGCTAACAGCCCAACAGATTTTAAAGATACAAACACGTTTTGAGCTGTTCCTGCAGTAACGGTTAATCCGTCTCATTAGCAGAGTCACCTGAGAGGTCTCTGACTCTTCAACATTTCCTTCTGACTTCCTGGTTTGATGACGCGTGCTCCTCAGTCATGTGACGAGGCAGATAAGGAGAGAATGTGACTTCACTCGGGGGCTCAGATGAGTGGGGTGACAGCAGCTGAAGCTTACCGCGCCTCGCTCAGGATGCTCAGCACGGCGTTTACCAGGCCGTTAATCAGTGTTCCTGAAGGGTTAAAGCCGCTCTGATTCAGCGTGAGTCCTGCTGAATGCTGGACCAGGTCTCTCCAGTCCCTCAAACCACGTGATGTGGATCAGACTTTTTTAACTGGTTAATAATTTTAGCTTCATCCTGCTAACACGTAAGCTTTAGTTGCTCGAGCCCCATTTCTCAAAAAAAACGCTTCCTCTGAATGTAATTAAAGTTTCCAAACTAGGTTAATAGTTAAAGTAAACCAGTTTAATGATAATGGACTCTGTGTAAACACATATGACCCCTTCCTCCTCATCCCCTTACTCCCTCCATCTGTGTCAGAGAGCCCCATCCTGTAGTAACGCTGTCCGCTTGGCTCTGCTCCTAACAGGGTGTCGTAGTCAGTCCTCAGCACAGTTCCTTAGAGGAGACCAAGAGCCCTGGGCCTTTAGGGGAGGTCTAGCAGGAGAGTTCCAGGTATCTAATGCACCAAATTTACCAATGGGAAAAACTGTTGTTTGCAAAGAAGCCAGTGGTTAAAAACATGCAGGTATGAAGGGCTTTGGTCTGTCCAAGGTGAGCTGAATCCAACCAGTCAGACCCCTCTGAGTCCCTGCTCAGCTCTGGGATGTGTCCAGTCTTTGGGAAGTTAAACGTTAAAGACCAAAGAGGTTGCAGCCAGCGTTTGGCGTGGCGTTTTGCGAGTGATTTAATTTGAATTTCTTTCAGCGACTGCCCAAGGAGATGCTGCTTTTCCCTGGCGCGTGCTGCGCAGGCGAGCATGGCTAGGTTTTATTTTCATGACGTCTCATTTCTTTGCAGGAAAGCTCAGCGCTCAAATTACCAAGCCAGACCTTTGCAAGCGCACGCGCAAGCTTTACAGCGCCAGCGAGAACGCAAGCGTGCACGCCGTGAGAAAACTCCACGATCAAACGCCCCCTCCACGCCTGAACCACAGGCTGTGTCCATCAGGGACTGTAAATTTAGACAGGAAGCCGACTGAAGGCGTCAGTCTGATCTCATCTCACCGGCGTTTTCCTGGAGTTCTCTCCGTCTCTGCGCCAGCTTCATTATTTTTCTCAACAGGAGGGTCCCGCGCAGCGAAAAACTGTCTCTGAAAGGGAAAGGAGCATCTCCTTCAGCCAGTGAAACCTTAGTCAGACCAAAACACAACCCTTCCTGTTGTATCTGAAGCTCATGTGTGTGTGCTCGCCTCGCGGTGCTCCTTCAGCCTAAAAGACAAAGCTGTGGCGTCGGCTCGTGTTGTCCTCTGTCAGACCAACAAGAACTGAGCGTTTACACCGATTTTATTTTTATAACAACTCCTGATTAATCTGAAGGAAGCGTTTTGCTCTTTCTCTCACTTCTTTTGGTTTGACGGAGGCTCAACTGGAGCTGGCGCACAGAGCGGCGGTCAGCCACAGCAGCTCGGCGCCCGGTCTGCGTAAACTGAACTCTTCTCTTTTGATGCCCACAGAGATTGTTGCCAATCGATGGGGCAAACGATCTTTTCTACCAGCCTCCACCTTCACTGCCAACCTCCAAAATTTATTCAATAAGGCCCTACTTTCCAAAGGACGAGGTGAGACCTGTGTGTGTGTGTGTGTGTGTGTGTGTGTGTGTGTGTGTTTATACCAGGCGTCCAGCTCTAAAGTCACAGTTACATAACTGATTTTTCTCCCTGACGTTGTTAATGTTGGATGCAGAGATGATGTTGGCCAGTTGCTCGTAGTCCCAGCTGATCTGTCCCAGTTTGAGCTGTTGTTGCTTCACTCTCAGAGCAGCTCGTTGTTACGCTCAGCTGCTCAGAGCAGTAACGAGTGTTTGTGATTCCTGCTAAAATAAAAGCTTCAGATTATTCACCTTATGGCATTTTTAAACCTTTTCTATTGAATTATTTGCTTTATTGACTTCTTTAATGTATTTTCTTTGGGATGGACGGGTCAAAACAAAGAATTAGACCATCATAAGAAGTGAAACAAACATCCTCCCAGTTTTGTTTTGGTTGAGTCAACTTCAACCAAGTGTAGGAAAAAACATAAACAAGAACAGGGTGGTCGCCTGTTGCTGTTATCATACAAAAAAAGACAATAGTTAAAAGAAAAATAAAGGATTTTATTAGAAAGTAATATTACCGGTGAGATCAGATGGATTGTGGTGTTTTATTCTCTGTTTTGTGAAAACAATATCTCTGTGTGTCTCCTCCTGTTTGCAGGCTGCGGTTTATAAAATCTGTAAAGAGATGTTCTGTGAAGGACTGGAAGACGTCCCTTTCTCTGACGAGGATCCTGATCTCATAGGAGACAGGTAAAACAAACCGGCACAGCCCAGGATGATCCCACCCCCCTTCACACACACACAGCCAATCAGTGACCTGGAAACTGTTTTTAACGCTGCAGGTTGGTGGGCGGGCTGCTGACGCTGAGCTCAGACTACGGGTTCGTGTTGGAGGACGATGAAGGCATCTGTGGCTACGCGCTCGGTACGGTCGATGTCAAACCCTTCATCAAGAAATGCAAGTTGAACTGGATTCCTTTCATGCAGGAGAAATACCACAAACCTGACGATCAGAAGGACCTGACCGAGGCCGAGGTGAGACCTCATCCAGACCCTCATCCTGAGAAAATCTGGATCCGACGGAAAACGACTGTGGCTGCTATCGCCTGACTTTACCCTCTGCTCTGTGTGTGTGTGTGTGTGTGTGTGTGTGTGTGTGTGTGTGTGTGTGTGTGTGTGTGTGTGTGTGTGTGTGTGTGTGTGTGTGTGTGTGTGTGTGTGTCCCTTATAGAAAATGATGCTGAGTTTCCATGAAGAGGAGGAGGGTCTACCAGACTCCTTCCTCTCCAACTTCCCCTCTCTCATCAAAGTCGACATTCACGGGAAGGTCACTGACCCCAGTGTGGCCAAAAGCATGATGGGATGTCTGCTCTCCTCCCTGAAGGCCAACGGTAGGTGGTGGCGAAGCTTCATGTTTAAATTAGCTTCATTAAAGCTCCCATCTCCTGCTCCTTTCCTCAGTTTAATCTGGATCATTGATGTCTTCATGAAATGGTAGTAACATGTTTTGGTCCAAAAAGCCAATAAATCAAGCACAGCAGCATTGTTTCCAGGCTCTCATAGCCCCTCTGTTCAGAACGCTCTGATTTAGTGGGCGTGGCCTTCATATGTAAATGAGCCACCGCTGATACCGCCCCGCTCTTCCACGTCACTGAGAGCGGCGCCACGAGCTCCGAGTGCACAATGTTTAGAAAACAGAGAAGCTCCTTTACCGTAACATTACAGGCTAAAACAACAGGCTAACTGCAGCTAAAGTTAGCATCCTGAAGCTAACACAGAGACAGGGGGGACACTGAGGAAAAGCTCTTCCATCTGCTCCACAGCACACAGCATTTAAAATACTCACATTTCCAGGGTCCCAGGTTTGTTGGAGGATGGTTGGTAATGCGCCTGGATTCAGGACCAGTCTATTGGCTAGCCCTCTGTTGGACTGTCCAAAGTTGGAAAAGCAGTCGGCCGTGAAGTGACTAGCACACACATGCTCAGTTTTACTGAGTGTAGCTGGAACATTTCCTGATAAATGAACTCTAGACACTTAGTCTGTCTTCTTCTGAGATGGGAAGCTTGAGCATGGAGCTATGTGGCTGATTACAGACAAAAACAGAGCAGTGATGGCTCTTCAACTTCAGCGCCCACTCTCCACTGCAAACAGCTCGTTTTAGGTCAGGATTTTACATTCACAAGCTCTACTAAGAACAGGTTTGTCATTAAATATCACATTTTGTGGGCTGGGAGGAAAGACAAAGACCCACACATTTCACTAAAAGACTCAATAAAGTGATTTTTGCAGAATATGGGACCTTTAAGAGTAAAGTTGAAAGAAAGAAATAAAAAACTTTAAATATCTGATTTTTCTGAATCATACTGAGGTGTTAAACTGTTTTCCTCCGTCCCTCCAGGCTCGGCTGGGGCGTTCTGTAAGGTGCGTCAGACCGATAAGAGGATGTTGGACTTCTACAGTAAGCTGGGATGCTTCGAAGTGGCCAAAATGGAAGGTTTCCCCAAAGACGTCATCATTATGGGACGCAGCCTATGAAGAAACCATCCTGTCACAAACACGCAGAGACAGACAGAGGAAGAGCTGGTCGACACGGCTCCACCATGTTTCCTACCTTCATGATAATTTTGTACTTCATCACCGCGTGGGCGAGCCCCTGGAGACCTCTTTTTAGGATTCGTGTACAGAAGCACGGCGCCCGCACACAGACCGCCGTGCCGCCCGTAGAAGTGACAGCTCTGACAGATTCAGCAGCCCTGAAGGATCTGTCGTCAGATCGTCTCACTGATCACATACCTCCAGGAGGCAGAGGGTGGCACCTCCATACGCCTTTTCTGGTTCATGCCTGCATGCCCCGATGTACGCGTCTGTCTCTGAGAAGGAGGCGGAGCCATGAGGTGAGGGCGACCTGTATCTCAGGTGTATCCCACGCCCCCCCCAGCTGTCCCTCAGAGCGCCCACAGCCGGGACAGACGATGGACTCTCTGCAGGATGTGAGAGTCTGCCTTTCATCGTCACTTCAGGGCGTCGCTCCACAGCGGACATGAAGAGGCCTTTCAGCGGCTCGTTTCAACAAAACGTGGTTCAAAACGTCGAGTCTGTGCACGTGAAGGCTGAAAACTGTAGCTCTTAGAGAAACGAATAAAGATCCTGTCAGACCAGAGGAGGAGGAGGAGGAGGAGGTTTGTTGAGACCATGGAGGCTCAACCAGGAGGTCTCTTTGATTTCTGTTAAAGTAGAAGTTGACGTTTGGTAAGCAATAGAGAAGCTTCCACCAGTTTACAGACGTTGTCCTCAGCCTATTTTTACTCAGCACTTTGCTTGTGGCCATTTTTCTTTTTTATAAATCTGTCTTTTTTTCTGCTCATGCTCCCTTTAAGCTACTGCCTTTTGGTTCATTGCCTTTGGATTATAGATTTATATCTCGGCCCTGGTGTCTTCTGTGTACGGGTTTTGTTTGGGCGGTTCATTTTAGACATTGGCCTTTTTGTTGCTGAGATTTCACAGATGTAGCAGAGATAGAAGAAGAAGATAGAAGTGACTGCTTTTAGACCCCGGCCTACAGCGCAGAAACTCAACGCTAACCCAAACAGACGTATGGTGGAGCAGTCAGCCAAAGCTCAGACCGCCGTCTACGGCAGAAACACGCCGTAGACGTAGCTTCAGTTTTTCCAAACCTCTTCTTCTGAAGCTGGCTAAATCAAACTCATCGTTTCCTCCTGTCTTTATTAAAAATGATCAGTTTGCCGTTTGCTCGCTTCCCTTCTTGCATTGAATGTCTTCTTCTCAGTTGAGCCTTGGTGAGCAGCGTTTCTGAAGCTTGATTCTGTCACCAAAGTTGTGCTAACTCCCACATGTTTGTGGTGTGGGGCCTGGAGAACATATTCCTCAGCCTTTTCCTACGTGTCCATCGAATGTTTTATAATCGATCGCATTTCCCATTTGTTTTTGTAAATGTAGTTAAAGAAAAGCGGATAAATCCGAGTGCTCTGTGGGTTACAGGAGGATCATCAGTTGCTCTTCAGTAGCTGCCTGCCAATGTGACGTTTTGATACTGTGTACATTTCATCGTGTGCATGAGGTGTATTGGATTTGCCGTGGCGGTGGTTAGGATAACCTCATCTCTCTGCTGCATAGAGGAGGAAGCATGCCCCTCTCCTCTATCAGCACGATACTGTAGTACGCTGACAGCCTGTAAACGCTGTCACTTATAAAGTGTTATTATTTCCTATATCTCCAAGCTGTGGCTCACGCGCTGTTGTCCTTGAAGGAAAAGAAACGGCAGGCCTCGTTGGAAGGAATCCTGCCCGACAACAGACTGCAGGATTTCACGCTCATTATTAATGGTTCATTTTTCAGTTTGTTGATGCCCGAGCTTTCTCCTCTGCCAAGCAGGTCTGATAGAAACAGGCTGTGAGTGTGAGAAAGGGCTCCAATTGTACAGTCTGATGATCCGAGTTAAGGGACGGGGGCAGGAGGGGGATGGTTGTTATTAAAGTGACTGTTTGACCAATGTAAAATTTGTATGTAAGATAAATAATGTTAAAAATAAACAATAGTAAAGAGACTTTGGTTCTGTGTGGTCAGTCTGTGTCAACTGAAGGAGTAAAAATATTTGCTCATAAAACATTATCCCTTCATTGTTAAAGCCCATTTATTGCAAAAAATAAAATTAAGGTAACCCATTTCTCTATTATATTAAACAGCAGCGGGAGAAAACTTGTCTTTAGTAAGCTTTCCTTCTGTCTACTATCTCATAATTATGATTTTTTTAATCTCAAAAAAACAACATTTTTTAATCTCATAATGATAATTTTTTTAATCTCATAAAAACAACTTTTTTATCTCAATAAATCAACTTTTTTAATCTCACAATTATATTTTTTTTATTATTAAATCAACTCTTATCTCATTAAATCAACTTTTTATGTCATAATTTTGATTTTTTAATCTCATTAAAAAACAACTTTTTTAATCTCAGAATAATAATAATTATATAATAATAATATAATAATAATTATTTTTTTATCTCATAAAATCAACTTTTCAATCTCATAATAATGATTTTTTTATCTCATTAAATCAACTCAATTATCTCATTAAATCAACTTTTTTCTAGCTCTTTTTGATTTTTTAATCTCATTAAATCAACTTTATCTCATAATAATGATTTTTTTAATCTCATAAAATCAACTAAATCTCATACTTATTATTTTTTATCTCATTAAATCAACTTTTATCTCATAATTATTATTTTTTAACCTCATTAAATCAACTGTTTTATCTCATAATTAGGATTTTTTTATCTCATTAACTTGACTTTCATACTTTCTCATAATCATAACTTTCTATTTCAAAATCATTAATTTTTCGTCTCATAGTTTCATTTTTTTAGTCATATTATTATGACTTTTTAATTTATAGTTTTGACTTTTCATCTCATAATTTTGTCTGTTTTATTTTTTTTTTAACTGGCGGAAGTGGGCCTCCATACTTAACTCAAGCTCTTCATTCATAGGGTATATTTAATATTTGAACATTTTAAAGTGTAACCTTTAACTAGTATTGAGAAAATCAATCGGAGATAGATAATCAGATTATATAAAGCTTGATGGAGATGAAGCTCGGTGAAATTAAATCGAGTTAACGGGATGTTTATGAAAGGATGTCACAAAAACAGGCTTTTTCAGGCGGATAGTTGAAAATGAAGAATGCAGGTGAACAGAGAGGGACACAGAGGACAGAGTAAGACTTTTATAATCCAGTCCATGGACTATAAACTCTTAAAAAGCATCGATATGTTGGTATAAGAAAGAAACACGACTGTCCAGGAGGAAGCGACAGAAAATAAAAACATCTGTGCCACCGTCGCGGAGTGATGACGTATCAGGCATGCTCACATCTGCGACGCGCGTGTTGTTTTCGCGGTGGGTTCATTTTGGCTGAAAAGTGTGAGCACTGAGTCTGAATTTAGAGATTTAACGGGATGTCTTTCAACGACGACGAGTCCTCGGAGCTGGGTCTGGCGGGTCAGTCCAAGCTGGCGAGCTTCCTGTTCAGTAAGATCCGTTTCACAGTTAGTCCGAGCGCGGCCACACGTGGGTTTCTCCCTGATGTGGCCAGCGATCATCTGCGTCTGATTTATCAAACCACTGCCTTTATCAACAGCTTATTTAATACCACATTAACTCTGTGTTTTCCAGGCCAGGAGCTGTCCTCCAAAGTCCCTTTCTTCACTTTCCAGGGGGACGAAGAGGAGGACCTGGAGCATTTCCTGGAGCTCAGAACAGTATGTACAGCTGCAGCAGAGGCTGTGAAATGAAAATCACGGGGTGTGAAAAACTTAGCCCAAAATAGTGTGTATCCAGAGCCGCTGGTGTTATATTTCCTCTTTTAGATTAATGTCTAAATAGCTTTTAACTCCCTGTTTTGTCTCCTTCAGATCTGCCTGGGAGAGGGGGCCAAGGAGGAGAGCAACGTGGTGGAGGTTACAGCCATGAACCACCAGGGGAAGAACATCTCAGTGCCCATCGCCAACCTGCACGTCAACTGTCTGCCCATGGTACAGCAGTGGGAGTCATTGGGTTATACACAAGAAATATAACAAAACAAACACCCTGTGACTGTGTTTGTTATTTACTTAAACCCTGTTTATTCATTATAGAGCGAGCAGGATTTAACGTTTTCTGACATCTTCAGAGCAGGCTGTTCTTTTGGGTTAAATCAGGGGTGTTCAACCTGTGGCTCTGGGGCCTCATGCGGCTCTTTGACTCCTTTGCAGTGGCTCCTTGTAGCTTTAAAAAATTTTTTTTTATCAAAATAAAGGGCTTTTAATATTTTAATGATAACAACCCAGACACTAAGTAAATCATAATGTAAAATTTGGACTAAAATGCATCACCTCTCGAAACAAAGCTTTTAATTTTTTTGTAGGTTTTTTTTTTCAATTCTTTGACATTTTTGCAAATTAAGAAAAAGAATTCCAAATTTTTTTAAAGATTTTGCAAAAATTTTTTTTTTTTAATATAAATCCCTCTTTTTTTGCAATTTTAGAAAGTTTTTACAATTTTTTTAAATTAAGCAACATTTTAAAATTGCATTATTTAGTGTTTTTGCAAATTTATGACATTTCATCAATTTCTTTGAAATTTTGCACAATTTTTAAACTCATTTCTTATTTTGCAATTTTTTAAATCTTTTTTTCAATTTTCCAAATTTTGCAAAATTTATAAAATCTATGACACTACAAATTCATTTTTTTCTTAAATTTGCAAATTTATTAAAAAATAAATTAAATAAATAAGATAATGAAAATAGAAAACCAAGAAATCACATGTACAAATTTATAAACATTAAAACTTCTCGTTTAGATAATTATTCACCTGATTATACACTTTTTTTCTCTTAATTTGAAGATAAAGTAGATTTTGTGGCTCCTGAATGACTTTCATCCAGGTGAGCTGAGGAAAAATGGCTTTTTGGAAGGTAAAGGTTGCAGACCCCTGGGTTAAATGGATAGAGTTGATCATCTACAGGAATTAATTATTTTACACAAATTTCTTGAGTTACAGTCAGTAGATGGTGATATGAGTATTTTATATTAGCTGGGTATAAAGGTTGGCGTCATTTCCCCGTCTGTGGATGTGTCTCATGTTTGAACCTTCCTCTCCAGGTGAGCGTGGGAGAGTTTGAGCTGAAAGCCCCAGTGACCATCAGGCTCAAGTCTGGGACGGGACCAGTAACTGTCAACGGGTTACACCTCATAGGTAAACGTCAACAGAAAAAGGGCTTTGTTACACAGTTGGCTCATTAAATATTAGTTTATTATATGACTAATTACTCGTTAGCTGCTGCTCTATGCTGATTCATGTAAGGTCATACTGAGCGAATCATTTATCAGGAATTCAGGATTTACACCTAAAAGTTTGGAGCACAGGAATTTTATCAAACTCAGTCTGATGGTTTCCTGGAGAGAAACCTCTGACTGTCACTTATTTTCAGATTCATATTTTATTGCCAAGTATATTTGCACATATAAGGAGTTTGACTTGTTGTATTGATGCTAACAGTTAGCACAGAAATAACGTGAAAAGCAACTGAGCAGCTACTTTAACAATACAGAATTACAAGCTATAGACTCTTTAAAATAGAAAATTTCAGATAAAAAATATAAAAACGTTGAAAAATTAAAGAATATTTATAGAAAAAATAATAATTATAATAATAATAAGAAAAAAAGGATAAAAGGTGCAAAAATACAGAAAATCCGTTCATGGAGAGATCGTTTATGCTAAGGAAGCTGTGGTTCATCTAACGTAATGAAATCCTCAACCTTCATTTTCCAAACTGACAGAGCTAAGGACGTTCATGTTTTACTCTTAAATGAAAAGTTTATATTTAAGCTCTTAAAGTTTCAGCATTAGAGATGTGAATCAAAAACCAGTTCCTGTTGAGACTCGATAAGAAATGTTTCAATCCATGGATATCGTTAACTTTTGTGCTTAACGATTCCCTTATCAATTTTTTTACATTGTGCTGGAGCCGCCGGGCCTTACGTCAACTAGTCTGCTGCAGCTAGCTTAGCTTAGCAGTTAGCTAACGTTTCCCAAGAAAACGCTGAAGAACTGATTTCATAAAGAAATGTACATCACTCTCTCTCAGGAGATTCATATTCACTACATTAGAAATGGTATAAATCATGTAACGCATATGGGAAACTGCATTGATATGCTAGCAGTTAGCATACACTAGCTTCAGAATAGAATTTCAACTGTCATCACAGAAACATATCACATCAACTCTTTGTAAGAAATACTGAGAGTTTCAAATGTCAAAGCTAACAGGCTAATGAAAGGCTAATGGCTGACGGAAAGGTTCCAAACAACTTAAACCATTGCTATAACCACTTTGAGACACTAGATGGCCTACTTAAATTATTAATATATTACAACACAGAACATCAACGTCACATTGTGTGAAATTTTGACCTGTTTCTGTTTAATTCTGCCCAGAAATATCCAGACTCAGGGACCAATTACATTTTATTATCTTACAGGATAAACTCAATTAAATGTTGTTGACACAGAAAACCTGTAAAGATACTTTTTGTACCAAGAAAATTCACAACAGGAATCCATGAGGGGATCGATAAAGAATCAGATCCATAGGGGCATCGGTATTGACATAATCTGATCAATTCCCATCCCTATTCAGCATGCTCTGTTTGTCGTCGTGCTACCCTGTCCGCAGCCAGTCAGCGTTTCATGTTCTGCTTTTATTCAAGTCGCTCAGGTTATTACTCCATATGGTGGAAGAAAAACTGGTCCACATTTTGAAAAAGGTCAAACTCACCAAGTTTTAAATCTGTCTCTGCTTAATTCACTTTCTCTTAAATTTGACCAAACTGCACGCAGACCTCAGATTCACCCCTGGGTGATGAAATGTCATTTCTCTGTGTTTAAAGGCCGCAGACCTCTGCTCCTCTTTATATTGATGTCAGATCCAAGTCATGATCTTCAGTTTGAGTTTTGGTGATGTGAATGTTTGAATGTTAGTCAAAGAGAATCTGCTCCATCAGGATCACACAGGTTTTCCTCATCGTAATGAGTGTGTGACTCTGCTCCTCGCTCTGTGTGTGAGGTCTAATCAGAGGGCAGGTCAAAGGAGTCTGTACGACCTGGTTTCACTTTCTCCTCCGTCCTTTTTCAGCCTCACGAGCAGAAGACTCTGACCTGTCTGACGATGATGAGGATGATTTTGATGAGGAGGACGAGGACGAAGAGATCAGCCCCATCAAACCAGCAAAGAAGAAGCTGAAGCAGTAGGAGGAAAGGTCACTGGAGGCTTCTGGGAAATTTGACAGGATCTGAGGTTTTGTACCAGACGGACACACTTACCCTGGAAGTGTTTGTCACTTTCTGAACACCTGAACTGAACACCTGAACCATCCGTGATGAAGGCTTCACTCAGTCGACTGTTTTTGCTACCCAGCGTTTTCTACCGTCTGGGTCACGTTCAACACGACTCACGGATTTATCAGAGCAGTGACGGAGGAAGTCTTTTACCACCAGGGGATCAGAAATCATTCAAAGGAGACGACAACATAAAACCTGTGTGTGTGTGTCGCTGTGAGTGTGTGTGTGTGTGTGTTTGTGTGTGTGTGTGTGTGTGTGTGTGTGTAGTTTTCTCATGAGTGGTGATCCCAGCTCTCTGCTGCGATCAGATTTAAAACGTTCAGACAGTTTATTAAATATTCTTGTTGAGCAACTTTCACTTGTTCCAAACAGTTTTTCTACTGTTCACGAGAAATGTGAAGATTTTCTACTTAAAGTTGAATTAATCCCAACGACTCCTGAATGCATCATTTTTTAGCCAATCACAGTGAAGCATACACAGTTTGGTTTCTGCGAGGACACATTACTGTAGTGGTGTCTCTAAAACAGATCAGGTCTCAGCAACACTTTCCTTTTTCTATATTCCAATAAACAGAAGATATTATACAGAAATTCATGGGACCAAAACCAAAGTTTGGTGTTAGAGAGTGAACTGTGTATGAAATTCTTTACATTGTTAAAATCTAGTAAATAATTATTTGGGTTTAAATATATATATTCTTTAATTTGTGAAACCGTACATGTAATGCCTTGTTTTATTTTTAATAAATGAGGAAATATATTTCTTTTGATTAAAATTTAAAAAGTTGCAAGAGCTGAAAAAAGCAAAAAAATAAATGAAATTTAAAAAATTTGCAAAAAAACAATACAAATATAAAAAAATCATACAGTTGTAAAAATTTAAGGAAATGTTGAAATGGTAAAAAAAAAAAAAAAAAAACAGAAAAAATTTTGAATTAAAAAAGCAAAAATAAAGAAATAAAATTTGATAAGCTTCCAAAAATTTGAAAAAAGTAAATATAAAAAAAATCAAAAAGTAAAAAAATTAAAAGATATATTGAAATTGAAAAAAAATGCAAAAACTGAAAAAAAAAATTGAATTTAAAAAAAAAGCAAAAATAAAGAATTGAAATTTAATACATTTGCAAACATTTGAAAAAAAATGCAAATATAAAAAAATCCTAAAGGAAAAAATTTAAGAAATTATGAAATGGGAAAAAAAAATGCAAAAACTGAAAAAAAAGGTCAACAACACATTTCATGACTGTGGAGATCTGAATGGCACAACCATGAATGTTTCATGAAACACGGACACAAAAAGACAAAACTGTCTGAAGAAAGAAAAATTTTCCAGAAAAACAAAAATGATAAAAGATTTTTTAATCAAAAGTGAAAAGCAAATTTTGTCGTGGTGATCTTAGGATCTGTGTGTCCTGAACAGAAACTATGATCAGTGTTTCTTTTGGATGTTTGATTATATTTAGTTTCCTGAAAGCAGCCCGCTGCAGGCGTCACAGTTCCTCAGATTTTCTCAGATTAAATCCTCTGAAGATTTGATGAAGCTGATGTTTTCTCCAGATTACAGAAAAAAACTTTATGAGCTGATGGAAACTGATTCAGACTCCTTTAGGCCTCTCAAACATCCAGTTATCAGTCATTTGTCAGGAGGTGTAATCTGATCATATTATTGTGGAGCTGTAGGCCTCGAGTGATTATCATGACAGAAACGTGTTTGTCTCTGAGCTCAGGCTCAGACATGACGGCTTGAGATTTGGCCCAGAGACAGGAACCTGAGGAGGTCATGTGGCCGATCTCAGATCAATGAGCAACAGTTAAAGTCACCTTGACTCGGAGCAGGTGCTGCTGCTCCTTATTTTCTGACTCATAAACCTCACGGAGCGCCGGGCGCTGAGTGGGAGTTTTGTGAACCTTTACACCGTTTTTATTGGATAAAGAGTTTTATGGTCCAGCATCTGTGTGCTGCATTAAAGCCTCACCTCTGTGTGGAGGTTAAAGCAGCGTTCACAGTCTGCAGCAGGCGACGCATCAATCTGCCTGATAACAAAGAGGAAATGTACAGAGGGATCACTCAGAGTTAGATTTAACATCAAACGAAATGTGGATCAAGTTCGTTTCCTCCACTTCACATCATTTTGCTTCAACTTGAGTCTTTTTTTTTTTACTACTGGGTCCTTCTTTTCTCTCAGCAGCCCGTTGTTGCTCCTTTTCCAAAAAGTCAAAATGTCTGAGCATCAGGAGGAACTGGTCCTCTGAGCAGGAACCTTTTGAGGCTCAAAAAAAGTTCCTGGAACATCACTGGGCCCAAAGTTTTGTATTAACTCTGAAGTTTTCTGTTCATATGATGGCCAAAACTGGTCACAATCCTCCAAACCTGCTTGTTAAACGTTATCAGATCCGTCCATCGGCTGTGTGGCGTGAGTAAAATGTTTCCTGAGAATATGAACGTTTTCATCTGTGAAAACTCTCCATGGTCGCTTAAATCACACAGGGAATAATTTCAGCAGGAAAAAAAGGAGATAGTCTCATAACCTCTATAAATTAGGAAAAATCTGAGAGTTGCTGATTTATGAGAATATCAGAGAGAAGCAAACAGGAAGTGGATGAGAGGTTTTCCACTTTGGGACGGACTTTAAACACTGATAAAAGAAACCAGAGGGTCGTAAAGAGCCGTCAGAGTCGTTAGATTTAACCTCAGGAGATTTAAAGTTGGTCTGTGCCAGACGGTCGTCATCAGAAATGTGGCTGAGTCTCTCGTTTGTAGTTCATTAATTAACATCGAAGCTGCTGCAGAGGAGGACGATATGCTGCATTATCAGTGCAGGACAGTAAGTAGGGGAGAGCGGGGACGGCTGCAACAGGTTTTCCTCCATGAATCAGAAACATGAAAGACAGAAAGAGACTCACTCACTGAGAGCATCATCTCATCCAGATGGTTTCTCAGTCTTTGAGAGTTGTTTGAAAAGTGTTACAGCCGTCCCTGGTCTCCCCTACTGTCCTCAGTGGGTCTGGGTTAGAGCGGGGTGTGTTTCTCACCTGAGCTGACATGAAGTCAGAGAGCACACAGTCGGTCTCTGAGAGCTGAACAGCTGCTCCTCAGTGGAGCCGGGTGATAAAACCACACACACACACACACACACACACACACACACACACACACACTCACACACTCGTTAACAACATATCAGAGCTCAAACACTTCCTGTCCACACTGACTGAGTGACTCCTTCTGCATTTGTGCCGTGTTTGTCAGGGGTGTGTTGTCAGAGTCTTTGCACCTGTCCTGCAGTTCCCCGTCCTGGTGCTAGGGGGCATCAGGCTCCAAACCAGGTCTTTCTGAAAAGTGAACCACCTTTTGAAGATGCTCTGGTTTCTCCCCTGACGTTGACGGTCCACCAAAGGATGAAACAGGTCAGAGAAGCTTCCAGGAGTCCAGGGTTTGTTCCTCTGGTGTTTTTTTTTCCGGTGTCGCTCAGAGATGCTGGAATCCACCTCATCATTTCATTTTTCCAGCTCTGAGGACTCCGGGGAAAGTACGTCTGTTTAAAACCCACCAATAAATCAGAAGGAGAGTTAACACTGCTGTCAGGAACAGGAGGAGCAGAGCTTTTAGGGGGTTTTCCAGCTCCTCTGTACAGACAGCTGTGGAGAAAACCATCTTCCTCTGTGACTAAACCTGTGTCAGTTTCTTTCAGTTTGAGTTTGTTAAAGTGACCAAAGAGGCCAGAGAAGCAGAGACAGTAACTGACTCATGCTGAAAAACTGGTGTTAACGATGAAACATGAAGCTTCATTTGACATGTGGGTCGGTGATGTGTAATATTTATCTCTACTCACTGGTTCTGTCCTACCAGAGCTCATCTACCAACTCCAACCTCACCAAGCAGAGCTAACGTAACCTGGCTCTTCATTTTATTGATAGACTCTCAAGTTTGAACAGACCACTGCAGAATAACTGCTGACTGTGGGTTGGAGACAACATTAGCACAAACACATTAACCTGGGTTTTAGCCTTTAGCCTGTGTTTTAGCCTTTAGCTTGTGTTCTTGCCTTTAGCTAGTGTTTTTGCCTTTAGCTAGTGTGTCAGTCATTAGCTCCTGTTTCAGCTGAGTTTTAGCCTTTAGCTGGTGTTTTAGCCTTTGGATTGCATTTTAGCCTTTAGCTTGAGTTTTAGCCTTTAGCTTGTGTTTTAGCTTTTTGCTCCAGTTTTAGCCTTTAACTTGTGTTTAAGCCTTTGGATTGAGTTTTAGCCTTAAGCTAATGTTCTAGCCTTTAGCTTGTGTTTTAGCCTTTGGATTGCGTTTTAGCCTTTAGCTAGTGTTTTAGCGTTTAGCTTGTGTTTTAGCTTTGGATTGAGTTTTAGCCTTAAGCTAATGTTTTAGCCTTAAGCTAATGTTTGAGCCTTTGGATTGCATTTAGCCTTTAGCTTGTGTTTTGGCCTTTGGGTTGCGTTTTAGCCTTTAGCTTGTGTTTTAGCCTTTGGATTGCATTTAGCCTTTAGCTAGTGTTTTAGCTTTTAGAAATCATTTTCAGCAGAGAAAAACACAGATCCCTCTTCTCTCTACTAAACTTTATCAGCTGGCGTGGTGTTGTCATGGAGACTTAGAAGTTCCATAAATTAATCTGGTCCTGCTCAACCTGATCAGAAAGCTAAGAATTAGCATTTAGGAATAATCTGTATTGGTGCTGATAAATAAAAGGTTGGCTTTAAAAAGGATAAAGAAGCAAAAATCCACTCAATAGTATTTCTGATAAGTAACTTAATGAAAGTTAAATCACTTTTTCTTTACTTTCTCAGGTCGCAGACCGTCAGTCCTCACAGACTCTGGGTGTTTTTAAAGTGACAGTAACATCAGCTGTAAACTAACTTCACTAGACATAAAACATTTTTTACCAAAGTTTAACTTTATAATTGTAACACAGAAAAACAAAACTCAGTGTCTAAAGTTTCTGCCCAGAAACTCCAATCAGTCAAAGTCCAAAGGTTACCATGGCAACAGCTGAAACACGCCACTTTGTATTCCCGCTCATAAAGCGCTGCAGCTGTTTCCCACAGAGTGACTCCAAACTGCCCTTTAATCTGGATTCAGACATGTTCAATATTCATGTTCACAAACACAGATCTGCCCCCACAGCCCACCTGCACACCCCCCCTGAGTGTGTGTGACTGTGTGTGTGTGTGTGTGTGTGTGTGTGTATCTCATAAAAACTGATTTAAAGTTCTTCCTCTGGAGCTGAACAGAGGACTGCATCATATTACAACGGTTTCTATGAGCATAAATAAACCTGCAGATCAGTAAACACCGGCCCTCTCTGCGTCTTTGATGTATTTTTGTGTACAGTGTGTGTGTTAACGTGTGTTAAGGTGTGTGTTAATGTGAGAGTGTGTGTGCAGCTCTCCTGGATCTGGCACAGATTTCAAAGACCCTATCAGAGGATGGTTAGCATCCAGCCCCGCTGACGAGCAGCCTGTGTGTGTGCTCTATATGATCCTGTCACTCTATGAGCTGTGTGTGTGTGTGTGTGTGTGAGCGTGTGTGTGTGTCAGACCAGCAGCCACATATGTTTTACAGACTATAACAGTTAATAGTGCCGTGTCAGCGCTGAACTGACAGCCTGGTTGTGTAAGCTATAAGCTGTGAAAATATGTTGGGCCTTTGTCGATAGTCGCCGTCACAGAGGTGAGTTATGGAGGGAAGCTCCGCCCCCTGGACGCTCCAGCTGCTCTACATCATCACTCAGACCATCACTCATCCTGTCGTAATCTACTGTAACTTTTTCCTTTTTAAATAAAAACCCTGAGGTTAAATATTTTCCATGTGGGACCCCACGCTAACGTTAGCATTTTAAACATGAAGAAGAAACTTTTAGCTTCCTGTTCCTCTGATCTTCAGGTTTTCTTTCAGATTTTTGTTTTTAATTTAAGTGATTTTCAGTTTGACCTCCATCATCTTATCCTGACTGATTCCTGTAGCCATGATGTAGGAAGGACTGTTGTTTTAAATGCATCTGAAGAAGGGCCCAGTCTTTGGTTTCTTTAATGAAAACTGTATTTTGTACAAACTGTGTGAAGGAAACTGAGGAGCAGCTCATCCAGAGACTACAGCACACAAACAACAGCTGCACAACAGCTGACAGTTCCCCATGCATTGACCACACACACACACTCACACACACACACACACACACACACACACACACACACACACACACACACACACACACACACACACACACATCAGGCTCACGTCCTGTTGCAGGCAGGGCGTGTTGTACTCATACATATACAGCTCCAACACACCTGCCACAACACGGCACAGCTGTCGAGTGTATCGCCTTCACCCTTTATGTAACCTAACAGAGCACACACACACACACACACACACACACACACACACACACACACACACACACACACACACACACACACTCCTATAGCCTGCTTTTGCACATATGAGGAAGCACACAGTAACTGACTGATTGTGCGATGACACCTGAGCACACACTGGGTCCTACAACAGGACTGGACTTGAACCAAGTCTCTCACGAGGAACCACACACACACACACACACACACACACACTGTTATATTACACTACATTATTAGTTTGCTTCATTATTTCAGTTATTCATCAGAGCTGATTGTGATTTGTTTGGTGAACACAGCCTGAGTTTAAAGCACAGTTTGTAGAGAGAGACAGTTTGTTCAGTTTAATAACTTCTTCTTTTTATTTCACTTGATGTAAATAAAACCTTTAAAGCTGATTCCTGACTGCGCTCCTCTGTCCTTAATGACACCCATTAAGTTAAAAACATTTCTTCAAACCAGCCAAACTGGTCATGGTTTCCTTTACATCTCATCCTGTGGTAAAAGCAGTGGTGATTGCTCTAAGACTGCTAAAATGTCCCTAAAAAGTGTTGATATGTTCTGCTGTGTGAACATTTCATTGATAAAATCTGAGCTAGAATTCCTTCATCTTTAGTTCAGAATCAGCTCCTATCACAGGTAACTGGCTCCACCTCCTTCTCCTTCATCCCCGCAGCGTCTCAGCGCTTTGACACAGTCGGACGCTGAGCGTCTTCTGACTTCAGCGGGGAAGCGTAGAGTGGGTTGTTCCACTGTGGAAACTGGACGGTCATTGGATAAACGCTGGGCTTTGTCCCGCCCATCGGACGCTCAGCGTCTCTGGGGGTCTATGAGGCAGTGGGCTGGCCTAGATTTATTGATCCCCAGTGAGTTTACCTTTCTTAAAAACGACGAGCGTTGTGTTTAAAGATTCTCTCTCTTTTCTCCAATAAGCAGCTACAGCTCCAGCTGAGGAGCTTCTCCCCCTGTCACTCACACTTACAACCTGTCGTAGTCTCACGTAGCAGCTCCAGCTGATAACAAGCTGACACGGAGGGGAGAATTTACCTTTAAAGAAATAAACTAATTTATGATGTAGGCTGAAAAAAATGAGCTTCTCCTCCTCGACTGACCAGCAGCTGCCACTGATCTCCAGCAACACTAGAACCACCACTGCAGTCTGATGGACGCTTTGGGATTTTCTAATGTTAGCTAAAGTTAGCCTAGCGTTAGCTCCTAGCTGCATTGTTCATCCTGTCTCTTTGTTTGTTTGGAGTTCATTTGCCTGTTTTCTTCTAGTTTTTGTTCTTTGGTGATCCTACATCATTGTTAGCTGTTGTCCAACCTGATCTAGTTAAGCTAACGTTAGCTTCTGGAGCCTAGCTTCATTAGCTTATCTGTGATAGCTGAGATAAATCCTGTAGCTCCAAACTAACGGAGACACACTCTTGGTAAAGATGGAAAAAGAAGGTTAAGTTTTTGTCCTGACCAATGCTGATCCTCTGTCCTGTTGTCTGAGATGCTAATGCTAATGCTAACAGATGTTGTTTATCAGGTTTGTTAACGTAGGGAGCTGGAAATTTTTCTTTCTGTCTCCAACAATCATCAACAGATATGCGACACCTGCTATAACACCTGTCACTGAATGCTCACTGATTGGCTCAGTGAGTGGAGGGGGCGGGGCTTAGCTATAGGTCAAAAAAAAATATTGGTGCAAATATCTGCGAGAACTGACAGAAAAGGTTTTTAACATGAGCTCAAATTTTCCAGTTTCACCGCTAATCTATCATAACCTGAGAGAGGCTTTAAGACCTGTTGCACAGCACACCACCAGAGGGAGCTCTAAAAGATTTTGGCCCTCACTTTGGAAGATTACAGCTATGAAAACAATAATCTGAAGTATTCAAACCTCTATCTCAGAGGTCTTCAACCTGCCTCATGTGGCCCTTTGACTCCTCTGCAGCGGCTCCTTGTAGCTTTAAAAAATATTATAGAAATGAAGAATTTTCATTTTTCTTACAGAGGGCAGTTTTACAGTCCTGGTAAGAAAAACTAAATCTACAAAAAGACTAATCTGGAAGAAAACACAGTTTTTAATTCTGTGTGGATGGATTAATTTAACTGACAACGTGCTTAAAATACATGATTAATATGTGTAAAGTCGTTGGTTTTATTTTATTTTAATTTTTCTTTCACCTTTATTTAAACAGATAAACCCCATTGAGATCAGGATCTCATTTACAATAAGTAAACATTAGTAAACAACAATAAGTAATTAGTTAGGTGATATTATCAAAATATAAAATGAAATACAATAATTTTTTTTTAAGTGGACATTTTTGCAAATTTATGAAATTTCAAAATAAACTTTTTTGATTAATTTCATTATAAAATGTTTGATTTTTTTTTTTTTTGCAAATTTTGATATTTCTCTTTTTCATTTTTGGAGATTTCAAAAATGTAAGATATCTTTTCCATTTTTTATTATTATTATTATTATTTTCAAATTTTGGCAAATGTTTGAAATATCAAAATTTGTCAAAATCTTTTACAATTTTTGAAAAACCTAAATTTTTTGAAAATGTATAAAATACATATTTTTTACACTTATTTGCAGATTTTTTTAATTACATTTTTTTCTTAATTTTTGTTAATTTTGAATTTGCTAAATTTTTTGAAAATGTATTAAATTTATATTTTTTACGTAAATACTTTTTTTTTTGCATAAATCTTAAAAATAGAAAACTAAGTCATCACATGTTAAAGTCCATATATTAAAAAAGCTTTCTGTCTAGATGATTATTGTGTTTTATATTTCAATAATACAGAATTTTATTCACTTTTTTTGTCTTTGTTTTGAAGATAAAGTAGATTTTTTGTCTCCTGAATGACTTTAATCCAGCTGAGCTGAGGGAAAAATGGCTCCTATGAAAGTAAAGGTTGCAGACCCCTGCTCTGTCTGATGAATAAAAAATAAAAATAGGAGACATGTCTTAAAATACTGGCTCCATAAATGTTTAGAAATTGAATTTCGTCCTCGTGTTTTGATGGTTTAACGAGACGCTGCTGTGGATGCAATCATTCATATGGATAAAATTAATGGTATGGCCTCCTCCAGGATATCTGCTGCATGTTTTATTAATAACACACACACACACAGAAGGAACCGGGCTCAAGGGGAATGCTAATAGGCTTACACACACACACACACACACACACACACACACACTCACAATAAATGTCAGATTCATACCACACTGTAACCAAACCTCAGCTCCTCCTCCTCCTCCTCCTCCTCCTCCTCCTCCTCCTCCTCCTCCTGCTCGCTGCTGAAGGGGGCCGGCTCCTCTGGAAAGGAGATCAGGTTTTTCACCCTCTTGAATGTGAATGAAGAGAAAAGAAGAGAAAAAAGCAGCATGAGAGGAGAGAGGAGCAGAAGAGGAGGGCAGGACATTTTATAACCCATAAATAAATAAGTGATGTGTCTCCTGCCTCACCCCCCACCTCCTCCTCCTCCTCCTGCCCTCCTCCCCGCCCCGTCTATGGCACCGTCTCGCGTGGGGGAGGGGAGCGATGAAAGGAGTATGAGTGACAGATAAGTAGATGACTCTGCTGTCCCAGCCCTCATTAAAACTCTGTGCTTATATCATCCACCGCCCTCACCCCTTCCTCCTCCTCCTCCTCCTCCTCCTCCTCCTCCTCTGCATCCAGCCCCCGCAAATGATACCCCGAGAGAGAGGAGAGGAAGGGAGGGAGGTGCTGCTCATCAGTTATTCCCGTTCTCTGACCTAACTCCACAACAAGCTCCAATAATGGGACAAAGAGGGATGAGACGGCCTGCCCGGGACCAGGATGTTGACAAGGAAGTGAACTGTCCTAAATTGGCAGATAATGGGTCCGCTGTGAGCCGGTCTGCAGCGGATCAGAGTCCAGACCTCCTCCAAGGCTCAGAGCCGGTTTGAACGCTGTACGGCTCAAACATCTGCTCCTCCTGGGAGGTTTCTCCGTTTACACGCTTCACCCTGAGAATAGACCGTGGGTTACACGCTCTGCTCATGGTTGGTCTGACGTTTCACCGTCAGCCAGTGACTCAAACTGTAAAACCTCTGAACTTAAATCACACGTTGATCCTCCTCAAACAAACAGCGGCCTGCTGCAGTCAGGAGAAATAACAAACCAGTGCCTCAGGTTAAAACATGTTAGAGCCATGAACGTAAACAAAGCTGATGTAGTTCACAGAGTGTCCACAAGGGGGTGGACCCAAGGCAAAGGACTCCTCATGAGGTCCCATAAAAATTCGCTCCTTAAAGAAACATGTTTACAAACAGTGCTCTGTTCAGAAAAAAACTAAACCAATCAAAGAACTTGTTAGGCTGCTTTTAGCTCGTTAAGACGCGTTAGTTTTTTCCAGTCTGTCTTTAAATCATCTAAAAACTCCCGACAGGAGCTTTAATTTACCCTGTTTAAAACAGCTGATCAGAGGAGCTTTAAAGTAGGTTTTCTTTTTTGGAAATTATTCCTTTAAAGCAAACTGGAAATTATTAAAGTTATATTTTGGATTTAATGAAATAAAAAGCATAAATAAGAGTTTCAGGCTGTATTCAGACAGAAAGTCCTCTGGTCCACTTGTTTGGTCGGGATCAAAAGCAGACTTTATTTTTTTGGTTTGGTGCGGTTCGTACTCAGATTGTCCTTTTATCAAGTGGACTATATTCTGTAAACACATCCAGGTGTGTGAGGATCAGTGCTCTCATTGGACAGCACTGACAAAGGGCGGCACACAGAGTACAGACCTGGAAATGGAGGTAAACATGTGTGTTTGTGCTCTTATTAGAGCTGCTAAATCATTTTCAGTTACAAGAGCAGCTCCTTCAAAGCAGCTTAACAACACCGTTTACAATTTAGGAACAGGAAGACCAATGATCGCAGCAAGGAGGCGCTATGCTCTGCGTGTCCTGACCCACAACATGCTAGCTACAGCGTGGCTAAACAGAAGACGGAGGATCAGGTATGAACCAAAGACGGTTAGGTTACGGTGGCTCTATAGGCCCAAAAGGAGCATGTATCCTGTAGTTAGTTCAGATGGACCTTGGTTTGTATTCAGACCTGCACCAGAGTTTGTTTGGAAGCGGACCGAGACCACCTCAAAAAGTGGGTCTAGGTCCGGTTGTTTGGTCCGCACCAGGGTTCGTTTGTGTCTATTCACACCTGCATGAAAAGTCCGCACCAGCGTGGGAAACGAACCCTGGTCCGTTTAAAGTGGACCACACAGTCCAGGTCTGAGTACGCCCTTAGATAGAAGTCTTGGTTATGAATACAGTCATTCTTACGGATTAAATTAATGATGTTTCTGCTTTAAACTTATTAAAATCCGTCAGTTTGAACGTGTTTTATTCTATTTTAACTCATTCACTGCCAGCCGTTTAAGCGCATTTTGACCTATCTTTCAAGACCTACAGAATATTGAGTTGTATGACTCTGTAAACACAGAAACTACCAAAATAAAGAGTAGACTCTCTTCTTTCATAAAAAAAAAGACTGTCTCTACCTTTTTCTGTTTTTAGCGGGCAACGTTGCACACTGAAATGACGTCTATATACGTCAATGGCAGTGAAAGAGTTAAAAACCATCTAAAACTCCTTAGTGGAGCTTTAATTTATCCTCTGTTAAAATAATAAATACTTCAGTTAAGGCTTTTCTTCAAAAACTCTTGAAACTTTTCTCTGTTCGTACTGTTTTAGGCCCAGATTGATGCTAACCTGTTTTCAAAACTTGATTTTAATTAATTTTAACTGCACTTATTTTTTGCTGATTCAATAAACCTGAGTGAAATTTAGATTTCCTACCCTGCCTCCTTAAATCCTGGGGTTATTTGTCATATTTTCCTCAGTAAAACATGCTGGTGGCTGATTTTTGCACTGCTATAATTTAGCATTTTCCACCGGACAGCCTGAGCGACTGACAGTTTCACCTTTTTTGTGCTTTACATGTGTTGTAACATTTAGGTTTAAGAAAACAGAATTAAACAGGAAAAAGTAAAAACTCAGACGTCTCCAAAGGAGGAACATTCAGAGCAAAGAGACGCCTCCTCAGACTCCAGCAGGTGACGTCGCTGAGACCTGGTCCATGATTTCCACAGCCTTGAATAAAAACCACAACATGACGTTAAAAATACATGAACTCCAGCTTCAATACAACATTTAAATCAATATGCTTTTTATTCATTATTTTCCACTGGTTTTGGTTTATTCATCATTTGTATAAAAAGTCATGAAAAACCTGACAAGCACGTGTCGTCCAGTGTGTTTGTAAAGCCACGTGGACTTTGGGAGTGCACGGAGAGGCTCCCTGCATGCTTCAGCCGCACACAGGAAACAATCAAGAGCCAGGAAGTCGGAGTAAAGTAAGAGTTAACAGTCGTTTTAGGCACTGGAGTCTCTGGAGTCCCACCGACGAGGAGGAGGAGGACTCCTGGTGGAGGATATGTTCTTCTTCTCTGCTTGAGCGGGTTTAAGACGTCAGGATTCACACCAGAAATAAATGTAGAAACGGATCAGAGCGTTTCTGCTGGGGCTGATTCAGGAGGTGAACGTCGAGAAAAACAAACGTCAAACAGGCGAGGTGAAGAATCAGGGACAGAAAGGGATCATGGGAAACCTAACGTGGACTAGGACTGCAGGAGAACAAACAGGATCTGGTTTTCACTTGGTCCCGTAATGCTTGGTGGAGGACTGTCCGTACAGCCCGTAGAAGTCGGGGTGCCTGGGCGTCTGCGAGGCCTCCATCAGCCCCCTCATGGGGAAGTGCTGCAGGGGCTGGCTGGCAGGGAGCGCCGCGTGAGGAGCAAACTCCTGAGAGGTCATGGAGGGGAAGGAGTCCGAGGCCGGGTACGGGGGCCGGGTGCGAGCGGCGGCGGGCGTCCTGGAGCAGCAGCAGTTGTTCAGAGTGCACATGAGGACTTTGCGTCCCTCGTACACGGCTTGCTGCGACGCCGCTCCACTGGGGAAGTGTGAGGGGGGGAAGATGGTCCCTGAGTGGTGGCTGGAGCTGGACCCCAGACCCACCATGTGGTGGGCTGAGGGGTCCAGGAGTCTGCTGTGTCCAGGGCTGGGGTGGGGGTTCTGCTGGAGGCCGTCGGTGGAGTAGATGGATGACGCTCGGTGGCTCTGCTCCGTCAGGAAGGGCTTCTTGCTGCTGTAGAGCAGCGGTGGAGGATCCTGGGAGGTGGAGTTCGATGAGTTGCTGTCCAGGAACGCCATGCTGTACTTCCTCTTCTGTAGTCCTGATCCGGACCCCGTGTGGGAGCCTGCAGAGCTGCTGTGGGACGAGACCACCTCCAGGATGGACGCCTCATTTAACGGCTCTGAGAAAACAACGAGAAAAGGATCATTCCGTGAATTTATGATACAAACAAACCCAGTTTCCCATCAGTGTTTTCGTCTCCTCAGTTTTTCTTACCTTCCAGCACCTTCCGTAGCGTCTTCTCCCTGGACGAGAGCTCCGAGAGTAAATGATGAGAGTTCAGTTGACCCACTTTGAGAGGAGGGACGGCTCCAGCCAGGTGTGAGTTTGACCTGTGGAAACACAAACAGATAGGGCTTGTCACAAAAACAGAATTAAAACTTGAACACCTGACAAAAAAGAAGTTTCAGCCTCAAACTAAGGATAAGCTTCTTGTTTTTAATGTCAAACCTAAAATAGAAAAGTAAAAATTAAGGAAAACAAACACATTTGACAAACAGATGATTTAAAGAAAGAATGAATCCTCTGTGAGTTTGTTGAGTAAGAGCAGAGATGGTCCGTACCTGTCCATCAGCAGCTGATACGGTTTCGTGTTCTGAAAAAAGAAGCACAGGTGTCATTCAGAGGTGGATCAGCGTCAGTGTCTGCAGCTTCACAGACGTTGACGTTTTGATGTTGACGTTTTACCTTCATGAAGTTGACGCTGTCGGCTCTTTGGAATAACGTTTGGACCGAGCTCAGGAGTTTCTCTGCGTCCTGGCGCTTCTCGTTGAGCTGCAGGACCTGCTGGGAGTTTTTCCTCACGTACGCAGTGAAGGTGCTCTCCAGCATCTGCACCGTCTCAGCCTGGTTGGCTTCCAGCAACGCGTGCATCCTCTGGTACTGAGCTCTGACACGCTCCTTCAGCTCGGACACGGCATCCTGAGGAGGAGGCACGAGACACGTCGTTGGACAACGTGGAGAAACACTGTGACGCACAAAACTCCTGAGAAAACTCTCTCTGGGTCGGCTGCAAAAAAAACAACACAACCACCAAAAAAATACCAAAACTTTTTCCTGTCATTTTATTTTTTGACTTTTAACTGGTTTTTACTTATTTTGGGTTTATTCTATCAGTATATTTACTTATTTTTATATTCCTTTAATTCAAAACACTTGTTTTTCTCATTAATGTTTTTACTTTCTGTCTCGACTCTTCACATTTCCTCGTCCAATGTTTCGTCATCATGAACTCATGACAGTGTTTCCTCAGCTCCTCACTTCCTGTTTCATCCACTTCTTTGTTTTTATTCCTCTGTTTGCTTTTGTCAAACCTTGATCATAAATCTACGACGGCGTGTTAGGGCCACTAAAGAAATAAAATAAATAGATAAATTTTCGAGAAAAAAACTCAAATTTTGCAAGTTTCTAAAGTCACAAATTTATGACTTTAGAAACTCAAAAATTTGCGAGTTCATTAAGTGGAAAATTTATGACTTGATAAACTAGTAAATTTGCGAGTTAAAAAAGTACGGAAGCGTGTTGCATTCACTTGAAGAAAAAAAAAACAACTCAGGTTTTTCAGAGTAATTTATTCTTTGGTTTGTTTTTTTGTGGTAATTAATTTTGTTTTTCTGATTAATATTTTTTTTATTGGTTTGTTTTTTTGTTATAATTATTTCTGTTTTTATGAGTAATTTTTTTTTCTGTTTTCAGGAGTAATTTTTTTTCCTGAGGTATCGCGCTTCTTAGAAATCCCCCGAGAACCTCAACCTGCTGTTTTTAGTGGTAATTTTTTCCTCCTGTTTTTATGAGTAATTTTTTCCTGAAGTATCGAGATTCTTAGAAATCCTGTGAGAACCTCAACCTGCAGACGCCTCCCGTGGATGTGTGGTGGCTCCTGTGTCCCGCACGGATCAGAGATCCTGTTCAGCACATGTATGCCTTATCCTTAACTTTCTACCAGTCCGTACCGGGTCAATAAGGGTAAGGTATTAGCCACACACAGGGTATGATACCCTTGTTATGTTCTCGACTTTATCCTTATATTTTATATAAGCCTATTGTTCAATGTAATACTTAAGGAATAGACAAAGATGTGGCATTAAAAAAATGCATTCCTTCTACATTGGAAAGCCGGTAGAAAGTGAAGG
Source organism: Halichoeres trimaculatus (assembly GCF_033239565.1). Lineage (NCBI taxonomy): Eukaryota > Metazoa > Chordata > Actinopteri > Labriformes > Labridae > Halichoeres > Halichoeres trimaculatus. The sequence goes on along the minus strand of NW_027437186.1, from coordinate 38,146,002 downwards.
ATAAGGCTTATATGAGCCGAACAGGATCTCTGATCCGTGCGGGACTCAGGAGCCACCACACATCCACGGGAGTCGTCTGCAGGTTGGAGGTTCTCACGGGATTTCGAAGTAGCTCGATACTTCAGGAAAAAAAAATTAATCCTAAAAACAGGAAAGAAGTAATCTGAAAACAGAAAAAAAAATTACTCATAAAAACAGAAATAATTACCACAAAAAACAAACCGAAGAATAAATAACTCTGAAAAACCTGAGTTGTTTTTTATTTCTTCAAGTGAATGCAATACGCTTCCATAATAAAGTCACAAACTTTTCAACTTAGCTTTTTTCAGCTTATCTGCATCTCTCAAGCGTGGCACCCCCTGTGCCTGTGCATCAACTAACACCTGGACTTGTCATAAACCAGTAAATTTACGACTTTAGAAACTCGAAAATGTTGAGTTTTTTTCTCGAAAATGTATTTCTTTATTTTATTTTTTTAGTGGCCCTAATACGCCGTGGTATAAATCAGAGCTTTGGTTGTTTTATTGATTTCCTGTTTATGAAAAGTTTTGTTTCTAGCTTTCTTTGTGTAAAGTGTTTTACAGACGAAGCCTGACTGATTGAGTGAAGGGGATGTGCTGTGTTATTAAATGCATTTACACATGAGTTAAAGGGGATCAACCACTCATAATCAGAAAATAAACTCATTTTAAACTGTATTTTTAGAAAAAAAATCTGTCTCAACTGTCTCAATTTCTCTCAACGTACTTCTCATTTCCTGTCCACACATTCAGAGTTTGATTATTTGTCTTTGTGCAGAGTTTCCTCCTGCCTCTCAAAAAGCAGCATCAAACAGCTGGAGAGCCCGTTTTAAACAACAACTCTGCTTTTTTTCACCGATTGTTTCAGCAGTTTTTAGCACAAGCATCAAATCTACATAAATTAGCATCAACACCTTCCAGCAGAAAACGAATAAAAACCTGGGATCAAAAAAAACACACACACATACAGAATTATGCTTCAATACACAATAATGAACTGAGTTTGCATACTAAATTATGCATAATTAAAAAATCATATACATATTTTTTGTTGTTATTTTGTGGAGTCTGTGCTTTCTAGGCAAATGCGTCCAAACTTCAGCTTTAATTACTTTTTCTTCCTCTTTACGCAGCGACTGGAGGAGCAGATATTTATTATGACTGGACACAGAGAGGAAAGGATAAAAGACGTGAAGGAGCTGCTGTAACGTGTGAGTTGTCTCTACCTTCATGAGCGTCTTGTCTGACTCCAGCTTGGTCAGCTGCTCGTCGATGCTCTGGACACGGCCCTCCAGTCTGTCCTGCTGCCTCATCAGCACGGCCTGTGGAGAGACGACACACACAGACATGGATGAGACAAATAACACAACAACAAACACAAACATGGAGTGTGTCTTCATATCCAGGCCTCTGCTGTGACCTCTGTAACCTGGGAGCCGTTCATTAGTCACGAAGACGACCTCCTCCTCCTCCACCGTCCTGATGAGACGGAGGAAACAACAGCTGCCAGCCTCGGCCACATGCATTTATCCATTAGGTCAGGGGTCTGCAACCTTTACTTTCAAAAGAGCCGTTTTTCCTCAGCTCACCTGGATGAAAATCATTCAGGAGCCACAAAATCTACTTTATCTTCAAATTAAGACAAAAAAAAGTGTATAATCAGGTGAATAATTATCTTAATGAGAAATTTTTGTGTTTATTAATTTATACATGTGATTCCTTAGTTTTTTATTATTATTAATTTATTTATTTATTTTTCAATAAATTTGCTAATTTAACAAAAAAAAAATTAGTAGTGTCATAGATTTTATAAATTTTGCAAAATTTGGAAATTGAAAAAAAGAAAAAAAATTTGCAAAATAAGAAATGAATTTAAAAAATGTGCAAAATTACAAAGAAATTGATGAAATGTCATAAATTTGGAAAAAAAAAAAACCTAAATAATGCAACTTCAAATTTTGCTTGATTTCTAAAAATTGTAAAAACTTTCTAAATTTGCAAAATAAGAGTGATTTATATATAAAAAAAATCAAAATTTGCAAAATCTTTAAAAATGAGGGATTCTTTTTCTTAATTTGCAAAAATGTCAAAAAATAAAATACATAAAAAAATAAAAAACTACAAAAAAATCACAAAAAAATTAAAGCTTTATTTCCAGAGGTGATGCATTCTCAGTCCAAATTTTATATTATAATTGTACTTAGTGTCTGTGTTGTTATTTTTTTAATATATTTTAAATAAATTTGCAAATTTGAGGAAAAAAAAAAGGAATTTGTAGTGTCATAGATTTTATAAATTTTGCTAAATTTCGAAATTGAAAAAAAGATTGAAAAAAAAATTGCAAAATGAGAAATGGATTTAAAAAATGTGCAAAATTCCAAAGAAATTGATGAAATGTCATAAATTTGAAAAAAAAAAAAAAAAAACTTAATAATGCAATTTCAAAATTTTGCTTGATTTCCAAAAATTGTAGAAACTTTCTAAAATTGCAAAAAAGAGGGATTTATATAAAAAAAAAACAAAAATTTGCAAAATCTTAAAAAATGAGGAATTCTTTTTCTTAATTTGCAAAAATGTCAAACAATTGAAAAAAAAAACAAACAAATTTTTTCTTAAAAAAATACAAAAAAATCACAAAAAATTTAAAGCTTCGTTTCCAATGATGATGCATTATTAGTCCAAATTTTATATTGTGATTTTACCTAGTGTCTGTTGTTATCATTAAAATATTTAAAGCCCTTTATTTTAATATTTTTTTTAAAGCTGCAAGGAGCCACTGCAAAGAAGTCAAAGGGCCGCATGAGGCCCCAGAGCCACAGGTTGAACACCCCTCCATTAGGTGATCATGAATGCACAGATCCATCTGTGATTGCTCCTCAGTTTACCAGGGACCGTGCTGCATCGAGTGCAGTCGTTGCTGGGGCCTGCCTACTTCCTCTGTGGGCTGATGGGAAGTGCAAAAAGAGCTGGTAAACACAATCCCTCTCCATTTACTGCAGGAGATGGAAATCAATCTGCAGTCAGCGGCTGACAGCTAACTAGGAGCAGGGGAGGGCAGGTACGCTTTTTAATGAACTGTTTCTGCATGGGAAAGGCACCGTGCCCAAATAAGAGCGCCCGCTGTCATGGCAACAAAGCCGTGTGTATGTATTTATATGTGAGAGCTAATGTGTATGTGAGGGAGCACAAACTGCATACAGGGGGAGCAGCACAGCGCAGCACCCCTCTCTGCGCTCTCATTTCGCCACATGCATGGCTCCCATTGTTTGCATTGGCCTGTGTGTCAGTGACAGATTGTCACGTCTGTGTGCACAACGCCGGCTCTGCCCCCCCCACCCCACTCTGCATGAGTGTGCATGGGAGAAAACAGGGGACGGCAGGAAAGGCAAAGTGCTGCGGGGGCTCTGCTTGCTCATGCCAAGAGCGGACAGAAAGGAAGTGTCCAGAAAAAGAGTGAAACCAACAGAGAAAAGTTTGGAGCAGAGAAAAGGAGAAAGAGGACATTCCTGTGGTCTCCAGTGAGTGAGTTTCAGGGTAGCTGCGTTGTGGTATCACAGCAACAGGCCTCTTCAGCTGCTTACAACACTCATGAAGTCTTATGCTCAACAACTGGCTGGCCATTAAACGACACCACAATGAACACTTTCATGAGCGCCTTTAGTTTCTGTAACAACTCAGCACAAAGGACACAAGTGACGTAAAACACCAGCCCATGAACGCTCCTCCTCTGCTTTCAGGAATATCTGAGACACACTCAGGATCCTGACACGAGGAAAACAGCTGATGGAAAGATTTTCAATCTGCTCAGGCACCGAAAACTGTTTATTCAGGAACAACAGAAAAACCAAACAACACGCCGACAGGACAGAGCCAGCGCTGAGGCCTGGTGGAGTCGTGTTTCTGGTGAATCAAAGCTTCTGTGGAGCTGTCAGGTGAGGCAGATGATCAGGTTAGAGAGATTATCAGCAACAATATCACAGGTTATTCCTAAATGCTACTTCTCAGCAAACAGGTCCAGATTGATTCACAGAACTTTTAAGTCCCTAAAAGAGAGATCTAAGTTTCTCTCTGCTGAAAACGATTTCTGTGATTAATGTTGTAGTGATGGTGGACACTGGAGCCTAACTGTCAGACAGAAAAAGGACAGAAGAGCAGAAGAAAGAGAAACAGGAGAGAGATAGAGCACAAGCTAAAGGATAACATAGGAGCTAAAGGCTAAAACGCAGGCTAAAGGCTCAAACACAGGCTAATGGCTAAAACAGAGCTAATAGTTTACACATGAACTAAGGTTAAAATATGAGCTAAAGGCTAATACATGAACTAAAGAATTAAACATGACATGAAGGCTAAAACATTAGCTAAAGGCTAAAACATGAGCTTAAGGCTAAAACATGAGCTAAAGGCTAAAACATGAAATGAAGGCTTATACATGAACTAAAGGCTAATACATAAACTAAAGATTTAAACATGACATGAAGGCTAAAACATGAGCTAAAGGCTAAAACATGAGCTAAAGGCTTAAATATGACCTAAAGGCTAAAACATGAACTAAAGGATAAAATATGAACTACAGGCTAAAGTATCAACTAAAGACTAAAACATGAAATTGAGGCTAATACATGAACTGAAGGCTAAAACATGAGACAAAGGCTAAAAAATGGACTAAAGGCTAAAATATGACCTAAAGGCTAATACACAAACTAAAGGCAAAAATATGACCTAAAGGCTAAAACATGAGCTAAGGGCTAAAGCATGACCTAAAGGCTTAAACATGAAATGAAGGCACATGAGCTTAAGGCTAAAAGGAAAGCTTGAGGCTCAAACAGTGTTTTCAGAAAGCCCTCACAGCCTTTGGGATTGGATAAAAAGCTCTGAACAGCAGAGACAGATCAGAGCAGACTGCAGAGATAACTCTGTGTTCATGTCCTGATGAGTTAACGCTGACATGTCAGTCAGGTGTTTGATCTGTTCCTCATTTTTAAACACTGAGAGGACTTTCTGTGTGATTGTGAAATAGTTTCACTTTTTCTATATTTACTTTTTCATCATTTACACTTAAATTCTGAGCATCAAAAATCAGGTATTTTTAATATTATTTCTCCTTATCTGTGTTTGGGTCAGACTTTCCTGGAAAAAAATCCACTTTTGACATTTAAAACCAAAAGTATGTATGACTACACTTAGTAATAACCAAAGTGTTATGGGTAGAGTAGAGTGTTTTTACACACGTGCATTTTCCCGTCCTCATTAATGACACCTTTTCGTCTCTAAAACCAACAGAGTGGTCTTTAATTCTGGGTCATGTACTCATTAAGCCTCCCCACATCCCACACCTGTACCACATCTCCTCTCCACATCTGGCACACGGGACGTTTCAGTTTCACTCTGATCTGATGTCAAACTAACAAACGACGGACAGTGCTCTGCAGAAACTTTACTGTGAATGACGGAGGGACCAAACAGTGACGTAGTTAAATCACCATCCTGACTTCATGTACGATCACGACCCTGTCACCAGATACCAGGATTTAATTTCATAATCAGACCACTGAGCCAACACTTCATGACTCCTATAATAATAATCGCAGCAGTTTTTAATCTTCAGTTTGTTTCCATCCTGATGTTTCTTGACTGTGTGAGCAGTTTGTTGATTAACGTAGAATTACAGTAACGTGTTATCGCTATCGTAGGCAGCAGGTTAGGTACCATATCCTGATTTTGTCTGTGGTTTCCACCCCTGACTAGGAGTGAATACTGACGAGAACTTCACGATACTTGGGTCATGATACGGTGGTACCACGATATATCACAATATATCATGATATTATGATGTATTTTGATATTCTACAGTTAACTCAGAAAAGAGATAGTGAGGATTTTGAAGTTGATTTACAAAACATTTCTCCAAACTGAAAGGACAAATTAAGTCATAACTATCCAACTGGAAACAACTTTTCTATTTTATTGTTTTTGAAGCACTGAAAGTCAGATGTAGTGTTACATATGAACACATAAAACATACCGTGACTTTAAATTCATGTTGCAAAGAAACTATTGGGTGAAAGATGTGATCAGTTAGTAAAACTGGAAGATGTCACTAGGAACGTTTTTTTTTTTCTTTTTTTTTTTTTTCCTTTTTTCCCCTTTTCTTTCAATGAAAAAAAAGGAATACCTAAATGCTTTTTTTTCCTTTTTTTCTTTTCTTTCAATGAAAAAAAGGAATAACCAAAGTTTTTATTCCTTTTTTTCACTTTCTTTTAATGAAAAAAAGGATAACTAAAGTTTTTTTTCCCCTTTTTCTCCTTTTCTTTCAATGACAAAAAATGATTAACCAAAGTTTTTTTTTTCCTTTTTTTCCTTTTCTTTCAATAAAAAAGAAAAAAGGAATAAGCAAAGTTTTTTTTTTCCTTTTTTCCATTTTTTTCCTTTTCTTCCCATGAAAAAGGAATAAACAAAGTTTTTTTCCCTTTATTTTCCTTTTTTTCCCTTTTCTGTCAATGAAAAAAAAGGAATAACCAAAGTTTCTCATAAAAAAATCTGAACAAATAAAAAAAAAGTTACCATGAATATTATTTTCTCAGTCTACTAAGCTGTAAAAAATGAAAATTTAAACCAGCTGATCCAAAAAAAGAGAGATTTTTTTTTCTACAGCATTAAAACCTGTTTCAAGTTTAGAAATAAAAATCTTAAATATACTTAAAGGCTATATTTATTAGGGCTACAGGCAAAATACAGCGGAGCAGCTCTTTGGCGCCCTCTACAGCATTGGAGGTGCTGAAATCGATTCCAGCTTTCAGAGTTGAAAGATGGAAACTGTGTCAGAGGTCAAAGCATGGCGATGTTTTTCACAGCTCCCCCCCTGACCATGACTCTGTTATCTCAGTCTACGTGAGCGTGAACGTTGTGTGTGACTGCTGATGGACAGAAACAGGAAGTAGCACCGTGTTGGTTATTTCTCTGTGAATGTTGCATGAAGTGCTTCATGGAAACGCCTCCTCGGTGCCTCTATGTCTCTCCCCCATTTTTGCCGTTTCCTCTTGTTCCCTTTTGTCCTTTCAGCGTCTGAAACGGCCGAGCGGGACATGAGGGAGCAGTCTGATGGCTGATCTCTGCTGCAGCGTGAAAGCCTACCTTTATCAAGATTAAACCCCGCCAATGATCACTTTCCCCACTGTCCTATTTAGGCATCCAGACACCCGCGGGTTGCCAGGAAGCTCATGTTTAAATGAGGAGCCTCAGGCTCAATGAACAGAGAGCCTCTTTCACAATCAACTGACAACTATTCCCCAGCACTGATGTCAATGGACTGCCCTCAGCATTCTGGGGGAACTGAGTCACTGCAGCCCAGATAGAGACACAGCAAACAGCCCAGCGTCCACGGCTTCCTGCTAAGGTTCCTGAGAAAACCAAGGTGAGGCTGTGTGGGAGGGCCCCTCCTCTTCCTCCTCCTCCTCCTCCTCCTCCTCCGCCTGTCCCAGGGACAACATTACGATTATATTACCCTGCCTTTCTCATCTTGAAATTACCGGCACGCCTGCTAAAGGTTACTGTGAAAGTCTCCTTGGAGGGCCAAAGATAACTGAAAGATACGAACAGAGCTGCATTGGTTTTTCCCTCCCTGTTTATCCCAAAAGCAACAGGAGTGCAGCCAGGGGAGTTCAGAAATCCTTTACCAAAATAGATCGCAGCTCTGTCAAGGAGAGCGACCTCTCAGCGAGTGAAGCGGAGAAGCCACAACAGCCTTGAATTCAGAGTTTTGGCTTCTGCTGCGTTTATCAATGTTAGCGAGCTCTAGAGCGTTAATCTGAGAGGAGCCAGGACCTCTGACTCCTGGGTAACTCCACTTAGCCTGCAAACATACAGCTGTGAAAAAGGAGGGATGGGTGGGCGTGTGCATGTGTGTGCATGTGTGTGCATGTGTGTGCAGAGGGCAGCTGTGGAAAAGGCTGAACAGACATCTTTTGTCCCAATAATAGCTCCAGACCAGAGCAACAGTTTGCAGAGCTGGAGGTTTGTGATCCACGCGCTGCAGACAGAGAAATGCATCTCTAACTTTCACAACTGGAATAAATTCAATCAAAACAAACCAGTCCACAAGAGCAAAACACGGCAGATGCTAAAAGTAATGTGATTCTCACTCCCGGCCCTTCACAGATTGGAAAGAAATGTTTATCAGGCAGCGTGGGCGGCTGTTTTTAACACCTTGCCACTTTTATTAGACTGCTGAAGAAAGAGCGGGCTGTAATCAGGAATAAAACTGAGTGAGCTCTGCCGGGTGAGACACATTGCTCACATTTTGTCAGTTAGAAAACAAACGGAGCAGGGTCAAATCAGCCTTTTTCCCTATAACCAAACAATCTGCTTTATCTTTAACAAAGAGGATCTCCAAAACCTGGAGCCCTCCATGATTCATTTCTCCTTCTGTGGAGCTAAAAATCATTTCCTATTGATCCCCGCAGTCAGAGAGGTGACTCATTTATTCTGGCTCATTTATTATCCTGATCCTTTCTGTTATTTATGAAACTTCTATGTTAATATTTCTGTCCCCACAGAGCCACAACAAACTAACTGGCGCTGAGAAATGTTCACTTCCAGGGTGATGCAGCTAGCTCAAAGTTACAGCAAACTAAATGTGCTAAAGATTTATGGATCAGCTGTTTGTGCAAAACCTGGGGCTGCTGCTCGAACAAACATGGAGGGTCTGTTTTTTTCTGTTTATCAGATAATCAGCGGTTGACCATGAAGTGAAACCGGTGTCATCACGTCTCTCTTTACTGAGCAGCAAACACTGAATCTGTTTCACGCTCTGAAAATCCTGCCGGATGGTGAACATCTTCCAAAAATCTGCACATTTCCTTCCTGAATCTGAAGTCAGCTCAGTTATGAGCCCAACAGGATCGGCAGAGTCCACGTCCTTCAGAGACGACTTCTAAAACTGATCAGTTCAGCGAAGGAAAACAAACGACTCCTGCAAACTGAGTCTTTTTTGAGATTTTTGGTACATTTTTTTCTACTTCAGGATGAGCAAAAAGCCATACGCTTGCAGAAAATGACTGAACGGCTTCAAACGGACGTGAATATTTTTACTCTTTGGGGACAAAGAGTTAAACTGTGAGTGAACTTGAATCATCCTGATCAACTGAGGGTGATAAATCTGAGTTTATCAAGTTTTATTGTCGTTACGTCGCAGTTAATAATTCAATCAGATTAACAAATGACCTCAGCACTTCTCTCTCAAAGAGAAGAAATAAAAAAAGACCTGTCCATTCATTTCCATTAGCTACAAACACAATCTTTCAGTGGGTGATGGTACTCATGGGAAATGGAGTCACTACAGAGAGAAACTACAGATTTCATCAGAAAGGTTTAGAGAGAATCATCCATACTTCTCTTTTTTAACTTCCCCTTTCTCAAATAGGGATGGGAATTGATTAGATTTTATCGATATCAATGCCCTTATCGATTCTGCTAAACGATTCAATTCTTTATTGAGTCTCTTTTCAATTCCTTCTTCTTCAAGTGAATAAATAAGTAATTGGATCTGGATATCTCCTGGCGTTGATGTGCAGTTTTGTATTGACTCAAGTAGGCCATCTAGTGTCTTGAAGTGGTTATAGCAGTATTCTAAGTTGTTTGGAACCTTGCCGTAGTTATGCGTACCTTTCACATTTGAAACGATACGGTACCAATGCCCGGTACCTGGCAATCGGTACCGATACTCAACGGTACCAAGTTTCGGTACTTTTTTTGTGTTTATGTGGTAAAAAATATCAATTTGTTTGATAATGACAAATAAAAAGTTTCAATTTAACAAATTTATTCTTCAAAATATAAACTTGCAATGCTGTTTTCATGTCCAGCATGGAAAATCACCTACTCTCCCACTCCCTCACAGTCACAAGGATGCATTTAGGTACCTGAACATGGTACCTTTTGGTTTTACATGAATCGATACCCGATACTTTTGACAGAATTCGGTCGGTACCTATAAAAGTACCTAATTCGGTACCCATCCCTACATGAGGCTAACTGTTTTTTCATTTGCCTGAAAGTATTCTGACAAATGCTATCTGCTAGCATATCAATGCAATGTCCCAAATACATTAGCATCAAGCTAGCGCTACTTTCTTTATATTGTTTTTGGTAAATTAGGAGATTTATACCATGTTGAATGTATTGAAAAGGAATCTCCTGTGAGAGAGTAATGTAGATTTCTTTGTGTTCAGTTCTTCAGTAAAACTTCAAGCTGGAAATCCTGAATCAGAGTTTTCTTGGGAAACGTTACCTAACTGCTAAGCTAAGCTAGCTGCAGCAGACTACTCACATAAGGTCCTGAAGCTCTGGCGTAGTGTAATAAATCAATGAGAGATTCGTTGAGTACAAAGGCTAACAATATCGATGGATTGCAACATTTCTTATCGATTCTCAACAGGAACCGGTTTTTGATTCCCAATCCTATTCTCAAACTTTAGCTAAAGCATTAGCATAACCTGCTCCTGATACCTGTTAATATCAAGCGGCAACATCCAGTCTAAGAATATGAGACGATGCTGAAGTGCTAAAATCTGCGGTTTCTCCAGTGTTCTCTTGAGGCTGGCTCTGGAAGTACAGGAAGTCACAAACACACCAAGCCAAAAAAAGCTGTTTTCAAAGCAGAAATTAACCTTTTTACAGCCTGGTTCAAAAAACGTCTCCTGTCTGAGTCGCTAATTTTACTATCAGCTCCCACTGTATGGGGGTGAATTTTTTTCTAACTCGGCCGTTCAGAGGATATTAAGATCATGAGCTCCCCCAATACGAGGCACAGCTGAGGGTCACGTGACCAACAGGCGCCCAATGGCTGTAGGCGAAGCCCTTGCCACTACCAATATGGCCGCTATAGCCGATCTGCTTCACATTCCGTTTCAGAAACAGATGGGTGACGTCGGCGAGACTACGTCCATGTTTTATACAGTCTGTGGTAGCAACAGATGCTCATTTTGTTAAAGACAGTCACAGATTTAGTAGATTGAGCAGCACAAGCTCAACACGGGAGATCACCACAATCCTAACAATGGGACTGAAGAGGAGTGTGACGTCATCGTTTCCACCGAAAAGGCAAAACATTTACACGACAACGGTGTCAGCAGCGCTTCAGGAAAATCCCACTCTGGAGGCTGTTTCTAAAAGTTTTCGTTTTAGCTTGGATAAAATGTTGTTTCCATGAATTTGTGAGGCTGAAACGCAACAATACTTTTGCGTTTCTGCCTAAAACTGTTGCCATGTAAACAGACCCTTAAACTGTTAAAGTTCTTTAAACTGAAGTGTAAAATAAAACAGTCAAACTGTTCACTCTCCTGGGTTCCTTCGTGTTGTCTAAGGAGGAGCTGACTCACGTTTGACGTGGTGTAAAACCGCAGCAATGTAGCACCAACCACTGGTGAGGAAGACTCAATCAATAAAAGTTTTTGGGCCTTGAGTATCAGCAACCTTCACAAGTTTTAACACCTTGGTATTGGGCCTGTACTCACCCATCTCTATTTCAAATAAATATTTTTCCATCAATAACAGTTTGTCAACCTTTAACGTGGATTTCTCCTGTTTGTTTTCTAAATTCCTCTCTTCTTTTCTAGCTTTCTCTTTAAATTTCTCTCAATCTTCTTGCTTATTCCTGGAGATAGATGAAATTAAACACCTCAAACTTCCAGCTTCACTAACCACCACATTTCACCATAATGACATAATTTCTGCACATCTCTCAGTCCAAAAAGCTTTGCTGGCGTCGCCCTCCACGTATAATTCAAGCTAAAATAATCTATTAGTCAGGTTGCTTAGGTCAATGTGTAGGATGAAGACGGAGATTTTCAAAACTATACATTTTTGGAAACCTTATAATGTAACAAATCAGAAAACCAATGTTGCCATTTTTTCTGAGATTGTTATGGCAGCCATCTTGGATCTTTAAATATGGCCTCTTTCATAAACGAATTTCTCCATATCTCGTCTCCTATATGACCTAAATTCATGGTTTCAGTGATTGAATCTACATTTTTGGGGGCAAGGAATCCAATGGAGTTGGCGTTCCTTCTAATTGAGGCATGTATTGTTGTGTATTTTGCATCTTTACATGATAAAATGGTATTTTATGGTCATTTGGATATGTATGTCGTCCAAACAATGTAATATATCACTAACACTCTTTATCACATCTTACAAAAGACAACTCTTAAAAGACAACCTGCCCATTCATCAACTTTGAGGGTCCCTTAAAGCTATAGTGTACGATTTGGAAGCTTTGCACATCTTAATAACACCATTTATAGCGCTGTTATGGTCCTATGGTCCAATCTATACAAAATAAAGACCAAAAAGAACGAAAAACAAATCAGTTTATCTGCTGCAAAGCTGCATACTAGTTGACCAATCCCAACCGTGCATGCCATGGTAACAGCCTCGTGCTGATTGGTCACTTTCTTCTTGATTTTTTGTGATTGGCGCTCTTGTTATTGGTGTCTAAATTAATGTTCTGTTCTGTATTAATCATAGGCTGTGAAGTTTAAGTAGAGAGATCACATTTTTTTCTATCACACTACCACACCTCTATTCTCTTTCCTCTACATTAGTTTAAGTGTCAAACTGTTTCTACATGCATCAGATTATTTGTGCTCACAGTTTTTGAAGGTGTCATATCGAGTGAACTGAAAATATTCGCCTCTGTAGGGACCTTTTTGTTTTATTGGGGGGACCATTTTACAAAATGCAAGAAAATAAAGCCAGACATGTTTCAATCAAAACAGCCAGCTATTTTATCATGTGAAAACACTCTAAGACAGGGGTGTTCAACCTGTGGCTCTGGAGCCTCATGCGGCTCTTTGACTCCTTTGCAGTGGCTCCTTGTAGCTTTAAAAATATTATTAAAATAAAGGGCTTTTAATACTTTATTGATAACAACACAGACACTAAGTACAATCATAACATAAAATTTGGAGTTAGAATGCATCACCTATTAAAATAAAGCTTTAATTTTTGTGATTTTTTTTGTAGTTTTTTTTATTTTTGTTTTTGGATTTTTTTTCAATTTTTTGACATTTTTGCAAATTAAGAAAAAGAATTCCACATTTTTTTAAAGATTTTGCAAATTTTTGATTTTTATTATATAAATCCCTCTTTTTTTGCAAATTCAAAAAGTTTTTACAATTTTTGGAAATCAAGCAAAATTTAGAAATTCCATTATTTAGTTTTTTTTTTTGCAAATTTATAACATTTCATGAATTTCTTTGAAATGTTGCACATTTTTTAAATTCATTTCTTATTTTGCAAATTTTTTATCTTTTTTTTTAAATTCCAAATTTTGCTAAATTTATAAAATCTATGACACTACAAATTCCTTTTTTTTCTTAAATTTGCAAATTCATTTAAAAAAAAATTCAAAATAATTAATAAAAAGTATAAGAAATCACATATAAAAATTTATTAACACTAAAACTTATTGTTTAGATAATTATTCACCTGATTATACACTTTTTTTTGTCTTAATTGTGAAGATAAAGTAGATTTTGCGGCTCCCGAATGATTTTCATCCAGGTGAGCTGAGGTAAAACGGCTCTTGGAAAGTAAAGGTTGCAGACCCCTGCTCTAAGACATGATTAAAATGCAAAATACCCACCCATACATGTCTTATTCACAGTGTAGTCAGCTTCATTGGATTCCCTGCCCCCAAAATGTAGATTCAACCACTGAAACCTTGAATTTAGGGTCATCTAGGAGACGAGATATGGAGAAATTCGTTTTTGAAAGAGGAAATTTTTAAAGCTCCAAGATGGCTGCTATAAGGATCTCAGAAAAAATGGCAACATTGGTTTTCTGATTTGTTACATTATAAGGTTTCCAAAAATGTAGTTTTACAAATCTCCGTCTTCATCCTACAAACTCATCTGGCCTTGACGATATATCCAGTCGTATTTTTCAGCTCTCTAGCTTTTACTTCAGTAATCTCCTGGAGGTGGTGTAAATATTTGCCAGAATCTGAAATCTTCCACCAATCACCAAATTATTTTTCTGGTAATCAGCGTTTATCGGCCTGAAAACGACTGCTGCTCTGCGTTTCTGTTGGTAACAGCTTCTGTAACCCATCAGGCCAACCTCAGCGAACGATCTGTTGGTGAGTTTTTCTACATCCCTTTTTTTAAAGCTGTCTACATGACAGTTTTCACAGGAATCACCTCCCTCTTCCTGGAAAGGGTTTGAATGAAACAAAGTAAACCTGCTCGCCCCCAGAATCAACACAGTGTCTTCTTTAAAACAACATGCCAACTAATTTATTTACTGAAGTTAATGTCTCATGAAGAACTCCAGCCCAGGTCAGATAAACAGGCTAACGCTGCACAGTCCGTCTTTTTTTGAGTGTTTCTCTGATTAAAAATCCACAGGAATGTGCTGACTGCTCTGGCTCCGAGTGTCGATGGTGTTTGCTGATGAACGTCTGAATAAATCACATTTCTTTCTCATAAAAAGTTGTTAAAGGGAACAAACGAGGGCCAGTGTCCACTTCCTCATAAGCGACTCCTGAAAATGATCACTCTGGCTAAGATAAACAAACGCCACACCGATCCTCCCCCTCCACACACACACTAACACACACACACGCACACACACACAGGGGTCATCATTTCCGGTGGCTGCAGATTGCATCACAGCACTTACCCGGGGGCACGGGGCGGCTAATGTGAAGGCGTGGCTGTGAGGAACGGCTGGTCTGATCAAGGTTAAAAGCACCGTGTGACGAATGTCTGCATGTGTGTGCACGCATGTGTGTGCTCTATTATGTGGCCTGAGGCTGGCTTTCACCTGTCCGCTCCTTTCATGTCAAACAGAGGCAAAGAAAAGGAGAGGAGGCCTTTGAAGAGCCACGGACTTAAAGAAGTGTTACAGGCGGAAAAATCCAGGAGGAAAGTGAATCCTCTAAATGTTTGACAGTCTCCATCCTGCCAGCTAATAGTTGGAAGTGAGTGTGAGTAGGAGAGTGTGTGTGGGTGTGATTTATATACCTGCATTTGTATGCGCTGCGTGTCCACATCGCAGACTGTGTGTCTTTGGTTAGTGCAGTGAGAGATGCAGCAGAACGGACACAGAGCCACCTGCTCCTCCTCACAGTGGAGCAGCCTGTACTCCTCATGGCTGGGACAGGTCCAAGCGCTCAGCTCCTCAGCGTCCACTAACAGGTGTCCCGGAGCGGCACATGGCTGCTGCAGGTGAGTCTGGATGTGGGTCTGGCAGCAGGGCTCCTTGCAGCGCAGGCAGACCTTCCTGACGGGCAGCGGGGGGCCTCGTCTGCACA
Source organism: Halichoeres trimaculatus (assembly GCF_033239565.1). NCBI lineage: Eukaryota > Metazoa > Chordata > Actinopteri > Labriformes > Labridae > Halichoeres > Halichoeres trimaculatus. The sequence continues at coordinate 38,130,666 of NW_027437186.1, read as the reverse complement.
GGACACAGTGCAGCACGGTGGGGACTTTCTCCGAGTTCAGCGCGTTAAACTGCTTCACGATGTTGGCCAGTTTGAAGTTCTTTTCCAGTGCTGGTTTCTGGTCGTACTCGTGGTTGCACTCGGGGCAGCGGACCCCGGCGGTGTCTTTGGCCCACGCCTCTGAGATGCAGCCTTTGCAGAAGTTGTGCTTGCATGGCAGCTGGATGGGTTCGTCGAAAACATTCAGGCAGATGGGACACAGAAGCTCCTCCTCGAAGCAGTTCCTCCAACTTTCATCCATGATTCAGCCGGATCCAAACTGACCAGAGCTGGAAAAAAAGTGAGAAGTTTAACTGATCACGGTCCTGCTTTTATAGTTTCCTCATACCTGCCTGAAAAGATTAGATTCTCCTTTGAAAGCTGTGGAGCAGGATAAGCTAAAAGTCTACAAACTCTGCTTTAGTGGAGGCTTCTGAAAAGTGTGCTACAACAGCAAACGGAGCTCCCTTCAGAGAATAACTCAGAGTTAGAGAATAACAGGAATAAATAAATAGAGAATGACTTTTTGGAAGAAATAGCCTCATGAAATTTTAACCGAGCAGAGTTTTATTTTAACTCCACAGTCCAAAATGTCACAGAGCGATGTGAGCCAAGCACAATCACAGCTGGAGAAAATCTTATGTCAAAAGCTTAAAAGGAGTCCAAAACAGACCAAAATGGAGAATTAGCAGAGCGACTTGACTTTACACTCATATCCTAAAATCTTTTTTAACTTTCTTTTTTGCCATTTTATTTTGTTTTATTGTATATTATCATTTTTTCTGCTTTTTAATTGTTTTCTGTTAAACTTGCCTTGACAAGAATAACTCCGGAGACAAAAAAGATCTACATATGGGTTATTACTTTTTAAAGATTGTCACAATGAGGGATAACAAAAACTTACATTTTTTCAAAATGGCTATAAATGTAACAAAACTGATGGCTTGAAGAGAAGCTAATCATTTCACCAAATAGTCACATTAACAGATGGATGTGCTATTGATGTGAACTTACTTTTCCACTAAAGAAAACACTTTGAAACTTGACCCAAGCACTTTTACATCACTTAAATCTAGTGACAATAGAGATATAGTCGAAACGAAACAGGAAAAACTGCTTTAATGTAAAGCTAATGAAGAGTTGCTAACAACAGTAACACAACAATTAACAAATAGAGAATAAGCAGAGCAACTTGACTTTGTGCTTATGTCCTATAATCTTTTTTAACTTTCTTTTTTTGCCATTTTTATTTGTTTTTATTGTATATTATCATTTTTTGTGCTTTTTGATTGTTTTCTTTTAATATATTTTGCCCATTTTACTAAAGTGTGCTGTATAAATAAACTTGCCTTGACAAGAATAACTCCAAGGACAAAAAAAAATATCTACATATGGGTAACTACTTTTTAAAGATTGTCACAATGGAGGATCACATAAACTTATTCTATTTTAAAATGGCTATAAATGTAAGAAAACTGATGGCTTGAAGAGAAGCTAATCATTTCATCAAAAAGAGTCACATAAACAGATGGATGTGCTATTGATGGGAACTTACTTTTCCATTAAAGAAAACACTTTGAAACTTGACCCAAGCACTTTTACATCACTTAAATCCAGTGACAATAGAGATGTAGTCGGAACGAAAGTGGAAAAACTGCTTTAATGTAAAGCTAATGTAGAGTTACTAACAACAGTAACACAACAATTAACAAATGTAGTGTTAGCAGGCTAACTCTGACAGAGACCGGTATTATTTCCAGTCAAATCAAGCACAACTAAAGCGAAACTTTAGCAAATGGTGAACTATAGTCAGGATTTAGAAATCCTAATGACTTTGTGCTAGTTAGCAGGTGATTTAACGCTTTGTTTTTCCATCCAGGACGATCCGAGCTGTGGCGTTTAAACGCAAGTGACAACTTGCTCCAGACTAACGCTGGAGCCCGGACCGTCTGATGAAATGACACTGACTGAGCTACGCTCGGTGTTAAAGCGGAGGCTCCGCTGCCCGCTGTCAACTCCGCGTTAAACTACTTCAAGTCATCACAAAAGGCGGTTTCTTACGGCAGAAAAAGCGACGTTACCAACTATTTCTGATCCATTCCGTCGGCGGACCCCGGTGCGCTGTAAAGCCGAGCAGCTCCACTTCCAGTCCGCGAGGACATCCAGCTCGCGCGGTCAGATTTCGGCAGCTCGCGCGACGTTACGTTCCAGCCGAGCGCGTGCTTCCTTTATAAGCGGCGGTAATCCAGCTGCTCTCCCTTTCCCGTCAACTCTTTGACTAATATTTAATGGTAAGAGCGGGTAGACTGACTCGTCAGCAGGGAGCTCAGTGCTTTCACACCAACAGCCCCCCTCCAACAACGTGACCCGTCATAGAGTTGATAAATAGACGGGGAGGAGCAAAGAAGGGAGGAGGAGGAGGAGGAGGAAGGCCGGGAGCAGGCCACAGCAAACTCTACCGGAGAGATTGTAAATGACCGAGAGACATTTGTGTGACCTGTCATCCTTTGCACCACTGGTTCCCATAAAGAGGAGTCCGGGCTGGCTGGGTAAGAGGCCCTCAGGGGCCCATGAGAGGGTCAGCGCTCGGAGAAACATTAAAACAGTGAATCACACACGGAGCAGAGATGCCTGTTTATGAGTTAAACAATAAAAAAAAGCATTTTACCACATCTTCAGTGTAAGGATACAGCTCCGACTGATGTAAGAGCACATATGGTAACGATGAGTAGGAATCACATGGCATGATAACAATAAAATAACACTCACACTGACAGAAACAAGAGAAAATAATGAGGAAGTCTTATTTTAACACTTCGCATTTGAACCATGTGAGCCATGCTACTGTTGAAACTTAAAAAAAAAACCTCCCAGTCATTAAAAAAACAAAAGTCAGCTGAGAAAAGAGCTCCTGGTTAGCTGTCTGTGGTGCTAAGCTAACTTACCTTAGCCAAATTTTGGCAGATCATTAGTTTCATTAATAAAAACGACTGACTATATACACCATGTGAGGTTTTAAAGCCGATTTTGTCGCTTTTTTCACTTTTATTTGCATTTTTGCAACATAAGCTGACATTAACCACAGTTGAATAAAATAAATACAAATCTTTAGTCTTTCCCAAAATAATGTTCTGATCCCATCAACACGAAGCTGAATGTGTCATTACTTTTTTATTTTTTACCAGCAGCCTAAAAAGCATAAAGTATTTTATTGAAGTTATAAGAAATTCTATCTATTCCAATTTTAAATTTTTCTATTTAAAGTGTTGTTTTTTTACATGTATGTAGGTCAAAAGTGTATGAGCGGGTATGTATAAGTTTATAGATATGTGTGTATATACTCTGTATCCTTTATCATTATTTTCAGTGATATCTATTAGCAGTTATGCCACAAATGAACAAATTATCAACTACCTCAGGATCTGGGGAATTAAGGGTGGATGGGTTTAAGGTTTGAGTGTTTTAGTTCATTGTTTTTGCCTTTGTCTGATATGACATTTCTGTCAATGTGTTGTTTTTTTTCTGTTTTTTTTTTTTTTTTTTGTAACATCTTTAGTTTATTAATTTTATTTTTATTTTTTATTTATTTATTTATTTTATTTATTTTATCTTTTCCTGAATTTCCCCTCTGGGATAAATAAATTATTTTCTTTCTTTTCTTTCTTATGCTGATGACCTGAAATATTTCTGGACATATTTTTTTATTTTTTACTATCTGCAAAAATTAATAAAAAAGATTTGGTAAAAAAAAAAAAAAAAGTTATAAGAAAAGTTCAGGGTGGGCCTAGGACCTTTGGATCCACCCATAACGCCACCCCTGGTTTAACCTAAGGTTGACAAATGACCATATTTCCTATTCACTTTCATTGCATAAAATACAATTGAAAAAAAATATGACACACACAAATAACAAATTAAATAAGAAATATTTTTTAAAAAAATGTATAATTATATTCAATTATTTATTATTTATGGCGGTTTGTATTTTATTTCATTTTCTTTTATTAATTTATTTTTTGAGAGGGGTGTTTCATCTCCCAATAATATGTGCCATATAACATATAAATAAAAAGCTGTTACTAATAAAATTCTTTGAATCTCACTTTATGTGGTTTCCAATAAATTGATGACCTAGTTATGTTTTCATTATAATGACTTGGATCTAAACAAAGGGGAATCCATGAATGTGAATAATACATGACCCAAATAAATAACTTTATTACTGTATCAGGAGGTCGTAACTATAACAGGAATGAGTCACAGCCTGACAGATGAAATGTGTTCTTATTTTACCGTCTTTACAACACATGCTGATGTGATTTATATGGTATCATATGAAGTTATTCATCTCCTTATTAATAACCACAAGTAAGAATCAAACACATAAAAACTCCTGCACTCACCTGACTTTATGGCAGACCTAAAGGAGCAGTTGTGGCTCAGCTGGTCTCTGTGCAAACATTGGTTAGTCCTGTATTAAAGCAGCTCTTCATCATATGATCCAATGAAATAAATCTTCTTCTTCTGGGCTCATTTTGCAGCTTTATTCGTGTAAATACCTACACTCTTTAATGCACTTGGGATTACAATCAGCCCGTTCAGTCAATAAGATAGTAATTACAAAAAGAGTCATATAAAGGATGACTAAACTTTACATGTGTCACTCTGGATAAAAAAGGACAAACGAGAATAAGACACAGTCACGTACGTATAAGAAGACACTGTAGTAAAGGCGGCCTGCTCTCTGTTTTGGTGTTAATATGGAATGACAGGATCAGAAACAGACAATAAATTCAGCAGCCTTGATTTAAATCATACCTCTGGACTAACGAGGAGATGAAACATGGAGAGTGAGCAGAATTTGTGGTCCTTATCAACTCAAGGCACTGAGGAATTTTACTCCAACATGTTTTTAAGAAGGTCCGACAGATGAAAGAAAGACAAACATCAATGTGGCCACTGGAGACAACATCTGAGTGAGCTGAGATAAAGTGTCCTGTCTCTAAATGCTCATAACGGACTGTACACACACATCATGATCACCAGAAAACTGAGGAGTCACATCCAAAAGCTGTAACTCAGAGCGGAGAGGGGGAGGTTATACCTGCAGCATTTTCCAGATAAGTGAGCTCAGAAGTTTGGTTGGTTCAGTCAGACAAACAGGCCGTAAAGAGCAGTAATCATAGCGTCATTACGACAGAGCCATGACACATCTGTGACGCAGGCCGCTCAGGCAGGAGGCGGCCTGGAGTTCAGACTTTGGTATGACCACAAACACATAAAAGAAAAATGTCCAGCATTTGTTACTAACAACACAGGAACACAGGAGCTCCGGCTGACGACACACACACACACACACACACAAACATCCAAACTTGACTTTTCTGTCCTTTCTAAGGCCACTGGAATAAATAGAGCTATGAGAGGAAACAGCGACTCGTCACCTTCGAGCGCCTGGTTTCATTCCCGTCTGTATTTTAGTGACTTACGTTTTGGACTCCGGCTTTGGCAGGCCTTATTGGAGGAATGACAACATCCCATTCTGCCCTTCAGCTAATGTGTCACCTGCACAGACTGCTGTTACAGGTCGACCATCTGGACAGGCTGGTTTCAGGCTGATTCAGTATTTTCAGGAGCTTTCAGACCTTAGAGAAAAGTTGTAAACAGTGGGGCTTGTCTGAGAACAAACGCAGTAACAGTCAGGAGTGTTCAGCTTGTTTCTCAGATCGTCTACAGGAGTGAAACAGTCTCAGGCCATCCTCCACACCAGCAGCTTATCTGACGGCTCAGGGTCCAGGGAGGTCTCCTGATCATGGTGGTCCCCTCTGGAGGTGTGTTTGCAGCTCTCTCTGTTGGTAATCTCTAAAGATAAGGCGTCTCATTGTAACGGATTGTCAAACACAGAGTCTGGTAGTACAGAGATCTTCAGCTTCTTCTCTGGCCAGCTGTACTCCTTTGGTAACTTTGTCTGAATCAGAAAGAGACGCATGAAGTCAAACAGGCAGGCAGATGAAGAAACTTTAAAAATATGTGAGGAAATAAAAGTTTGAGTCACCTCCTCACGAGTGTTGAGCTCCTGAATGTCCCCGAGCATCTGCTCTACAAACTCTTCAGTCAACAATATCTAAAGAAGGAGAGAAGAAGGTCAAATGAACGCTATAAACACTAAGTATCAGACAGAGTTTTGACACGGTGTGTGTGTTTACTTGAAGCCAGGGGCCATGAGCTGCATATGGATGCTCCTCAGTAGCAAAAGCGCCTTCAACTCCCGTCGACACGAAGGTAATGGCTGTGTCTCCGTTGATACTTTTGTAAGTGAAGTGTCTCCCATGAAGCAACCGGCCCCTGAAAGCAAAAAATACAGAACAACATGAACACAGGAGCTGCTGCTGCTGCGGTGATACATCTCCCTGTTTTTACCTTTAAGAATTATTTTACTGTTTAAGACAGATTCATCCTCAAGAAGAAAAACAATTTAAAAAACTCCAACATTTCAAAATATGATTCTGAAAGTGAAACCTGGTTTCTTTTTCTAACATTTGGTAGTTGTGGTACTTTCCTTGAGGAACTGCACACTCGGAAGTGACAAAATATTCAACAAGTAATGACAAAAAGATCTTATTCAGGGGTTTTAATATATTTCCATGTATCTGTAGGGTGGTAGCTAGAACAATTTATAGAACTGTACATGTGATGTCTTCATTTTTATTTTCGATGAATTTGCAAATATTTTTTAAAGTTTGAAATAAAAAAAAATGGCAAAATTTTAAACATTTTTGAAAAAATATAAAATAAATTTAAAAAAGTATAAAATAAAAAAAGTATTTTTTTTCTTATATTAAAAAAAACGCAAAATATTAACATTTTTTGAAAAATGTCAAATATTTTTTTAAAATTTTAAAAAACAAAAATTGCATTTAATATTTTTTCTAATATAAAAAAATGCAACATATTAAACATTTTTGAAAAATGTCAAATAAAAAAATTGCATTGAATATTTTTCTTATTTAAAAAAAATGCAAAATATTAAACATTTCAAAAAAATGTCAAAAAAAAAAAAAAATTAAATTATTTTTTTCTAGTATTAAAATAATTAAAACTTACACAAATGCAAAAATTAAAAACAGTGAAACATTAAAATAATGCAAAAATTTAAAATGAAAATTTGACTTTTAAAAATTGTACAAGTAGTGAAAAAGATAAATTAAAAATGATATTACTTGAAATTGATTACATATATTAATTGAATTTTTTGTTTGAATCGTCTTTTTTTGTTTTGTCCGTCAATGTGTTAATACATATAAAGCATGTATTTTACGTATTTTAAGCCGGCATTTTGTAAAACTTGAGGTTAGCCACAGGTGCATGGAAAGTTGGTGGGCTGTTGATGTTGTAGGAGGTGAAGTAGAGCGGTGGCAGGCTTTATTGACAGATGGGATGAAGATTTAGTTCAACTAAATGTTAACGCAGGATTTTATTTAGTGTCAGTGTCTTTAATCATCAATACCCTCTGGAAGAAAAATAACAATTCTTTATTTCAATAATATGTTTTAAAGCTACAAGGAGCCACTGCAGAGGAGTCACAGAGCCACAGGTTGAAGACCCTTGATCGTAGCTTTAAAGCCATTCAGATCACTTTAAATAGCTGCTGGCTGTGAAAAAAACCCATCTGACTTCCATTTATCAAACACTTTGAAGTTGCATCAAAGTGAAAGTAGGAGGAGTAAAATCAGACTTTGGGGCTGACTTGCCAAAAGCGCCTTTTAAACTTCTAAGAATCGAGTCATCTTCATTTTTGCTCTGATGATTTATAAAGACACGCTGCCACACCCACCCAACGGGAATGTTTGGATTATTTTTTATCAGTGTGCCGTAGGGACATTCCTGAAGAGTGAACGTGGAGCGCAGGCAGCACAGAGGCTGGTACGGTACCTCAGACAGAGCGGCAGCAGGGTTCCTGATTCCTGGTTGAATTTGAGATGAACGCTCTCCAGCTGTCGTGTTCGGACCAGCTCGTGAGGAACGATGGCCGCTGAGCTCTCACTCTCCAGGCTGTCCTTACGGCTCCTGGGAAACAGACAGAGAGGAGACAGCTTGGTAAAGCACAGGGTGTCTGATGTTTGATGGATGGTTGTTTCACCGATAGTGGTCACAGGAGGAGTCTAGAAACTAAAGGTGTGAAACGCTGACCAGTGAAGATGAGTGTGTGAGGTCTTGTGTATGGATGGGTTTCATATTTATATAAGCGCATGAATAAATCTGTAATTTTACTGTTGATGGCGGGTGAAATAAGAAAAACGCAGGGATCCCCAAAGTTCCTCAACTTCTGGAAAGTAAAATCCTTTGAGCAGGGACTTTTCAGGGAGTGGATCAACAACCTGAACTAAATATAGACCCTGGTTCCTTCTATCAAAATTCTGGGTTCCTCAAAAGATCCCTGGTTCCTGGGGAAAGTTCCTGCTGTGGAGGAACTCCTGTTGCACTATTTGCAGGTACCTCACAACCTCTGTTCCCACACTTCCTGTCTCTCTAGCTGTCCCATCAAATCAAGGCTACTAGCTAAAAACTATGGGGTTATATTTGAGCCATCAGAAACTGAATTTGAATTAAAATATTGAATTTGTAAAGCATGGTGTGTAATGGAATTTAATGTTTTGAAATTGAACTTATTTTTTTAATTGAATTAATTTTTTTAATTGAACTTGAATTTGTATTTTGCCTATGAAAATTCAACTCTTTTTATACTTTAATTCAACTTTTTTTTTCAACTTAAAATTCAAAAACACAGAATTCAATTTCAATTCACAAAAAGCAGATTCAGCTTTAAAATTCAATTTCACTTCAGAGCGACACGACCATGTGTCCGTGAATCTGTGCTCGATTAGTCTCCCTAAAGGCACAAGATGGCGTAATGGTCGTGTCATTTTAAAGCTGAATCTGCTTTTTGTGAATTGAAATTGAATTTTGTGTTTTTGAATTTTAAGTTTTAAAAATAGTTGAATTAAAGTATTAAAAAAAGTTGAATTTTCATAGGCAAAATACAAATTCAAGTTCAATTTAAAAAATTAATTCAATTAAAAAAATAAGTTCAATTTCAAAACATTGAATTCCATTACACACCATGCTTTTTCAAATTCAATATTTTAATTCAAATTCAGTTTCCGATGGCACAAAGCAGCTCCTATTTACTCAAAAACGAGACAAATTTTAAAAAAATGGAGAAATAAAAACTGGAAAAAGAGTGGAAACAGGGAAATGTGGGAATGGCCGTGTCTGGAAAAAAAGCGCCTGAATGTGCCCAGACAGCTCCGCTCTGATGCTACCTGACGTAGCAGAGGGGGTAAAACCTTCTGCAGAAAAAGCCACACATTAGTGACACGCCTCTTTTTGACGCTGGCAGCTGTGACACGGTGGTGATAGTGGTTCAGTTTCACTGTGAGTCACTGCACATGTTGCAGGGCTCTCTCCTGGTGAAAAGCGTGTGCTGAGCTGAGCCCGTGTTAGCGTGTGAGCTGCTGTGTGGGAGGAACACTCACTGAGGTCTCTCATGGCCCGGCCTCTGGCTGCTGATGGGTGGTAGCGCGGCCTTGCTGTTAAACTCCAGTCCTTTCCTCAGAGTCTCCCTGATCTGCTCCGTGTCTGTCAACACACAGACAGAGATCGGCGTGGAGTTATCCCATCATGCACCGCTGACAGCATGAAACCAGAGCTCCTCTGTACAGACTGGTTAGCCGTTCTTGGATCTGCTTTGTCTTTATTTAAAGACTTGGCGTACCTTTGTCTGAGAGCCTGCGCGGCTGTGAGCCTATGCAGATGGAGCGGCTGTCCTCCTCATCCTCTGGCGGCCGACTCAGATCGTCCCACACACACTTAGCGCTGACCCCACTCAGGTTGGAGCCCTCTGTCTCAATCCCCTGATCCACTCTCTCCTGCTTGGATGAGCAAGAAATATACGCAATCATTAACACTAGCTCACATAAAACCAACACATGTTTCACATTTTCTGATGGGAAAAGAGGCTGCAACAAACAATTTATGGGCCAACAGGGGGTGCTAAGTTAATATAATGGGCTCTTTTATCCACTTATATCTTTTATATGTGGAAAATCAGTTTGTCTCAGTGCACGTTGTTTAACTCTTCATAATCCAGCTCAACATTTTCACCCTCCTCTCCTTTCTCTACAACTTGATTTCTGATTGAATTCAACTATTTACTGAATAATTCTTTGTGTGATTAATAAAAGCTCTGGAGCACAAAAGGCAGACTTGTTCATGCATCATTTTAAGAGCACAGAAGTTAGCAGCTAATAAATCTCAGATACCCCACAGCGTGAATTAAACATGGAGCTGAACTCAATAAAGCCTTACTTGTAAGTGTGGATCAATGTCAAAAATGGTCTCTCCTCTCCTCATGTCCGTGATAAGCCAGGGGCCACCAGCTCTGTGCAGAGAAAACCATCAGCGTTACTCCCACACATCAGTCAGACACACCAAGTTAATGCATAAATAATTAACTGTGTTATTTCCTGGATGCTACACGACACGTTAATCTGACTGGACTGGACAAACTTTACACTGAGGTAGCTTTAATGTAACTTTCTGTTTCAGCAAAGGGAGGAAAAGTAAACACTGTTACAGCGACAATGAAGTTATTTTCATTTGATTTGCTACAAATGGAAACAGGTCTGGTCCATGTCTACTTTTACACCAACACAAGGCCAAAAAGAGACGAAAGCACAGGCTTTGTGTTTTTCTGATTCGACCAGGACGAGAACTAGGGATGGGAATCGATGAGAAATGCTTCAATCCATCGATATCGTTAGCCTTTGTGCTTAACGATCCCCTTATCAGTTCTTTACATTGTGACGGAGCCACCGGGCCTTACGTCGACTAGTCTGCTGCAGCTAGCTTAGCTTAGCAGTTAGCTAACGTTTCCCAAGAAAACTCTGATTCAGGATTTTCAGCTTGAAGTTTTCCTGAAGAACTGACTTCATAAAGAAATGTTCATCACTCTCTCTCAGGAGATTCATATTCAGTACATTAGAAATGGTACAAACCACGTAATGTATAAAGGAAGCTGCATTGTTATGCTAGTAGTTAGCATACATCAGTATAACTTTTGCTGCAGAATGGAATTTCAACTTTCATCACAGAAACATATCACATCAACTCTTTGTAAAAAATACTGAGAGTTTCAAATGTCAAAAGCTAACAGGCTAATGAAAGGCTAATGGCTGACGGAAAGGTTCCAAACAACTTAAACCATTGCTATAACCACTTTGAGACACTACATGGCCTACTTGAATTATTAATATATTACAACACAGAACATCAACGTCACATTGTGTGAAATTTTGACCTGTTTCTGTTTAATTATGCCCAGAAATATCCAGACTCAGGGACCAATTACATTTTATTCACTTACAGTATAAACTCAACTAAATGTTGTTGACACAGAAAACCTGTAAAGATACTTTTTGTACCAAGAAAATTCACAACAGGAGTTGATAAGGGAATCGATAAAGACTCAGATCGATAACCAGAACAGATAAGGGCATCGGTATTGACAAAATCTTATCAATTCCCATCCCTAACGAGAACAGCGCCCAGTTTGGACTTACACTTTGACCCCACGCATCAGCTCCAGGATACCCTGTCCGTTCCACTGCTGAGCCGCCTGGAGCTCCTCCGTACAAACACCTACGATCTGAAAGAGAAATACACGAGGAGGGTTGGTCTCCAATCTTCATTTCTGTGCATCTGTTAATTTCATTTTTAAATCAGGCTGCAGGCGGCCAAGGATCGAATCCTAACCTCACTTTCACCCTGCTCCCTGCCCTATCCACCGTCCTGAACTCTCCAAATAAAGGCATAGAAATCTGGGACATAACTCAAAAAATCTCTTTATTGCACTGACTTAATTTGCCAATCTTAGGTGAAATATGTCGTGCAGATGTTTGCAGGTTTCATAACTGTCTTCCATCATCATCATCGCTGATATTAAATCACAGAGTTTTCTAAACATCATCTGCTCCACGCTGGTCTGTGTTTTGTCAAAATAATCAGTTCAAACTCTGTAACACTCTCTTACGGTTAAAGCAGCCAAAACTTCCTCAGAGTGCTTCTTGAGAAATTACTGACATCATATTCAACTTCTGGACTCACCTGGAGAAAGCTCAGTGTGCCGAACGGCGTCTGAATTGGTTGCATCTGTGGGTCCTCTGTTAGCAACATATGCTGGATGCGAGATTCACTGTTGTCCAGCGGGCTGTGCCACGATACGTGGTCACCGCTACAAAATGTATTTTCTGCATGAGAGAACAAAAAGGACACGTTCATTTTTCAGTAAAACGCTGCCAAGAATTCTGTTTGTCACCAGCGTTTGTCTGCAGAGGGCATTTCCAGCTGCCGGAGGAAGGGAACCGCTCTTTTTCCATTGTTCATTCAGCTCAGACACTCCAACGAAAAGTTACATCAACAGGAAAAGAGGGAAACAATCCACAAGACTGAGTCAGAGGGAGAAGAGGGAGCCCAAAATGTGACATGAGAAACATAAATACTACATTTCCATGTAAGGAATGTGTCTGCTTGGGAGGTAACATGTACCAAATCCAGATTTGCTGTAGGAGAAAAGCGAGGGGAGGGGGGGGAGATGGCCAGGAATCAGCATCGACTCTGCTCAGGAGCCCGGCCCACCCACGCGCAAATTGACCCCAGCTGGATAGCAGAGAAGTGCTGGTTAGTGAAGAGGGGAGAGCAGCCTTCTTCTCTTTCCTCATGGCTTTTAAACACCCCCCCCTTTCTCAACTACACTTTCTTTAGACGCTGAACACACGGATGAATGATTTAAAACACCTCGCACTGGAGAATACACCCACAGAGCAAAAAAACACACTCCAGCAATGTTCCTGTTTACCATTTTAATAGACTATTTTCACAACTGTAAAGGGTAAGAAAGGGGAAATTAGACTTCCTGTCAATACCCAGAGCTCCAACTAACACAAACACAATGTGCGCTTAACAAAAACCTGCTGCCTGAAGCAGCTCCTCTATCTCGCATGTATAAATAGATGACTGGAATATCAAGTCACCTTTATAAAGAACACATTATTCACAGTTCGAAAGATCTGACAAGGCGGCATGGCAACAGTGGCCAAGAGGGAGCTGTTCAAACAGAGCCCAGGCAGATAAATCAGTAACTGAACTACACACACACTGTGACTGAATCAAAACAAAACTTTTGCTTTCCGACACCTTTAGATGTGGGATGCAAAGCTTGATTAATCAATACCTCTTTGGTTTTTCCTCAACATCACAGAAAAGCAGCCTTAAATCAGTACAGTCTGAATCTTTGTGTCACCAAAATATGTTTACCTTACTTACTTTAGAAGGAGATTCAACAACTTTGAGATAATAAATGAGATAAAACATATTAATACCACTTATTTCTCAAGGTTACGTTGCTCTTACCTGACTGGAACACATAGCGCGCCAAGCCTTGCATGAGCTCAGCTGGCCAGGTCGGTGGTGCCGTCTCCCCAACCTCTCTCTTAAGTCTAAAGGTGAGCTCAAAGCCAAATCCACTGGGTCCATCTGCCCCCGTGAATCTACGTAAGGAGTCAGGTGAAATTAGGATTAGTTATTACTGTCTTTTACCATCTTTTAATGTCTTTTATCTCTATCTTATTTTGTTTTACTATTTGTTTTTCTTTACCTTCTTTTACTCCTTTTCGTTACTTTATTAACAGTATTATGTGCTATAAATTATGATTTTAACTTTTTAATGGTTCACTTTTTTAAACTCTTTTAAAGATAATTTTTAGACCTTTTTAATTGCCTTAACTCTTGCTCGTGTTTATTACTGTATTTTATCTTCGCCACCATTTTTTATTATTTTGTAATTTGATCATCATTGTTCATTTCATCTTTTTTATATTTTCTGACCTGATTTCTGCTTTCATCCCTTTTTTTATTCTGTTTCCTATTCTTACTGATTTTATGTTTTTTTATGTTTGGTCCTCATGGTCTCTTTTTAGGCTGCATGGTTCTTGTATTGTCTGGGTTCCTATAAAGTACTATAAATTATGGAAAGGACCTTTTCACTAGAGCCAGACCGATATGGTATTTTTGGGGACGATGTCGATACCGATACTGGGGGCAAAAAGAAGCCGATATCCGATATATCAACTGATATATGTAATAAATTCATTGATAAACACAGGATATATACTGTATATGAACACACATTATTACTAGATATTAAAAAGTTCCATCTTTCATTTAATGCATGGGACTAAACTAGATTTTAAGTAACAATGTCGCTGCTTTCAAAACATGCAATAAATACAATTACAACAAAATACATTGAAACATTTTCAAAAATTATTTCAACCAAAACAATAACTTGTGAATTTATAAGCGCAGGTTCATCCTGCATGGCGTTATGAAGTGAGACGCTGTGTAGTAGCCTTAATCAGTCGGGCTCTACTTTTCACCTCATGTCTTTTTACATTGTCTCTCTCTGTTAGTCTTGATTTAAGCTGTGCTTTTTGTTTTTACTTTATTGTGCTCATTGTTTGTTTGTGTTTTATTATTTTGTGCTGAATGCTTGTCAAAGCACTTTGTAAACTATGTTTTTAAAAGTGCTATACAAATAAAATTATTATTATTATTAAGGTTATACCTCATTTATACAACACATAAAGGACATGAAGATCAGTTCCTGTCAAAACAAACAGTAGGGAGTAAACTAATAAAGGGTAATTAGTTTGAAACTTAGCAAGGGGTCTCTTAGTCTTTGCATAAGTCTTTGTTATTTAAATATAAGGGATGCTAAAGAGGCTTAAAGTGGTGTTGTTTGTTGTTTCTTCCATATTAAGTCAAAGAAAGACAAATAAAAAATATAAAACAGTAATACAAACTGGTAATAATACAGTTGTTACATAAGCCTACTTACTCATGAACTCTATTATCTCCATACAAATCACTCAGGCCAAAGCTGACATAGTGCCAGTGCTCCTGGATGTCCTGAGCTGGGCAGCCCATACTCCTGTACATGCTGATGTAGTCTAACGGGTCTGGTCCCCCTAACCTGTGGGATACATGAAATGAAAACATGAGTAATGTCCAAAAATAAAAGCTTTTGTTGTCACTAAACTTTCCTGACCCACAGCACAGGAGAGCTAGCTTAGCTGGAGGGTCTGGACATGTAAACATCACTACAGCACATGAATATGTAAATTAACAACATTTATATGTTTAAATCACAATTGTCTGAGCTAGAATAGTTTGAATTGTTTCCTAAAATTCCCATAAAACAAAGCAACAGTGAGTTACAGTACAGCCCCTGTTTGAAGTTAGCTGGGATGTTAGCTTAGCATCTGAGCTCTCTGTTTATTAAACCGCTGTTCATGACTTCACAAACTTTGTCTACATCGGTAAAGTACATGTAGGTGTATCAGCCCGACCAAAACGAAATGAGGCACCTACCAGTATTTAACAATAGCTGTTACTTGAAGCGGGTTAGCCTGTTCGGGGTACAGTCGCCGGCATTCCCCGTAGATAGCCTGCAGTCCAGGGGGAAACAGCGGCACCAGCCCGTGGGCTTGAGCACCACTGGTAGGCCGTACCTCATCCATGCGTAGGCCTCGAACAAATCCGGGTATTGTATAAAAGACAACGGGTGTGCAGTTGTCTTCTCCTTTTCACTAAATGTTCAACAAAAAAGTAAAAATCTTAGGTCATAAAACTTTTCCTGTAGTACTCCTGAGAAAATAAACACAGGGTTTAACCAGTTCGTTGTGCCACACTCGGCAGGGACACAGCCTGTTGCTCATCCCTCTGGAAAAAAAGCTGCCTTCCGATTGGTTGGAATCGAACAATGGCGTCAGTGAGTGACAGCTTTGATAACCAATGAAGAACAAGATTGCTAGTTCGATGAGATTTGTAATTGGTTATGATTGGTAGATACTCTGATAATCAAGCCCTCAAAGTTTCTGAGGGCCAAATGCTGAATAATGGAGCAAATGGGTCTTTGAAGGGAAGTAAGAAGTGAAAAGTTAAAGTGAGAAGTGAAAATAGCAATTTTAAGATGCAAGCGTGTCTATTTTCAGCTCTGAATATGACAGGCAAATTAAAATTACAGAATTATTACTCAACAACTTTTCTCATTTTTAACCATTTTTTTTATTTTTGAGCATATGGTTTGATCAAAGAGGAGATTATTTGAATAAATGTCACATTTTGCCTTGATGCGTTGACCATACATGGATTCAAGAGGAAAAAATAAATGTATCACATTTTACAATCTGCCAAATTTTATTGCTAATAAAGTTTTTTTTTTTTTTTTGCTATTTTGGATAAGCAAGACCTAATTGGTATAATAACTAAACTTGGTCTTTGTATGGGAAGTTTGATTATTTGTGTTATGAGTTCTCTATTAGGTGTTTGTTAGTTGTGTTATTGTACTTAAATACATTGTTTTTTCCACTAAAATTGGTGTAATGTTGTGATTTCACCAAATGATGATGTGGGCAGTGACCCTAAATGTGTCTAATCTGTCAAAGTTTGAAAAATATAGGATCATGGGTCTGAGAGGCAGAAATGTAATGTCCACATATGTAGACACTGGGTCTTAAGAGGTTAATGTGTTTTTTTCCTCTTTTGCTCCACGGTAACAGAGAAAAGTGGCCAGTGGAGTTTTTATTTAAATAGTGAAGATAATGTACAGGGGTCATTCAGTCAGAGCTTACTCATAATGAGAGTTATAAACTGTCCTTGATGAGTCAGAGTTCAGCCGAGATACACCCTCACTTTGAGGATGTTGTTCGAAGGAAGTCATCATGACACCATCATCATATGGCGGGAGGTGGTAGCGCTGGGGTCTGACAGTTTCACAATGACTGAGCGGCTAACGGCTAACTCAGACATGTGCGTGGCATGTATGTAGCGTAGAGTTCATGTTTCAGCTAAGATCCTTTTTAATACACTGGTTAATACAACTTTAATCAAGAAACAGAAAATTAAGTTGATGCATAATATGATAGGATTTATTTCAAAAACATACAGTTTGACATAGTCAGGCACTTATGGGAAAAACACAAAATTTTAAGGTCAGGGTTTAAGGGTAAGAGAGATAAACGCATAAAAACACTCAAGAAGTTTCCGTTCAGACTCTTTTATGATACTCCATGCCAGAGCATAATCTTTATAAATATGATGTTTTTCATAAAACCTTTTTATGGGCCACAATAGACCAAATCTTCCGTTGGACCTTGTTTTACATGTTACAAAATCACCTTTACTAAACTAACACAGCGAAACCCAGAGGCCACCGAGGGGGAACTACACATGCATGAAGCAAACACTCTGTCAGGCGTGTTAACATTGTTCAATCTGTTTAGGAAACACAGAAAAAGTGTTTCATGAAGAGGTGCTTTGTCCTGGGACAGTAAAGTTTTCAAGGGACAATCTTTTATCTTTTTGTGGCCCAAAATCCCTGGAGTAAATTTTTATTTTAGATTCTTTTAACACTTTATACGTAAACCATAACGACAGCTACACCCACTCTTATCGCTAAACCTAGCTAACTGCCAAAAACACGGCTTCAGATTTTACGGATCTTAAGCTAAGATAAGATCTGAAAAAAAAGGAGCTGGTGTGTGTATTAAATATCTAGTTTGTCCAGAAATGCTCTGCCTCTTTCTCAGGAAATGTACGAATGAAAAAGCAGTTTCAAGATAGTGGAGAAAGAATAAATAAACTAGAGAGGGAAGTAATTTAGTTTGGCTAACTTTATTAGCAATGTTTCTGAAAACTTACACTTGATCAAACATTCTTTTGTTGAAGAAAACAACACACAGAAGTTGGGAAATCAAATCGTTGAGTGTCTGAAGCTGTCGTCCATGTTTCCCGCCGTGCTGGGGTACCTTACCAAAAGAACTGAGCCCATAGACGACACCTGAAGACGTCACCATCTATGGAATTCAGTTCTCATAGCAGAGTACTCAAAACCAGAAAGCTGAAGATCTGTAATGACTCAAACATCTGACACGGCGTACCATGTCGTATCATTTGTGTGGAGCTGGAAAAACAGAGCAGCACAAACCATCTCAAACAAACAGACGACAGTACGAGCGAGCTGAGCCGTACGCACACTGAGGTCTGTGACTAATGACCATCTCCATTTCTCAAGAAAAGCGGGGTCATGACGAGCGATGATATCAGCCCTCCTTCCTTCATTGGAAGATTGAGCAACAGGCTGTTACAGTAACGATAGGAGCCGGCCTCACACACTCACACACTGTGGTCAAACATCCAATTCACATGTGTACGTTTTCATGAACAGGATCAGATCTGAGTGACTCCAGCGAACACACTCATGGAGAGCCCAGCCATCCTCTGAACTCAAGTGTTCCTGGAACTGCTTCATAACCGCTGAAATGAAAGTGAATCAGATCATTGTGATAGTCTCTGGTCAAGGGATGAAATGACTCATCATTTATGGCTGAACACTCCCAGGATAGGAACTTTGGGACAGAAAGATAACTCCAAGCTTGGTGTATCTTTGACCCATCCACGCTGAGTTGGATATTAACCTGTGTTTTATTTTCCTGAATCTCTTTCCTCATTTTAAAGCAAAGAAGGGTCAATATTTACAGTGATGCTGCAGGACGATAAAAGCTGAATGTTATCTCTGTAGCTGTGAGCGTGCATTCTTTGAGGATACGTGTAATTCAGCACAATGAACTTTTGGCGGAAGGCCACACCTGACCACGTTCAGGAAACTCCTATCTTTCCGGCAGTTGGAGTGGGAAACAACCGGTTCTGCTGCCTCGATGGAGGTTTGACCTCGACTCAACTTTAATTTACAGCGTTCATTAAAAACCACTCACTCATTCACTCATAATGACAGCATTAACACTCAGATTTAACAGTGCGTGTCAGCTGAGAGTCTGTGAAGAAATGCTTTTATCACAAATCAAACATCAGGACAGTTTGTCACATAATTTGGAGCGATTTGGAAAATTTCCTACCTTTGTACTCACCCATACTTCACTATGAGTTTCCTTCCCAGAGCTTGGATGTGAGCACATATATCCTCTCCTAAAGGCCTCCCAGGGGTGAAGGCAGCTGAAACTTCAAAACAAGACGTGTGAGCCGCAGCTTGTCCCTGAAAGAGCAGTGAGCCATCCCTCCTCCGTCCACCTGCCCGCTCGGCTCACTCTCCCATGTCCTCCAAGTCCCAAGAAGGGATACAGCATACTGTGTGACATTCAGAGCTTAAATACCAGCACCTTTCACATCAGCCATCAGACTCCCTCCCTCCTCCCACCGCTCTATCTGTTTCTCATACACTCCCTCCGTTCGGTAAGCCTGACAGTCACTTCCCAGTAAGAAGGAAACGGTGGGAGTGAACAGCACGCCCCCTCGCAGTGAATCAACACATAATAGTTTCTGAGGAAAACCATCTGACTTGCCCTGCCCCCTGTTCCCATAAAGTAAGCAGGGGAAAGGCTGCGGCTGCTGGAGGAACCAGGAATTCCCCCACAGGCGCTGAACAGCTGTAGAGATGAGAGATGATGACGAGGCCGACGCACGCTGGAAGGTTGAAGGCAAACAGAAACCGTGTTAAACTAAAGTTAAGTTACTCAATGGGGAACTGGAAACTCTGTCCAAACTCTGTAGGTGTTGAAATGCAGCGTCATGTATGAGCGGCTGAAAACATGCTTCTTAGAATCAGTTCATCATGGTTGTTTCATTTATCAGCAGGCAGAGAGCTTACATCATACGCTGATGAGTTAATTATGAGAGTGATTCATGAGACTGTGTGTGTGACCTGAGGTAAAACAGGAGTGTATCCAAAAAGACCTGCGCTCCAAAATAACTTGAATTCCTGAGTGGTGACAGTTAACCATGACATTTAACCATGATTACATTTAATTTATCAGTGAAGTTCTCTCATTTTCAGCACGAATCTGCTATTTAACGGTTAAGTTTTATTAGTGTTATTAGTTGACTACATGATATGACAATAATTAAGGGTCAGAAATATCAACAGGGGGCCTAACACTCAAAAAATCATGTTTCTTATAACAATTAGTGGAAAGGCAGAAGAAAAAAAAACATCTACATGCAATAAAACTGAGCTCATTTTCTTTATATATTGATTTTAGCTGCTTTCATAAACACAATACAGAGTTGAAGTTCGTCATCCATATTTTGGATTTTTTTTTTTTACTTTTTTAATATTTAAAAATATATACATAAAAAATATAAAAAAAATTCTAATAATATTAATAATAACAATAAGACTTTATCTATATATCCCCTTTAAAAACAAATAGTTTACAAGGTGCTTTGACAGAAAAAAAAAAACATGTCGAAGACTAAAAACAGAATATCAGGAGGTTCAGTGAGATATTATACAGACAACAAATATAAGACTAAAAATAAATGAATAAATAAATAAATAAAATAAAATAACATAATTAATTAATTAATATAAATAAATAAATTAAATTATAATAAATAAATAAATAAATAAATAAATAGATAAATAAAATTGAATTAAATTAAGTAAATAAATAAATTTTTAAAAGGGGAAAAAGGATGAAATCACATCAGGTGGAAAAAGGAAAAGGTTCTGAGAGAGATACAAAAAATAAAATCATTAAACATTAAAACAAAAGAAAAGTATAAGGATAAAAATAATGTGTGTGCACAAACATACAGTAAAACCTACCAATAAATAAATATAAAGGCAAAGCAAGCTAATAAGACAACAAGTGGAAATTAAGGTAAATTAAGTGGAACATAAAATAAAATTTAAAGGTTAAAATTACATAAACATAAATCTTAAAAAATGAGTTCTGATAAGAGATTTAAAAGATGTCACTGACTCTGCCTGCCTTATCTCCTCGGGTATTTAAAGGTATTTTGGGTCAAATTTGCTTTTATTTGACAGGAGAGCTGAAGAGAGGAGATGTGGGGAGTAGAGAGTGGAGGAGTGGGGATACAGGCCGACGGTGTCACCTTCATTCAGCTGATTTAAGTCACTGTAAGGATTTTTATTTGGCTGTGAAACTGATTAAACTAAATGGTCATGTTTGTTACTGACTACAAAAGTGACCTGAACCATGAAGGATGAAAATTAGAGAAAGAACGATGTGTTTTTTCAGGGCTGATACCAAATATCAGGAGTGAAGGAGGCTGATAAGCGATATTTGGGGCTGATATTCATTTGAAGCAAAAGTGAAAATACTGGCGCCAAAATTTGGGATAATACAAACTCCAACACTTAACTTTGTTTAAAGCCTTTAAGCTTTATTACACAGCTCCCAGGCTCAGCAGCTGTCTGATAAAGTTAAATAAATACATCTTTAAAGTTTTCTAGAAGAAGCCAAGTTTTCCATTTGCCTCAAAATGCTAAATATCAGTGCCGTTAATCCATAATCAGTCTCTCCTTAATGACCTGTAATGAAGCAGCCAGAAACTTTTTTTTCTCTTTCAACAAAAAAAGTTTCTACACTGAGAAAAACATTTCAAAGACAGCGTGACGACATTGGTGGTTCAAAAACACAGCATGCACGGGACAAAGTCATCAAAGGTGTCTGAGACAGCGCTTTGTTCACAGGAAGCGCTGAAACCCACGCAGGCAGAGGGTTTCTCACGGGAGCGTGGACGGAGACGTTTTCTACGTGGCTGGCATTATTTCTGTAGTTTCTGCTCAAGCCCACGTGAGGAGTTTGAAACTGATTGTGAAACACATGAAACAAAAGAGACGCCTCCTCATGACTCACTGAAGCATCAGAAAGGACATTTCTGTGTTGTAATAATGAAGGCCTGAGGCCGCTGTGAGGGGGCAGGTGTCAGACCAGGTGACACACAACATGATGAAGACACGGCTCTCCTTTCTACAAATCCTTACAGTAACACGTGTTCAGAAAACAGGACCAAGAAGAGAAAGGTGAACATCTCTGACCTCAGGAGGCGACGGCTGAAAATCCCTGACAGGAGCTTTAACGTGAACTGTTGACTGAGACGTCAGGGCTGAGCTGGCAGAGAATCTGAACAGAAATTGACGGACACTGAGTCAGAAACAGTTCCTCTGTCCACTGACCTGCCTGAAATCAACCTCTTATTTCCTCATTCTTTCTACCTCGTCACCTCACGTACGAGAAACCAGTCTGGACTTCTCCCAGACTTCCTCAGAAAAAGCCCTGTCACATTAAACCGACAGATTTCCTCCAGCAGAGCAGAGAGGGGTTTCCACAGCCGCTGGAAAGACTGGCTCCTCCGTCCCTCTCCCTGATCTTGGACGTGTATTCACACACGTTTCCTGGACGTATAGACTCATGCTGTGTCACTACACTGTTTTGCAAGAGAGCACACTCGTGTCACGTGTTCCTGGAGGTAAAATCCGACGGACTGAAGAGATGCTTTCAGCAGAGTTAGAGACCTTATAGCGTCCCACCATTGATGCTCAGTGACTCCAGACTCCACTTTCAGACTCCGGCCTTGGGCTGGTGGGATAAGTTGCAATTGACATTTTGCGCCGGACTTCAGAAACAAGCCTGGCTTTCATGCTGCTGTTTGAACACTGGGGAAATCACTCGCAAAGGTCACTGAGCCCATTTCCTTTCTCTCCTCCCCGAGCATCTAAAGACCTGTAACAGCCCCTTTCAGCGGCGCTTCCCTTACAGCAGACATGTTCAGGTCTCCGTACGCAGGAAGTGAAAGAAGGCGCACACAGAGGATGAGACAGCTCATTTTATCAGTGTTCATTTACCAAATGTAAAAGAGTGATCGGGAAGAAGGAGAGGATGTTTCTGTTTGGTGAAACTTTGTGGTATTCCTCTTTTTAACCACAGCACAGAGCTCTGACACTTTTTACAGGAAGGACAGCGTCACATCAAATCATCCAAATTACTGCACAAGTTTGCCGGTCTGACCATTTCTTTTAAGGGTGGGAATCTCAGATGCTGTCTTCATATTGTGCTACAAGCTTGGTGTTATGAATCTGGACGTATTTGCTACGATTCCCCGAAAGTTTAACAGAATATTCATCAAAAAATCACTCCAGTTTGTGATCATTTACGAGGAAACTGGGCAGGAAATAAAAATAAACAAGGGTGTCAGGTTTTGGTGAATTACCGCCATGTACTGGAATAAGTCGGCACTACAACTACAATACAACAACACTAACGTTAGACGGTCCGTGAGATAGAAGTGAAGTGATGCAAAGAAACACGAGTAAATCTTGTCACTTCAAGTTGTAAAAGAGGTGTTTACTTCTACAAATTCATTAAAACCCATACAAACCAATAATTACCTTATTTTAAACCATACATGGATTATATGGAAGTGGTTTTTCCATCTGCTGTGAAAATAAAAAGTCATTCCCTTCCAGATTTTTAAAAAATAAATGATATAACTCTTGGTGTAAGATTAAAAATTAATTATGATGTTTCTGCTGTGGCATGATTAACAAAATAATTAAAATGTCACAATCTATCCATAGTTTGTTTTGTACATTTATAATAAAGGTAGAAAAAAAATCATCACCTGTGGCTCCGCCTCCTGAAACTCAAAACCAGAGTAGTTTACTACAAAACAGACCCAACAGATCAGTCAGACTACAGACTACATGTGTGTAGTCTCCCCGGCGTCACCGTCTGTTTCAGAAACTGATTTTTGAAGCAAATCGGCTTTGGCGGCCATGCTAGAAGTGACGAGGGCTTTGAGTACAGCCATAGGGTGCCCATCAGTCACGTGACCTGAGCTGTTCTTCTGATTGATCCTCTGAACTGACAAGTTAGAAAAATATTCACCCCCTGTACAGTGTGCCGATAGAGAAATTACAGATTCAGGAGACGTTTTTTGAACCAGGCTGTAAATAGGTTAATTTCAGCTTTGAAAACAGCTTTTTTACGTGACTTCCTGTACTTCCAGCCTTAAGCGAACACTTGAGAAACAGCAGATTTTAGCACTTCAGCATCATCTCATGTTCTTATATTTGGGGGGTGCTGCTTGGGTTTAACAGGATCTAC
The DNA here is from genome assembly GCF_033239565.1 of Halichoeres trimaculatus. Taxonomy (NCBI): domain Eukaryota; kingdom Metazoa; phylum Chordata; class Actinopteri; order Labriformes; family Labridae; genus Halichoeres; species Halichoeres trimaculatus. The sequence continues at coordinate 38,106,598 of NW_027437186.1, read as the reverse complement.
TGAGACGGACCGAAAATCATTTTTAACTAGTTACTGAAAGCTTCAGTCAGCTATGCTAACTGAAGCAGAAAGGTTTTCTTTTCTCACTTTATAAAGACCAGACCACAAAGACAGTCTGTGTGTAACGTTAATAAGAATCCAACACTTTTACATGATTTAATCCTATTTACCACTTTCAGTGACAAAAATAAGAAACAGTATTTTTCTTATTCTCTTGATTGTTCAGCCCTATCAGTAAGGCTGAACGATTTTGGAAAATAATCTAATTGTGATTTTTTTTTTTTTTTTACCAATATTGCGATTTAGGATTCCAATTTTCTTTCTTTCTTTATTTTTATTTATTTATTTACCTTTTTTTTATTATATTTTACAATCACAGTAAAATACTGACTGAGCCTTGTAGAGTTGTAATATATTTACCAGAAAAAACTGTGTACTGACTTTTGCTGGTTTTTGTAGTTACTATATTATCTCCAGGTCTGTGTACGTTAAACTTTTTTAAATTAATCTATTAATTTTTTATTTAGTTTAATAAATAGAAATAATTTAATAATAATAAATATTATAAAAATAAGAGTTAAAACCAGAGTAGTACACTACTCATAAAAATAAATATTTTAATAAATAAAAAATTGCATTCTGTACATTTTGATGTCTGTTTCAGTTAAAAATCCAAAATCCAATCAAAGAATTAATTGTAAAGGACAGGCAAAAATTAGCCTTGGCTTCAGCTTACTCCTTTTTTGGTTACAGTTTGTTGAAAAAATAAAAAAAAAAAATAAAAAAAAGGTGTTTGTAAAAAAAAAATGTTTTATGCAAGCATTTTTATACATTTCTTTTTATTTTTATTTTTATTTTTTTTGTGGTTGGACATTGTTTATATTTTGTACAGGAGTTTGTAACCAAAATAAAAACTCATTAATTCCATCAGTTTATGATTAACTGTTGGTGTGTGTGTTGTGTGTTCAGTATCCTCTCAGTAAATCACTAGACCTGTGTTTAAAATGTGTACAGTAAATTAAAGTTGAAGTCAGAAAGTGTAAAAACAGAATCGTCCTCCAGCGGGATGAGATCAGCTCAGTTCACGTCCTCCTGGAGCTTTTGACCCTGAGCCAACATCACCGTCGTTATCTTTCCACCCTGAATTTCCCTGTTAACCCTAAACTGTTGGGACTTGTGAGTTTGTGTGAATTTAGTGTTAGCACCAGGAAACAGGCTGCTCCACATTTTTTAATCCAGGTTTGAGGAAGACAAAGAGTTTTTCCCAGGAAGACTGAGTAAATTAAATATATGATCTCATGACTGTTCGGGGCCTCCGTACAGGAAACACAGCTTCAGCCTGTGAAATGTTCACTGTAAAAAAAAATAAAGACTATGACTTAAATGAGCTAAGTTAAAGATATTAATCCACATAAATGAGTCTGAGTTGAATTCAGAGATTAATTAAATCTGCCAATGTGGTGCAAGTTTTTACACTTGATCAGGAAACTTTACAAAAAGTTTTACTCATTACAAACAAGTTAAGCCCCACTTTTGTTTGCTAATATCTTCAAGTGACACATTTTCCTGGACTTGTCAAGTGAAGGTGGAAGAAATCAAGTCCAGTCTGACCATTTTTATTAGAAATTGGACGATTGTCAGGTCTGACAGAAATTGTGAAATGTGACCATCTGATTCTCCAGAAACAGCTGCCAAACATCAGAAATCTGTGATCCACCTGTGTATGTGAAACCCAGAGCTGAGCAGACGTTAAACACAGTTTGAGCTTCGTTTTCTGAACGAGCGGCTTCAGAGTTTCACTTCTCGTCCTTTTTAAAACGTAGGACCACCACGTGTCTCTGCAGTCCCTCCTCCCCATCCCACAGGTGATCCAACGAGAAAACGCCCCTCTGCTCCACAAACGTCTCAAACAGGTGCAGCCCGCCCCCCACGCCGAAGTAGTGTGACTTGGTGGCGAGGTAGACCAGGCCGTGTGGAGCCAGCAGCTGGTGGAGGGTCTGGTGCAGGGCGGGGTAATAGGCCGTGTTGTAGATGGTCTCTGAGGTGAAGATGATGTCATACCTGGGATGTGGGCTCTCCTGTTTCACCAAAGCGAGAAACGTGCTCCAGTCCCCAGAGAAAAAGCGGCACTTGGTGAGGTTTGCGTGCTGGGAGACGTCTAACGCTCTTTTCTTTGGAAGTGAGCCGCCATCCTCCCCCTCGAGTTTCTTTTTAGACTTCTCCTTCAAACCGTCTGCCTCCTGTGATTTTCCTTTACCCTTCCCTTCTCCCTCGTCATCGCTGGCGGCCTCGTCATCCTCTTGGCAGTTCAGCATTACATTTGGCACAGTGAGCTGTTCAATAACTGTGCTGTTATAATCCTGAAAGTGGACTTTCAGCGCTCCTCTCTTCAGAGCCAGTATCCCCAACAGTCCTGCACCACAGCCCAAATCTAAAACCCTCTTCCCCCCAAAGGTCTCTCCGTCTCTCTCCATCAGCTCCAGGAGGTCGTAGGTGCACTCCCACACCTTCAGTCCTCCCTCGTACACGCCAGAGATGAGGTCAGACCTCTGCTCGGCGCTGAGGGTCAGGATCTTCTCCCCGTCCTCCCTTTCTTCAGCAGTCTTTTCAAAAACCGTCTCATTGAGGAAGTGAAGAGGAGGAAGAGTCCCTACCACGACGGTTTCAGACACAGCGTCCATGAGGAGGACCTGGGGGTCAGGTTTAGGAAGGTGCTCTTTGGCCTCTTTCACTGGATCTGCTGGATTATTCCCCTCAGTCTGAAAAAAGAGCAGATTACATCACAAAGACACAACGTGAGAAGCTGTAAAAATAAAAATGAGCCTGTGTCGTCTGAGGTACCACTGCAGCATGGAGGACTCAGAGTTTATTAGACACTGCTTTGGGTATTTTAGGTATCTTCTCTTTTTTTATCCACTCTTTTAATTTAATTCTTGGTACGGTAGGCATACACATGCATATAAAGGTGAAATTATAAAAAGGCATTCATAAATAAATAATTAAATAAGTAATAAGATAACAAAATAAAATTAAGAAAAACATACAAATAATTTACTATCATTAATAAAAAAAATTGATATACAAAAAATGTACAGATTTGTGAATAGATTAAATTATAAACTTAAAAATAGTAATAAATAAATAAATGGCAGTTAAAAATAAAATTTTAAAAATAAAAAAAACATTTTTTTTATATATCCTTAATATTTTTTATTTGTGTGATAAAAATAGAATTAAATAAAATAAGAAAATTAATAAAACTTATAAACATTTAAAGTATCTTCACTAAGATGTCATAATTTGCTGTTATTGGATAAATATATATATATATCTATCTATATCTATCTATCTATCTATCTATCTATCTATCTATCTATATCTATATCTATATATATATATATATATATATATATATATATATATATATATATATATATATATATATAAATATATATATATATATATATAGATATAGATATATATATATATATAAATATATATATATATATATATATATATATATATATATATATATATATATATATATATATATATATATATATAGATATATATAATGTTTATAGATATATATATATAATGTTTGTGTGATAAAAATAGAATTAAATAAGATCAAAAAAATAAATTAAAATTATAAATATTTGAAGTATCTTCACTAAGATGTCATAATTTGCTTTGTTATTGATCGTACCAGTTTTAAGAAGAAAAAAGTAAAAAAACAATCAAATCAAATCCTGAAGCTGTCACTGAAACACAACCCTCCTACATAACGCATCCAGTCTCATCACAGTTTTAAAATCAGCTTTGACGTTTAACTGGTGTTAAAACGTGACCTGTTCAGGTTTTCACTGTCATGACTGCACATGTTGAAAGCTTTTGAAAACTAAGTTACTGTACATCTCGTCCAATGCGGGGTAGTAATGACATCCAAAAAGCACGTGAGTTCATTGTGAATTACTGTATGATTGACAAATTGTTTTTGCTGTCACACCCACACAAACACGTCATCTCTAAAAAATGCCTGATGTGTTTTTTTTTTAACACGCCTCAGGACTTTGACATCTGACTCAATCATAACAGCTCCTCCAGTCGGCTATCAGTATGAACTTGTATCATTTCCTTTGACTTTATTGACATTTCCACCCTGTGACATCAGCATCCGTGGGCAGAGAGCTGTCAACCTGCGCTCTCTAGTGGCTGCTCACCTATCCTGACTGTTGTTAATCAAATCCCCTCCACAGAGGAAATTATTATTATTGATCTGAATTCAGTCCATCTGTTTTTCTGTTTGGTGTGTTGGTATAGAGAGGCTGTATCTCTGGCTTTGAATCTTACCATATTTTACTCTTCTTCTACCTCTTGTTCAACACCGTTTATACTTTATTTCACAAACAAGACCTTCAAGTAATCATGAAGTGCAGCCTGCATCATGAAATATCTCATCTCTTATAAGGAGTAAGGTCAGAAGTTGTAACTTAAGTCATTTTTTAAAATCCAATCTATTAGATAAATTCTGCCTGTATGATCTCAAAGACAAAATAATTCATAAGTAAGTAGTTTTATAAAAGTTTATAAAAGTTTTTACTTTGTAAAGTAAACAAAAGTTGTGAAAAAACCTTTATATGTATGTATTTAATAATTATTAAAGATGCAGTGACAAAGAAAATCATTATTACATATTTAGACAACTTACAATTTTACAGAAAAAAAGAAAATAATAATAATAATAATAATTATTATTATTATTATTATTAACAATAATAATAAAACAGAAATAATAATAAAACAACAATAATGATGATAATAATAATAATAATAATAATAATAATAATAATAATAATAATAATAATAGGGTTTTTTTTCTAGATGAGTCTACGGAAATAAATTTCATGTATATAAATCCTAGCCAATATGTTTGCTCATTTTTTGCTTTATTTGCTTTATTATGACTACAGCTCATAATAGCCTTTTATAAAAGCTACCAGCTCTTTAGCAAGACTAATGCACATTTTTGCACAGAATAATTGAATAGTCCGGCCTTAATTACAAAAATAATACACTGTTTTGGTCGTTTTGAAACTAAATGTAATGTTGATTACCAAACGTTGCTTTAACCCAAGCCTACAATTTCTGAGATCTACTTCATGGGTCAACTGCACCCATGTTGTTTTTAGCACACACCTCAGTTCAGCAGGTTGATTTATTCAGCAGAAGTGTTGATGGACAACATTAATTATCCACTTTATCACCCCAACAGTTTAAGTAACTTCAGCTACAACTCGTTACTCACTGGTAAATCTGCATTGTCTTGTTTCCCCTGTCGGAGCTGATTTCCATCCTCCTCGTCCAGGTTTGTTGTTTGTGAAGGAACATCGAAGTTAAAACAAAAAGACATAATGACTGTCAACACTGCAGGAACAGCTTAAAATGTTAAACTTCTTCAAATCGTTTACTGCAACATCCACATGGCGAGCAAAGAGGCGTGTGAGTGTTACTGCTTGCGTCTGAGAACTTCATATCCCACAATTCCGTCAAACGGCGTCACCAACTACAGATTTAAAAAAAAATGAATTAATCAAATAGATTTACAGTGGGTTGATAATTTAAATAATGTGATGTTTAGACGAAAATAACGTAAAAAAATCTGGGTTCAAAATGTAAATTTCAGCAGAAACATGACATTACAAATATTTCCTGACTCTAACTACCATGATGCATTGCAGCGTCGGCCTAGCGCATGCGCGTTGGTTAAGGATCAGGATTCGGATCTGTTAACTGTCACAGAAGGTCCCTGATCCTGCTCTTCACGCTAATATGTGGGAATAATCCAGTTTTTGGCCTCTTTTCGAGCATGTCGACGGGAGATTCTCTCTCGGCAGGTTTGTCGCCTTCATAGAAGAGTGAGTATGACATTTAATTCATCTAAAATCATTTTTTAATGTGAGGACGCGTGTCCTAACGTCGGGTTTTGAATTGGATAACAGTGTGTGACATCCAAACAAAAGGGACCTGGGAACGTTAGCTTTCTATGGGGTTGTTTACAGCGATGTTTATGTAAAGAAAAATGTGTTGTAGTGTCCTGGAGACGACATCTTGGATATTTTCTGTCTTCATGTGTTGAAATTGATGGAGTCAGTGTCAGTGAATGAAGGCAGCTCCCCTTCAGACCCTCTTACCTGCACATACTCCACCCAGACTCCACCCTGACAGGAATGCAGCAAGGCAAGGGTTTTGGCATAAGTCATCAGCAGGCAGTCCCTTTGTCCACATCCTAAGTCTTGTTTTAGTTAGCTTTGTTTTAGTTTGCTTAAACAGTGGATACACTGTCTTCATGATGCACACCTTTGACCTGTACCTGCTCTGTAGTTAAAGTGTCAGCAGTCAGATGTTGATGTTGTAGTTATATAAACAACTTCCCTGACAGTAAATCCAGGTTGGCAGGCTCCCAAGTGTAGCGTTTGGTAATTTGTATTGACTAGACATCATTAGAGCCTAAAAGATTAGTCAATAAACAGAACTACAGATCTGATTGGAAACTGTTTCGGGAATTAATTAATTGTTAAAGTAGTTTTTCAAAAGTGCTCTCCATGTGCTGCTTTCTCTGGTAGGTTAATGGACAGATTGGCACCCAGAACAAACTAGAGCAAACTTTATGTCAAAAATGTCACCATTAAATAAAGAACAGTGCATTAGACAAGAGTCCACTGTGTAATTATTTCTCTGTTTCCTTCAGGAGCAATCACGTCTCCGATGCAGGATGCGGTGGTTTCCCAGCTCGATGCTCCAGCTGCTGCGCTGTGTGCGGTTGCGGCCGTGTGTGAGGAGGGGAAGGAGTCGTCTGCCTCTGTGGATGAGAGAGATATGGGCCTACATGAGGCTGCTGGTGCAGTCACTTTACTTTAACTCCCTGACGGACTCTGATGTGGTTTTTGACTCGGTCTTTGAGCCAGTGTTTTGGACGGTGGATTATATCACCCGCTGGTTTGGCACGGTCAGTGTGTGATCCATCCGTGTGCTTTTAGCTGTGTGCTGACCTCTTTGGAGCGCTGCTCTGGAGTATTTCTGACTGATGTGCTCTGTCTGTCTGTCTCTCACAGGTGTTTGTCTGTCTGGTTGTGATACTGACCAGCTCCATCGTGGTGATAGCCTACGTCGTCCTGCTGCCTCTGGTCCTCAACACGTACACCCCTCCATGGATCGCTTGGCACGTGTGTTTCGGTCACTGGAATCTCATCATGATCGCTTTCCACTACTACAAGGCGACAAAGACGTCCCCTGGTTACCTCCCCACAGTAAGAGCTCACTTTTCCCCACAACCACAAATAGCTTCACTAATCCAGGCATCAGTCAGAAAAACATCTGGTGATGCATTAAAAGTTTGCTCTTTGAATCAAACATGGAGAGCAGCTTTCAGCTTCTATGCTCCAAATATCTGGAACAAACTGCCAGAAAATGTCTGCTCATTCAGATCCAGACTCACCTTTTTACAGCTGCCCTTTTTTGTATTTTATTATTTTTTCTGCTTTTTAATTTAATTACCTGGCTGAAATAAACTGTATAAATAAACTTCCTTTGCTCTGCATCAGGAGAAAAACGACAGCCCGTTTGTGTCGGTCTGCAAAAAATGCATCATGCCCAAACCAGCAAGAACACACCACTGTGGCATCTGTAACAGGTGAGTCCAGCTTCTTTTTTTTCTGCCCTACATTTCTTTACCTGATGTGACATTTGGTTTGAAAGCTTCATTTTTTATACCCTCGCTTGTCATCCAAAGTGTAAACTCTGTCCCATACAGGTGTTTAGAGCATTTACCAGCAAACAGCAGAGGTTGCTCAAAGATGCAGGCGATAGCTTTAAAGTTCCCATCTCCTGCTCCTTTCCTCAGTTTAATCTGGATCATTGATGTCTTCATGAAATGGTAGTAACATGTTTTGGTCCAAAAAGCCAATAAATCAAGCACAGCAGCATTGTTTCCAGGCTCTCATAGCCCCTCTGTTCAGAACGCTCTGATTTAGTGGGCGTGGCCTTCATATGTAAATGAGCCACCGCTGATACCGCCCCGCTCTTCCACGTCACTGAGAGCGGCGCCACGAGCTCCGAGTGCACAATGTTTAGAAAACAGAGAAGCTCCTTTACCGTAACATTACAGGCTAAAACAACAGGCTAACAGCAGCTAAAGTTAGCATCCTGAAGCTAACACAGAGACAGGGGGGACACTGAGGAAAAGCTCTTCCATCTGCTCCACAGCACACAGCATTTAAAATACTCACATTTCCAGGGTCCCAGGTTTGTTGGAGGATGGTTGGTAATGCGCCTGGATTCAGGACCAGTCTATTGGCTAGCCCTCTGTTGGACTGTCCAAAGTTGGAAAAGCAGTCGGCCGTGAAGTGACTAGCACACACATGCTCAGTTTTACTGAGTGTAGCTGGAACATTTCCTGATAAATGAACTCTAGACACTTAGTCTGTCTTCTTCTGAGATGGGAAGCTTGAGCATGGAGCTATGTGGCTGTTTACAGACAAAAACAGAGCAGTGATGGATCTTCAACTTTGGTATATCCTCTGACCAATCAGGTCAGACTTGCTCCTGATTGGTCAAAAAGGGAATCGCTGACGTCGGCAAATCCCCAAAATCCAAACAGCTCGTTTTAGGTCAGGATTTTACATTAACAAGCTCTACTAAGAACAGGTTTGGTCATTAAATATCACATTTTGTGGGCTGGGAGGAAAGACAAAGACCCACACATTTCACTAGAAGACTTAATAAAGTGATTTTTGCACAATATGGGACCTATAACTTTCAAAGCATACAGCATACAACAAGTGACACTTTGTTGCTTTGCTCCTCTTTACTAAAAGTTGGAAAAGTTGGAGAACTCCATCAACTTCAGGCTTAGGAAAAAAAAATCAAAACCAACATTTAGAGCTTTTAACTGATGAAAAACTGCCATTGACATTATTTTGATTTTTTTCCCCACTTGTTATTCAGTCTCTCTAATACACCACCCTCTTCAAATACAAACACCTGCAAGAAAAATCAGTTTTTTATTTTATTTTATTTTTTTTAAGGAAATTTGATTTTTTTTTTCCATGAAAGATTTTTATTCTAGCTGATTTGTGTTTTTGATTAAATAATAATAATACGTTTTATTTATAAGGCCCTTTTCATCAGGTGATCTCAAAGTGCTACAGCTTGTTAAAAACAGGAAATAAAAAAATAAAGATAAAAGGGGACGATAAGACAATGAAAAAAAAACAAACAAACTAAGAAACAGCAAATAAATTGCTTCAATAAATTACCTTTAATTGTCTATCTGTATTCAATTAAACAGATATTTACAGAATAAACTGGTGAGAGTGGGAAAATCCTGCGTTAAATGAAATCCAGGTTAAAGGTTTAATAATTCCTGATTTTGATTTTTGCCCTGGAGCCTCTGCTCTGTTTTCTGTGTAATGTTTCTTGAACTCAACAATCTTAAAAGTTGAAAAAAGTACAACGGTGAACTTTCTCTGCAGAACTTAGTCTGATCCCAGTTTTTTTCGGGCCGCCCGTCAGAGCGTCCTGTACCTGGATTTGATGACCTCACCTGACTCCTCCAAGTCAGGCGTAAAGACGTGATCAAGATGGCGAGTGAGGTCATCAAATGTGATCACCTCTTTACCGTTCAGGTGTTCAGAGCTGAGTCTGTCCTCTGTGACCCGACACAGCCTGGACGGAGCATGCTCAGACTGAACAGTCTCACACCAGGGTCAGAGTGAAGCAGTGGAGCTGATAAACAGCAGCCTGGTGTGAATAAGAAAACAGTTTGTGTTTTCTCATTTAGCTGAATGAAACTAACAGAAGTCTGGATGAGTCTAAACTCTGTCTCTTCTCCTTCAAAGGTGTATCCTGAAAATGGACCATCACTGTCGTATCCTTTGTGCCCACATGTCTATTTTTAAAAGCAGAAGCAGTGTTGTTGTAGTTTTTTAGTCAGAGCGTCCACATGTTTCAGATTTTAAAGTCAGATCATGTGACTGTAAAGAGGAGGTGGTTTTCCTGAACGCCTGCTCGTCAGCCTGGCTGAATAACTGTGTGGGACACTTCAACCACCGTTACTTCTTCTCCTTCTGCCTCTTCATGACCTTGGGATGCGTCTACTGCAGCATCAGTGGCAGAAACCTGTTCCTTGATGCTTACAATGCGCTCGAGGTGAGATTTAGCGACTCGTGCTCTTCACTCCGCCGCTGTAAGCTCGCTGGCTCTGCGCCTCCTCGAGGGCTGGTTGGGTTTAGTCTGACACACTTCTTTCTGTCTGGTGTTTTTCCTTTGATGGGTTTGATCCGTTCCTTACTAACCGCCTCGTCCTCTCCGTCTGTTTCTACCTGTGCTGCCTTTGGGCTCCTTCACAGCGCTTTAAGCATATGGATATGGACAAACCAGGGGTGCCAGTAACAGGGATGGGACAGCTGATAGGGCTCCTCCCTCCAGGCCAGGTACGGTCAGAGAGGAAACACAGCATGCAGTGTTGATGAAACTGAGTTTTTATTGTGTGGTTATGTAATATCTGCTCTCTTTATTTCTGTGAAGACCAACTTTCTGACACCAGCACCTCCGTACACCTTTAAGGACAGGATGATTCATAAGTGCATCATCTACATGTGGGTGCTCACCAGGTAAAAAATGCATTTCATACTTTCCACACTTTTATTTTCTATCTTTTTATTTGGGAAATAAAGTAGAATAAAGTTAAACAAATAAAAAAAATATACAATGCCCGGTTTTTGTTTTTTCTTTAGTAAAATAATGAACAAGGTCTCTGTGCTCAACAACAAAATCAAATATATTGTTCTAAAAAGTGAAAGCATCAAAAATGCAAGAAATGTGATAAAGAAAACAAAAAAAATAACTGATAAAAAATAATATAAAAAATAATATAAAAAATAATATAAAATAAAAAATAAAAAAGGTAAACAACAAAATCAATTTCCCACTATAAAATAATCAAATATATTGTTCTAAAAAAATATATCTATATATGTATATATATATGATATAAAATAAAAAAATAAAAAGAAATAACAATAAAAAGACGAAAAAAATAAAATGAAATAAAATAAAATTGAAGAGAAGAGAAAATTGATTGATTGAAAATAATAAAAATAATAATCAAACATATTGTTTAAAAAAATACACACACACAAAAATATATATATATATATATATATATATATATATATATATATATATATATATATATATATATATATATATATATATATATATATATATATATATACGAAATAAAAAGAAAAGATTACATATTAAAAAGATGAAAAAAATAAAATAAAATTGAAGAGATTGTTGGAGCCTCTTTTCCCTGTCAAACTCATCTCCACCAATTTTAGAAATTAATAACGTCATTGAGCCTCATTGTGGAAGAAAGGAGATTCGAGGGATTTCCAGAGGAGCAGAATTTGACAACTTTCTAAAAACGCCACTTTCCAAACAGAGCCATGCACTGTACTGTACCTGGAGGAGTTTGTCTACACACAGTAAATTCACAGATGTTAAAATGTTCACTAAATTAGCCTCATTCGTGCTGTTTATGGCCCAAAACGTAACATCTGCTCCAACAGTTTGTGGCTGCTCCCATGAAAATCTCAGAAATGAAACACCTGTATCTTACTCTAAAAGAGCTTTAAGGTTCGTCTTTGTCAGACTCTCTCCACAAACCAGTGAAGTGCCCTGACCTGAGTCACACCAGCTCCTGTGTGCTCAGCGTTATCTCTCAGTCTGTAGCGCTCAGACTCGCTGGTCGTCTTCATGATCTCCACAGATGATCAGATGAAACGTCTCCTCTTCTTTCAGCACGGTGGGAGTGGCTCTGGGGTCTCTGACCGTGTGGCACGCAGTCCTCATATCCAGAGGAGAGACCAGCATAGAGCGGCACATCAACGGCAAGGAAACAAAGCGCCTGGCGAAGAGAGGAAAGGTGAGCGTGCTTTTATAATCCACATCAGCTGTGGCAGGTATGAGCGACTTCAAACCTTTAATAAGAACAAATGTGTTCTTGTTTTAACGCCTGTGACTTTTATTAGCTGAGTAATGGCCTTTTTTCCTCTAACTGCTCTGGCAGGTGTACAGAAACCCTTTCAACTACGGCAGGCTGAATAACTGGAAAGTCTTCTTGGGCGTGGAGAAGAGCAGGTGTGTTTGTGCTCGCACTGATTCTGGGGGAGATACCCATCATCCTTTGCACGCTCTAACTTCTCTGTTGGTTTCTCCTCTGTCTGCAGCCACTGGGTGACACGCGTCCTGCTGCCCTCGGGTCACGCCCCACACGGCGACGGTCTGACATGGGAGGCCTTCTCTCTCAAAAAGGACCTGATACCTGTATGACAGACTCGGTCTAGGCCTGGATCCTGCAGGTTTTTTGGATCAAACTGGCTCTGGTCTCCGGATCAGGTGGATTTAAAGGGACTCCTGCTTCGTATCTCCAAACAGCTGAACCTCCGATACCTCAAACACTTGATGCAGCTTTGCACCAGGTCATGGTCGACGTTTTCACCTCTGACAGGGCGGCGTGTGCTGGGAGGTTTGTTGAGTGACTGGTCTGGATGGACTCAGAGCTTTGTGATGGGAAGAGTTTGAGATTTATATAAGTTACATAATCTCACTGACATGGACTGAATTATCTTCAGATTTTTAAAATATTCCCCCTTTTTGTTTTTCCTCAGCTGATCTTTAATCATAGACGAGAACCAGAAAACAACCAGGGAAAAATAACACTAAGGTTCCTCCTAACACTTTATGTTCCTTTGTTTCTGTTCATACTTCAGCCCAATATTATCATGAGAGATCCACTTTAAAGAGAAACTCTTTGACAATGTGTTATTTATCTGATTTTTTACCTGTTAAGTTAATAAATCTTTATAAATTTCTTTATAAAAACAAACGGTCATTTTACGCTTTCTTTAACTTCTAAAAGAGGCTCAGTAACCACACAGACAGGTATTTTTGTACTTTCAGGTATATTTATTGTTACTGATTTTTCTATTCTTTGAGGTCATGCACGGACAAACTCCTGCTCAAACATTACGTCACATCGTAGCTCACACAGTCTGCTCATAGTGGAGGATTAATCTGAGATTAAAGAAGATTGATATAAAAATACTACGTCACACACAGACGAGGAGATGCACAGCGCTGACAGCAGAGGTAGGAGTTCACTCTTCACATTCCTGTCCAACTTTTCTGTCAGAAAACTCCCTACCATCCAGCTGATGCTCGGTCAAACGGTGGGTGAGATTAGCGGCTATAAGGCGACTGTAAGAGGAAGAGTTTAACAGATAAAAGCAGCAGAGATTACAGGATGATGGCAGATTTTAGCCTGTTTTGAACTCTGTTTCACCCAGCAGCTGCTCATTATTCCTCCAAAAACCCCTGAGCAGGAGTCCACCAACTCACTTTCTCAGAGACATGTAAGTATTCAATCTTCCAGCAGGGGGCAGTGTTCAACACCGAGTTTTGGAGAGGCGGTGCAGCTGGGACAGAGTATTTTTATAGAAAGAGGAGATACAGAATACTGAATGGAAGTTTATCAGATGTAAGATATTTTGGTGCGTCAGAAAGGACACTATTATTTAGTGAAAAGCAAAAAAGTATCATTATTTTTTTTTTGTCTCCAACATTATATTTATTGTTTTAACAAGCTTAGTGCAAACACATCAATACATGTAACACAACTATGCATAAACACCAAACATCATTCAGATACACAAACAAGGGTCATAAAGCGTAATAATGATGATATTTAAAAAAAGAAAAAAAAAAAGAAAAAAAGGGAAGAAAAGAAAAAAAATATATAGATAGATAGATCCATGTACATACACTTACACACTCGTATACATGTAAATACCCACATACGCATATGCACACACATATGAGTGAACATACACATGTATCACATGTTAGTATATGATAGGAAGTTAAGTTCAAACTCAAATTGTTGTTGGTGTTTTAAATCAAGAAGAGACAGTAATTATAATGATAGTTATGCCTATACAAATACACGTATAAATACATATATATTCAGAAATTAAGCAAATATATGTAATAAAATTAATAAATTGTTAAAATAGAAGAAGAAAAAAGAAATAATTTAAATGAATAAATATGTTCAGGATAAAAAGATAGTTCGTGTATTTATTAGGTGTTTAAGCTGGAAAGTGATCAAACTGATAATCATTAGTTATTTAACTAATCGCAAGACAACCTATTTTATTATCAGGCATATTTAGATGGTTTTATTTTCAAGTACTGTTTATATTTTCTTTGATGTGTCTAAAATAATAAAAAAAAAGAAATATTTGTTATAACTTGCTGTACATAGGCCAGGCAGGGTTTGGCTCTGTTCTTAAATTATCTGTATTTAAAGTCATATTTGCACATTGTGTATTTCTCAGTAGTTGAATTCTATAAAAACCTATATAGAAAAAAACACACTTAAACTACACTCAAAAATAGAAATTTTTTAAAAAAAAAACCTTAAAAAACATTATGTAAATAAAATGCCATCTTGCACTCAGATATAAAATTTAAGGCAAAGATAGTCTTTGGTAAAGAAAAACAGCTCACAACTCAACTTTCCTCATCCACCTTTCACAATAAAAGACCAACAGTAAGAACAGACTGCGGGCAAATACAGGCAAATCTTTTAATTTGTACATAAATTAAAAAAAAAAAGTTTATTATGTTACTTAGACTATTTTCAAGATGATTTCTCTTTAGTTTCAAATTCTATGTTTTAAAATTATAAAATAATTCACAAGCAGCATTAATATTCAGAAAGTACATTGACAATAAAAAAAGCAAAATAATGACGAATATATATATATATATATATATATATATATATATATATATATATATATATATATATATATATATATATATATATATATATATATATATAATTTTTTTTTTTTTTTTTTTTTTTTTTTTTTTTTTTTTCAGAAAGTAAAATCCGGTTACCGGTCTCATTCTTTTTCATTCTTTTATTGTCAGGTACTGTTTATATTATCTTTGATGTCTAAAATTTAAAAAAATAAAAAATAAAATAAAATTGTGTTACAACATTATGTGCGCTGGCCAGGCACGGTTTGGCTTTTCTCTCAAATTATCTGCATTTTAAGTCATGTTTGTACATTGTGTATTTCTCAGTAGTTGAATTCTATTAAAACCTATAAAGAAAAATCAAAACAAAACAAAACTACACTCAAAAATGGGAATTTAATAAATCTAAATTATATCAAAATAATATTTGGGGAAAAAAAATATGCCTTTAACTCATATCATATTTAAGGCAAAGACAGTTTTTGGTAAAGAAAAACAGCTCACAACCAAACTTTCCTCATCCACCTTTCACAATAAAAGACCAACAGTAAGAACAGACTGCAGGAAAGTACGAGCAAATCTTTTAAATTTTACATAAACTTAAAAAAAAACGTTATAATTTTACTTAGATTATTTTCAAGATGTTGTGAATGATGATTTTTATTTAGTTTCAAATTCTATGTTTTAAAATCATAAATAATTTAAAAGCAGCATATTCAGAAAGTAACATCCGGTTTCCGGTCTCATTCCAGTGAACTTAACGGGCCGGGAGCTGTGCGCTGCGCATGCGCGCTTCCTAAAGGATTTAATTCTCTGAAGAACGATCAGTCCGGTTGCGTGAGCTCCGTGCAACATGAGTCAAGAGGATCCGGACTCTAACTGCGATTCATTTGTGGTCTAGGAAGATTTTTATTGTTTTTATTTTTATTATTTTTAACCAGAAGCTCCTCTCAGCGGGACTGGTCCCCGGTCCAGCTTCCTGCTCCGACACACAGCTCCCAGTTTGAGTCTCCACCTGCCGACTGGCATCCTCTGCTGATCGTCGCGTCAGGATCCAGACACACCTTCACCTGGAAACGAGTTCGGATGTGGCAAGCCAACTGCAGACGGATGCATAATTTAGCAGACTGGATTTCCGGTGGGTTTAAAAAAAAAAAAATCAAACACTTGGTGGTTTTAAATATTCAGGTTTTTAATTCTGCAAACTGATAAATTAATCTGCTTTTATCAGGTTTATTTGTGTAAAATCACAGACACGTAGAGTTAGTTTTAGTCCATCATCACTTTTTAAACACTTGATGGGAAATGATGGCAGCAGCAGCAGCAGCATGAGGTTGAGGCGCGTGCCCTGTCAGCTGGCAGTACACGTGACGTAAACATCGCCGTTTGCCTGACCCCGCAGGAACGAGGAGTGCTGAGCTGTCATTACTCCTGATGATGCCTCCTTATAAGGCTCTTCATGTGACATCACCGGAAGCTGCTCATTAACCTCAGTTTTAACACATTGAACACATTTTGCAAAATGAATGATGGATGCTCTCCTCGGTGTGGCGTGCAGGGACAGTGATGGGAGGCTGCGTGGGGAGGAGCAGGATGGATGGACAAGGGAGTGCCCGCAGCTCGGCGAGGAGCAAAAAGCGTGGAGGTAAGGAGCAGGAGCAGCCTGAGCTGCAGCATTTCCTGTTATTCAGGAGGAACTTCAGTGATCCTGATGCGTCAAACTGCTGCAGAAACACCAACACTGTCCCAGTGATGAGGGAGTAATGTCAGAAAGCGTAAAGCAGACTGGGTCTTTGTGTTTCCTCTGTGCACGCTGAGTGAAGCTGCTGCTGCTGGCAGGATGAAAGGTGGAGCTGTAATGAGGCCTGAGCCTGAGGGAGCCTATAAATATTCCTGTTTTGGATTATTTTGTATTCTCACTGAGAGGACAGGGCTTTGTGTTGATTAAAATGTAAGTGTTACACTTCCTCTGATACGTTAGAAAGAAGGCACAGTGTCAGAGCCAGCATAATAACAGATTAACTTCAGTATTTCACGCAGGAAGTGCAAAGTGATGTTCACATATCTGTAAAAAGCAGCCAGGTGAGCTAACAGCTCGGCTACATGTCTGTGTGAGCTGGGTCCTTCAACATCCTCCGTCTAAAAGCTTCAGAGTCTGTCTGCAGGTCTGTGCTATAGGACTGTTTTATATAAACACAGGTCAGTCCATTGGTGATAAAAGCTGCTGTGCACTCAGCTGGATCCTCATGCATTATGTATGGAGGAGCAGGAGGAGCAGGAGCAGGAGTCTGCAGAGTTTCATATCAAAGTTTGACCTACTTGGTGCATGATTTGCCTCACGTTGATCTGCTGCTGGAAATATTTACATGTCTTCATCCTCAAGGCAGGGCTGGCTTTAGGATCATGTCTGTCCAGGTTCCCAGTCATTCAGGTCATGGTGGTTCAGACCCAGATCCAGGAAGGATGTTAGTCCACTCATCCTCTGGATCGAGCTCTGAATTCATGTTTGGTTATTTGAGCTTTTTGAGTTTATTGGTAGAAGTTCTTTAAAAAAAAAAAAAAAAAAAAAAAAAAAAAAAAACAACTTTTTTTATGGTCATTTTGTTTAAACATACAATAAAAATCTTTAAAATGTAATGTTAGTATACCAATATTTTACATTTTTAGTAAGTGATATAGTGTTGGAAAAGTGTGTCCCCCTACTATGTGACAATAAAATAAATAAATACATAAACAAGTAAATAATTAAAACAACAAAAAAAAATAGATTAAAAAAAAACAAACAAAAAAAAACATTTACAACCCAAGACCCAAAGACACATGTATGACTATACTGAAAATAACTGGAAGTAAAATTAAAGTAACATGGATCTGTCACAAAAATCCATCTGTTTTTTCGTTACCAAGATCTTTTTCCCTTTCTCTGAAGTATTTCACATCTTTGAGATGGACGAGCAAATTAGTTTTATAAATTAAAAAAAACGATAATACTAAAGGGAACAAGAAGAGGAGTCAAGTAAAGAAGGAGGGAGAAAGAGAAACAAACAAACAAAATAAAAATAGTTTTAAAAAAGAGTTACCTGACAAATACCTTAGGATATTTTTGATCTGGGATCGATTGCTTTTGGCTTTGCACATGCCGTCGGCAGATTCACAGTTTTTCATTGTTACAGTCAAAGTTTAGATTTAGGAAAACCAAACAAAGGACTTCTGTGATCATTTCATCACCCGGGATTTATTAAGTCTATTCTATTCTATTCTATTCTATTCTATTCTATTCTATTCTAAAGCTGGAAATGTAAAGAGCAGAGAATGAGAAAAAAAAGCTTTAAAGACGTAGAAGCTGAGTGTTTTCTCTGTCCTATGAACGTCGTCTGAGTTTAACCAAATTTAAACTTCCAGGTAGTGAAACGTTCAACACTTTCTCTAGAGCCCAAATTAAACGTCACTTTCACCCATCCTCGCTACATCCTGTCTCTGGTAACACAGGCTGCTGTGGACGTCATCAGTTTTTGGCTAATCCCATCCTCAGGCCAGTGACACAGCAGCAGGGAGCAGTTTGAGGTCAGCGTCTGGAAAGGACACGTCCACACGTTGACAGCAGAACCTGGGACTGAACCCTGAACCTTCCGGATGATTCTTCCTCTGAACCTGCGCCACCCAAAGTTAGCCCTGATAAATGTCTGAGTGCTGGCTTCCTTTGCAGCTTCAGGGAAAGTTTCATCTCACTTCTCCACATTCGCAGTTTAAGATCCATCCTCCATGATTTTCCAAAACCTTTTCAGAGAGGGACATATGTTTTGGCTGGTCTGAGTGATGCAGTCATTCTTTGTTTTCTTTTTGTCAACGAGATTTCACTTCCCCCAAGTTTATCCAACATGTACGCGTGGTCTGTCAGGAGAACACGGTTTTTATTTTACAGAATTAAAAACAGAAACTTCTTCAGGAGATAAAAAAAAACAGTTTAATTGAAGCTCCTGGGATGGATCCTTAGCTCGTTACTGAAGCAGAATAAATGTGTCTCCATGAATCAAAGCAAACACAACATTTTTGAGATTAATAATTTACATATAATGATTTTTTATTCCTGAAACAGCTGCTGGGTGTTAGTCAAATGCAGAAACTGAGACTTTACAACTTACAGAGCTGAAAAAATAATGAGCCAAAAAAGCTGCAGTTCTTCAAGTGTCCACTTGAGGCTGGTTCCAAAAGCCAAGGAGACCCCATTAACAGTCATGTTAAAATGACAAGTCAGCACATTGACAGTTTTTTACAAAAGCTGTTTCACTCTCTGTTTTCCATTTCTTTTTGGACAGAGTATGACAGAGAATGATTATTCTGTAACAGATCCGGCTCAGAGACAATACAGCTACGAGGTTTCATCATTAGATGACCACATTTCCAGCGTGGTGACCACCAAAACTCCTCTCTAGTTGCTAACTGAAAATGTCCTTAGAATTATGTTACTGCTTTATTCAAAGCATGGGTGTTCAACCTGTGGCTCTGGAGCCTCATGCAGGCCTGTAGCTTTGAAAAATAATATTGAAATAAAGAATTTTTATTTTTATTACCTAGGGTATTAATGATTAAAGACATTGACATAAAATAATTTATGAATTATAAATAATTCTAAATTTTTGAATTTTTTCAAATTTTCTAACATTTGAATTTTTTTTTTAGATTTTGACATTTTTTTTTAAAAAGATATTTTTTAAATATTTTTTTTATTTGTAATCTTTGAAAATTTTGAAATACCTTTGATGAGAAGTTAGAATATAAATAAAGAGGCAATTTTTGAAATTCTAACAATTTCTAATTTTTTGCAATTTTTCTAACATTTATTTATTTTTTTAGATTTTGACAATTTTTTTTTAAAAGAGATTTTTTGAATTTTTTTTTACATTTGTAATCTTTGAAAATTTGTTTAATACCTTTATAAGAAGTTAGAATGAAAAAAATAGACAATTTTTGAAATTCTAACAATTTGTTGATTTTTTGCAAATTTTCTAACATTTAATTTTTTGGGGGGATTTTTACAAAAAATGTTTTAAGATCTTGTGAATATTTTAAAAATTTGTAATCTTTGAAAAATTGTTTAACACCTTTTAAAAGAAGTTAGAAAATAGAGAATTTTTTAAATTTTTACAATTTTTTTTATGATTCTTTACAAATTTTCTAAACTACAAAATTTTTGTAATTTGGCAACTTTTAAAAGTTAAAATTCTGAAATTTCAAAATTTTGCAAATTTTTGAAATTTCAAAAATATTTTAAATCTGCAAAAAATCTGTGAATCTTTGGCATTTTTTTTTTGTTTTAAAAATTTTGAATTATTAGCAAATGTATTTAAAATTAAAAACTGAGACATCACAAGTACAGTTTTGTGGATTAAAACAAATGTTCTTGTTTAATGTTTTTTTTTCTAGATTTTAACTATGTATTGAATTTTATACCCCCTTCTGTCCTTATTGAGAAGATAAAGTAGATTTTGTGGCTCCTAAATGACTTTAATCCAGGTGAGCTGAGGCTAATTTGCTCCTATGAAGGTAAAGGTTGCAGACCCCTGATCAAGCCTTTTATTCTCATTTTACACCATAAAAGTTCACATCAAGTGAAAAATTTTGGTGATAATTAAAGCAGAATGAGAGGTTTTGGTGAATTAAAACACTGTCTACATACGTAGAAGTAAAAGTCATTAAAGAGGAAAGAGGTGAGCCTTTGTCCTCGTGTGACATCGAGCCTGACACTGACTGAAAGGTGCTTCAGTACGTCTCCTCCTGACCTCTTATTCCATTATTCATATCCTCTTCTCTGAATCTCGTATTTTTAAGACTGACACTGTCTATTTCTGAGACCTGAGATGCAAACATAGGTGACCTCTGACCCCTGGTTTTGGATACGTGGTGTCTGAGAGAGACCGATTTGCTTCCATTGATAAAAATAGCGTTCTTGGTGGAGAAAGGCATCACGGAAATACAGCAGCTTCCCCGGCCAACAGACAGTAATATACTCAAAGGGCTTTACGGCCTGTTAATAGGTTTAGCATGTAGCCTTGGGTGCCTGGGTATTTCCATCCTGTCTCTGAATAGAGCTGATAGGATTAGGCCTCTTGTGTAAAGATACGACCCTCTGGCAAGGACGTCCCGCCCGCTCTCCCCACAGGTTGAACCTCCTTCCATGAAACCATCGCGGGGTATTTTGGGTCACCAGGCGTTTGTTTTAGAAGGGATAAAAGTGGACGTCAGCGGTCACTTTTAAGGAAGTGGGGAAGTGTCGCCACGGTTAGCAGAGCTCTGAATCGGCACGGCGCTGCAAACTGGATCAGGAGGTTGTGTCAGAGGCAGCTGGTCGCTGGTGGCGTTGCATGCAGGGCTGTGCTCGTCCCTCAGGTTCGCCGCTCTGTAACACATTCATGCAGACTGGAAAGTGACGCGCACCGACTCTGACAGAGATCATGGGAGTACCCAACTCCAGGGAATACAACTACCATCACGCACCAAACACACCCTTCAAAATCCTGCTGAAAAGTAAGTACGAGCTTTTCTGTGGGAGGAGTTTTATCCTTTGACGCTTTTTGCTGCTTTTTTCCATCGTTTGCAGCTTCCTGTCCCATGCTGTAGTTTCTCCTTCAGGGTTTTGTCCTTAGTGAGTTAAATTAACCGTCTGGTTAGAGCAGTTTTTATTGGATGATTAATTTATCTTCTTCTGCAGTGTGCCGTTGGAAGAGACACGGCTGAACTTGCACAATCATAAATTAATTTGTCTGTTAGTGTTAGAGTTGAGTTGTCAGAGACGTCTTTGCTTTAGTCATTTTTCAGATTTTAATTTCCCCTCCTCTTACCTGCGTTGCTGTAAACTTGCGCTGACAGTTTCCACCCGTCAGCAGCTGCAGCAGCTTAAGGACATCACCTGGATTCACCTGCTTCATTAGAAATCAAAGAGCTTAAGTTTCCAGGTATCTGGACGTGTTGTTAGGACTGACGTCTCTGTACGCTGCACAAACAGCCGGTGTCGTTCACTAACTGAGGTGAAAAAGCCGTCCTCAGGTGATTCAGGTTGTCTCAGGTGAAAGTCTGTAGCTTTTCTCCAGGTGACAGGAAAAACGGGATTTCAAGGAACTTTATAAAAACACGTTTTGTTTTCTTATATTCCTTTAAACTAATTTTACACTTTCTCCCTGTTTCCAAAGACTGTTCTTTAATGGTTTAACTCTTCGGAGGAAAACCTGATCCTCACATCCTCAGAAAGTCCAGATTATTCAAACTCAGGACGAACTCTTGTCCTTTGAGTCTGTCTCAGGAGAAACAGGATCGATAATCGATAAAGGATCGATCGATAATGTGCAGACAGCGTCACAGTTTTTACAGTTTATACTTCTCTTCTCAGTCCGATTGTTCAGCAGATCAGAGAAAACCTGATTATTTGTGTCTGTTTTGCTGAAATGTTAATGACCTTATTTGTATCTCTGCAGCTGTTTGTCTCCAATAAGGAGGAAAAGAAAGAAACGGGTTGAGAGAAAATGAAAAATACTGAAATATTTTCTGACTCTAAAGTAAAAGAGATGAGGGTTACATTAAATAAGTTCTTTTCACTCAGCTATTTTGTGTTTATGGATTTGAAAGTTGTTTGAACAAAGAAAGCTTTGCCTGTTTCCCTTTAGGGATTAATAATATTTAAATCTATCTATTTTATTTATCTGAAAGGTAAAATGCTCTCAGGGTAAATTGATATTCTTTTTTTTTTTTTTAATGTATTTAGAGTCACATTCACAAACATTTATACACATTGTTCATTTATAATTTGACGGAGTGATTCCTCTTTTCAGTTTTTTTTATTTATGCAGAGAAGAAAAAATAAATGTAAGATAAAATAAATAAATAGATAAATAGATAAATAAATAAATAAAATAATAATTAAATAAATAAATGAATAAAAAGAAAAAAAGGAAGAAAAGAAACGGAGAAGAAGATAAAAAAAAGTTTATAATTTGACAGAGTGATTCCTCTTTTCAGGTTTTTATAAATTTATGCAGAGGAGAAAAAATAAATCTAAGGAAGAATAAATAAATGAATGAATAAATAAATAAATAAATAGATAAATAAAAATAAATATATGAAATAGTAAATAAATAAATAAATAAATAAATAAATAAATACAATGATAAATGAATAAATATATAAAAAAGAAAAAGAGGAAGAAAATAAACTGAATAAAAGACAAAAAAAATATAACTTGACAGAGTGATCCCTCTTTTCAAGTTTTTTATAAATTTATGCAGAGGAGAAAAAATAAATCTAAGAGAAAATAAATAAATAAGTTAATGACTAGATAAATAAATAAATAAAAATAAAAAGAGGAAGAAAAGAAACAAAATAAAACACAACAAAAATATAACAGAAGAAATGACATAATAAGAACAAACAGTTTGTTCATTTTACTCCTTAGGGTGTTTGTCCAGCTCTGTCAGGTGACCTGAGCTGCTAATGACACAACATCTCTTTACATCTGTTCAGAGCTCCTGAAGCGTCGCCTCGTGCTCACACAGCGGACAGATGTTAGCAGCAGACGCTGTTTCCAAACATTTTGTCAGAGACACTCGCTCTGAGATCTGACAGAGCTCAGGGCTGAGTTTTCAGAGTTTTCAAGTTTTCAGAGGAAACGTTTGATTATTGATCTGGAGGTGTGTCCCTCTCTCTGCGACCCACCTGTGCTCGTCAGCGAGGACGTTTCTGCCACTCTCATTGGTCGACGGGCGCTCGTCTCCACAACCAATGCTCTGTGAGATG
The DNA here is from genome assembly GCF_033239565.1 of Halichoeres trimaculatus. NCBI lineage: Eukaryota > Metazoa > Chordata > Actinopteri > Labriformes > Labridae > Halichoeres > Halichoeres trimaculatus. The sequence continues at coordinate 38,082,919 of NW_027437186.1, read as the reverse complement.
AGGGCAGATAAATCCTGTTATGTGAAACCTGATTACTTTAATCCACTGCTGTGTGTGTGTGTGTGTGTGTGTGTGTGTGTGTGTGTGTGTGTGTGTGTGTTACTAGCTGCTGCAGCTCTATAAATAATCTCTTTGATTTCCCTTCCTCTGTCACTCAGAGCGTCCGTCTGTGTGTGTGTGTGTGTGTGTGTGTGTGTGTGTGTGTGTGTGTGTGTGTGTATACCTGATGTTTCTCAGTTTGCTCGTCTTCAGTCTGTCTTCAAAGCGAAGGTGTTGTTGTTAAACATCACAGATGATGGCGCCGGCGTGGAGCTCTTCACCAAACACTGTTTGTGAATCTTTGTTTTGCTTTTGTTTATTTTTAGTAATTAGACCAAAACATACAGCGTGTGAGTATCTGAGCTTTAATGAGTGTTTTTCTGGTGATTAAAATCCTAAGAAACTGCAGCGTCTGCTCAGAGAGACGTCAGTCTGACCGTTGAGTTGCATAATGTTGCTTCACGCTCTGAGGTGAGCTCACGGCGAGGCGCTCGGCGCTCGATGCTCGGCGCTCGGCGCTCAGCGCTGTGAACCAACCCTCAGAGCCTCACCAGCAGATACTTGGTGTCAGTGCCCTTTAATCCTTTAAAGAAGCTGTGTTAGCTGCAGCCATTGTGTCATCAGGATGAGACAAACAGCAAAAAGTTTCTCCAGACATGTTCACCAGCTCCTCTCTGCAAACTCAGAGTCGTTTGAGTGTGTGTGTGTGTGTGTGTGAGGCCCTGGTTGTTGTGTGTCTGTCACATCAGCCTTCAAATCAAACTAAACGCAGCCATCCCTTTCCTTTCAGGGCGTAACGAACCCCTGAAAAAGGAGCGGCCGAAGTGGAAATGTGAGTACCCGATGACGGAGGGCCAGCTGAGGAGCAAGAGGGACGAGTTCTGGGACACGGCTCCAGCTTTCGACGGACGGAAAGAGATCTGGGACGCTCTCCGAGCCGCCGCCCTGGCAGCGGAGTGCAATGACCTGGAGCTGGCTCAGGCCATCGTGGATGGAGCCTGCATCACTCTCCCACACGGTAGCAGCCCACCCACCCACAGGCACACATGAGAAACAAACACATGATGTGGAAATGTGCTTCATCCAGATATCATTATAATCTGAGTGTCCTGGCACCTCCAGCACAAACGCTAAACTCTCTGTTGTAATTCTCCAAATGTCAGAGGCCAGTTTGCAGAGTCCCGGCATCAGTTGTGCAGAGATTACTGCTGTAATAGTTACGTAATCGTCGCAGTGCTGCGTGACCGCTGTGAATGGATTGGTTCAGATGGAACAGACACTCGTGCTTATTTATCTGTCACTCACAGGAGGCTTTGCTTTTAGCTCAGCTTGTTTTGTTCATGTAACTCTGATCTGAGCTCTGAGAAAGAAAACAGCTCCACATGAAACCTGCAGTCCTGAAAATGACTGTTAGGAAAGTTAAAGTTATTAATTAGCTGTGGTTAAAGTCTGTTTCTCATGTTGGATGTTTCTCCTCTCCAGGCTCCCTCACAGAGAGCTACGATGAGCTTGGTAATCGATACCAGCTGCCAGCGTACACTTTGGCCCCTCCGGTCAACCTCATCACTGAAACGTCCAACGACATCAAAGTGACAGAGACCACACAGAAACAAAACCAGCCCCCTCCGTGCAGGCAGGAGTTCCAGCTGAGGGTCCGACTCTCATCAGGTCAGTAACAGACCGTAGACCGATAAACAGGAACAAGACACTCTGGAAAAAAATTGAAATTTCAACATTTTTGCAAAATTTTTTACTATTTTTCTTTTTTTTCTTTTAAGATTTTGCAACTTTTTGCAAATTCTAAAAATATTGTCATTTTTTGCAATTTTATTAAATTTCAAAATTTGTGCAATTTTTGGATTTTCATTTTTTGTGCTCGCATTTTCAAAATTTTGCAAGTTTTTGCAAATTCTTAAAAATCTTGACATTTTTTGCAAAATTTTTAAAATTCAAAATTTGTCCAATTTTTGCATTCTTAATTTTTTTTTGCATTTTCAAGTTTGCAATATTTTGCAAATTCAAAAAATCTTGTCATTTTTTGTAAATTATTTAAATTTCAAAATTTGTGCTATTTCTGCATTTTTTTTATTTATTTTAAATTTTTTTATTTTAATTCCTTTTTTATTATTTTGCAAATTTTGCAAATTCTTTAAATCTTTTTTTTGCAATTTTAAAAAATTTAATACTTTTGCCAACTTTTTGAATTTTTGTAAAGTTTGACATAAAACTTTACATTTTTTCACATTTTTGAAATGTCAAAAAATTTGTAAATCTGCAAATTTTAAAAAAAATTCAAAATCTGCTAATTTAAAAAATGTGTGGATCTTTTGCAGATTTTTTTATTTAATTTTTTTTTGAAATATTTGCATTTTTTAAAATAAAAAAATCAAGACTTTGCATATACAAGTTTACATATACAAAAATAACTTTTCGTTAAGAGAAATATTTACTAGATTTTTACAATGTATAAAATTTCATGCACTATTTTGTCTTTATTGTGAAGATAAAGTAGATTTTGTGGCTCTTGAATGACTTTAATTCAGGTGAGCTGAGGCTAAACAGCTTCTATGAAAGTAAAGGTTGCAGACCTGGCTGTAGTGATTCCAGCATTATCACGGTAGCTGAGTTTATGGCTGAAGTTAAATGAGCAGAACAGATATAAACCAACACTAAGAGACAGAAAAACACTGTTTAAAAACAGCCTAAACTGTGAGATTATAGAAAAGAAACTGAGTTAATGTGAAAACACACGTTCAGCAGTTTCCCCTCTGCTCATACGACATCTCAAACATTTCAAAGCACCCCGTCTCCTCTGGCTGCAGACTCATTTATAATTCAGAGCGTTTCAGTCTCAGCACGTGTTGAGAAATCTGTGTCAGCTCTGTCCCTGCTCTTTTCTCAGGGAAGGACGTGCGTCTGACAGCCAGCATGGCCGACTCCATCGCCGAGCTGAAGAAGCAGCTGGAGGAGCACGAAGAGATCGACGTGGGCTGCCAGAGGTGGTTCTTCTCCGGGAAGCTCCTGACCGACAAGACCCGCCTGCAAGACGCCAAGATCCAGAAGGACTACGTCGTCCAAGTGATCGTCAACACGAACCCTCCGGTCATCGCTAACTGAGGATCACTGAAGGACGAGCCAGGATTAGCAGTTAGGGTTTCTAACCACTCTGGAGCTGGTACTGCAGTCGAACTTTGTGTACATTTTTATATAAGAAATATTGCTTTTATATTGCTCCTTTTTATATTCTTTTCCTTTTTTCCAAATGAAGTCAGAATATTGAAAAGCACTGAAACACTCTAGAGTAGAAGTAGAGTCCTAAGATGCACATCCCTTTGTCCGCCTGTCTGTCTGTGTGTCTGTCCGTCTGCCTGTCTGTCTGACTGTCTGTCTGTCTGTCTGACTGTCTGTCTGTCTGTCTGACTGTCTGTCTGTCTGTCTGTCTGTCTGACTGTCCGCCTGTCTGTCTGCCTGCCTGTCTGTCTGTCTGACTGTCTGTCTGTCTGACTGTCTGTCTGACTGTCTGTCTGTCTGTCTGTCTGTCTGTTGTGTGGTGACATCAACTCACAGCTCTATTGTTTACACTGGTCCCTCCTCTCCATGTGTTTTTATTTGTGCTGTATTCCTAAAACGAGTATAACTCACACGGGGACCCCAGTAAGGAAAATCCACTCTCTTTTTGTCCTTTTTCTTTTTTCTAAGATCTCTGTCATGCCATGTAAGGAGTCATGTAATTTAACAGGCAACAAGCTGTAGAAAAACTCTGTAAATATCACTTTCCCTTGTGTTGTTTGGTCATGTATGTATGTGCACTCTACATTTTCACGTCACAGCTGTATATTCACGATGAAGACACAGAATGTAACGACAGCACCTTTCTGAACGGTACCAGAGACGATCAGATCCGTTTATTTGTATGCCATCACTCCAAACAGAATACTGTAGTTGTATGTACAATATGATGCTCATTGTACTTGAATAAATTATCAATAAATATTGTAAATTTGATGTCAGCCTGTGGTTCTGGTTCTTTGTATCTGTAGAAATGAAAATTTAGTCCCAAGAAGCCTGTCAAAATTTTATTAGCATCATTTTCACTTATAAACACACAAAAAACACCTCATCAACTTTTCTGGAAAAATAACTTTTTATGATTTCTGACGTCATTTTCGTTTTTCCTGACTGATAACTTCATTTATTTATTTATTTTATATATATTTTTAATCAATATTAATGTCAAACAATATCTCTGAAAGTATACATTTACAGAATTCAATATTATAACATTTCACAAGACAAAAGAAGAACATACAGAACAAATGCTGGAGGAAAATGGATCAAATAAGAAAGTAAAGTAATATAAAGTCTTTTTTTTCAGTTAAAACAATGAAATAAATTTAAGCATTCAAGAGTCTTTATAGCTTTGGGGTTTAAAGAAGTCTGAATAAACTCAGAGTATTTTTGTAATTCTGAAATAAAAAGTTTAAAAAATGGCTTTTTAAAGGTGACTTTGCATTTACATTTATTTATTTCTACAAGCTCAGTCGCGCTTGTTTTCAGTGTCAAACGGCGCCCTCTGCTGGACAGACAACAGAGCGCGGACACGTGAGAGCGCCCATGACGTCACTTAAAGAGCGACAGAATCATCTGGAGCTGCGTGGACTGTTGTGGTGGTGAAACGTGATCATTTCAACCCCGAAAATGGTCAAATCGGGGAAACTGCGATCCGGGACCGGGTCCAAACTGAAACGGTGGAAGAAAGGACACAGCAGCGACTCCAACCCGCAGACCAACCGCTTCCGTCGGGCCGCGAAGAGCCGCTTCTTCAGCAGACCCTCCGGTAAGCCTCCGGTCACACGTGGGTCTGTGGCTACGGCTAACATTAGCTCAAGTCAGCCATTTAACCTGGAGCAGCTCAGATAACTTTATACGACATTAATAAGCAGGACCAGACTGATGACAGCAGTGGATCAAAGTGTTAATCCATAGATCTTTTAAATCTGGGAGGTTAACATGAGTCATTTACCAATAACGTTTACCTTGAGTTGTGTGTTTATGGATGTGTGAGCCAAGAAACTGTTTTTATCTGAGTCCTCAGTCATCTGATATCCAGACATGGGACAGCATTTCCTCACAGCCCCAGAATAAAGATAAAAATGTTTGATTGAATCAGGGTGTTTTTAAGGATCTTGCTCGTTTGATGCTCGTTAACAGTAGGCCACTTATGTTTACAGATAGAAACACAGTCACAGTTCATCAGTTCATGGGTTGGTCTTAGCTGTATCTCAGATGTACTGTGTTCTGTAAAAAGAATGTGTTAAATACATTTAAAAATCAGGATAATTTTCTTGGGTGACCAAATTTATAATCATCATCCAAAACATCCACAGTCAACACCATCCAACTCTCTGAGAGCTGCAGCTCTTTGTTCAAGCATCTTGGTTATTTTATGTTTTTGCCTCGATTGATTTAAGTATGCTATTTGACTGTGTTAAAAAAATTAACTGCTTAAATTTGAAAATGTTAAGGTCTTTCTCTAATTTTAGATATAAGCAAAAAAAGAAAACAGAAAAAACAACAACAACAAAGAAATTAAAAAAGAAAAAAAAAGAAAAAAAAGAAACTCAAACAATGGGAAAGGTTTTGTTATATATTTATTATTATTATTATTATTATTATTGTCATTATTATTATTATTACAATTATTATTCTAATAATTTTTATTATTATTATTTATTTAATTATTTTTTGTTCTTTTAATTATTCTTTTTTTTATTGACAGAATTCAAAGTCATCAACCAAAACATCCACATTTAACATCAAAAACACCCTGAGAGCTTCAGCTCTTTGCCCAAATCTTTTGGCTATTTCCTGTTATTGCTTATATTGATTTAAATATGCTTTTGATTGTGTTAAAAAAAATCTGCCATATTTTGAATTTCTTAAAGGTCTTTTCTTTAGTTTTAGATGTTAGCAAAAAAACAAAAACAAAACAACTCCTACCCAAGAAAATAAAAATAAAAATAAAAAAAAACTCCAACCACAGGATAGGTTTTTTTTCTTTTATTATTATTCTTATGATTATTATTATTTTTTTATTATTATTATTAAAATTATATTTTAATTGTTATTTTATTTATTTATTTATTTATTTATTTTTATTGACAGAATTTAAAGTCATCAACCAAAGCATCCACATTTAAGATCAAAAACACTCTGAGAGTTGCAGCTCTTTGCCCAAACTTTTTTGTTTATTTTATTTTATTGCTTATATTAATTTAAGTTTGCTATTTCATAGTAGATGCAAGCGAAAAAAAATTACACCCAAGAAATAAATTAAAAAAAACCTCCAACAATAGGATAGTTTTTTTCATTTATTTATTTATTTATTTATTTATTTATTTATTTATTTATTTATTTATTTTTATTGACAGAATTTAAAGTCATCAACCAAAGCATCCATATCTAACATCATAAACACTCTGAGGCTGCAGCTCTTTGTTTAAGCCTTTTGGTTATTTTATGTGTTTGCTGTGATTGAAGAATGTCATTTAACCGTGTCATGAATTAAACAGCTTCATCTTAGATTTGTTGACGTATCTGCTTTAGTCTCAGTTGCATGTCTTCACGGTGGGGTTGATGTTTTCTTGTTGGTGCTCTGCAGATAAGAGTGATCTGACCGTCGATGCTCTGAAGCTGCACAATGAGCTCCAAAGTGGCCCGCTGGAGCTGGGCGGCCGTAAAGACGCCAGCATGGAGGAGGAGGAGCCAGAGGAGGCGTTTTCAGACAGGACCTCGGGTACCTTCCTCAGCGGACTGTCTGACTGCTCCAACCTGACGTTCAGGAAGGTGCAGCGCTACTGGGAGTCCAACTCAGCCGCTCACAAAGAGGTAGACATGAAACCACGTCCAGAGAGACCAGCTTCGTTTGACTGGTTTTCAGAGTTTGTGTCTCGCTCTGATGATGTCACAAATATTTCCCATCAGGAGAAAAATCTAAAAAAAGTTGATTTCCTCTTTCCTTTCCTGTCGTAATGTGCGGCGCAGATCTGTGCTGTGCTGGCAGCAGTTACTGAGGTGATCCGCAGTCAGGGCGGCAAGGAGACAGAAACAGAGTACTTCGCTGCTTTGGTGAGTATTGTCTGTTTTGATATCGTTAGCTGACTTGTGTTGTGATAAAAAGTAAACTGAGGGCTCATTAATCAAAGTAAATCTGCCCTTTTCTCCACAGATGACCACCCTGGAGGTCGTGGACTCCACCGAGTCCCAGGCTGCCGTGGCGTACCTCCTCAACCTCGTCATGAAACGGTTTGACTTCATCCTCCACAACAAAATCTGAGAGAAATATTTGATATTTCTGGATTTTTTTCTCCTCATTTGTTTGATGCATGTTTCTCCTGCAGAGTTCCTGCTCCGGTGCTCATCTCCAAGTTTTCAGACACCACCAAAGCTTTGATGGACGTCATGTCCAGAGAGGCCACGTGTGAGACGGCCGGAGCTCTCAGATGGGTGAGTGGTTTCATCTCTGAGCGTGTCTGAAACTTTTGACCAATAGTCACTCTACATCAATGGCACTTTTGGAACTAACAGATGAAATATCCACTAAAATAGATAAAAAACACTTTGTGGTTAGCATTTTTGTAGACCTCTAAAAAGCTTTTGACTCCATAGACCACACTATTCTTCCTAAAAAAACTTTATAAATACGGTGTTAGAGGGGTGGCACTTTAGTGGGTGCCGAGTTATTTAAAAAACAGAGGTCAGTTTGTCCAAGCTCACAATGTTAAATCTGAAATCTGCAGTCTAACATGTGGGGTGCCCCAGGGGTCAGTTCTTGGGCCAGAATTGTTTATCTTATATGTGAATGATATTGTTAGTGTCTCTAAAATGCTGAAATGTTCACTTTTTGCTGATGACACAACCCTCTTTTACAGTAGAGAACACCAAGTAGAAGAGTTGAGGGTGGTTGAAACAGAACTAAAAAAAATAGCAACTGGTTCGACATAAAAAAATTAACATAGAAAAGAGAAAACTTTTTTTAATATACATATATATATATATATATATATATATATATATATATATATATATATATATATATATATATATATATATATATATATATATATATATATATATATATATATATATTTCCCCATTTATTCATTTTATTTTATTATTAATATTATAATTATTATTTTTTATTTATATATATATATATATATATATATATATATATATATATATATATATATATATATATATAAGTTTTTTTCCCCATTTTTTTATTTTATTTTGTTTTGTTATTATTATTATCTATTTTTATTTTATTTTATATATATATAAGTGTGTATTTCTGTATACATGTGTTTGCATATATATTCTATCCTTTTAGTGTATTTCATTACCTTAGACTTAATTTCATCTAAAAATAAATAAATTTCTTTAAACTTTCTGTAACCATTTGTTTTGTAATTTATAATTTATTGGATGATCAGCTCATTTGTTCGTACTACACCCCTTACTAACTTTGTTATTGTGGGTTTGTGACTTTGTATAATTATGCTCTGTTGCTTTTCTTTTCGTTGAGACCAGTGTTGTTACCCATTGGAGAAAAAAAAGTGTTATTTCATGACCAACCTTCTCATTTTCCTTAATATTGATATGAATAAAAAGACCTTTGAAAGAAGAAATAAATAGATAAATAAATAAATAAAAATAAATAATAATTTTTCCTGTCAGATCCTGTCGTGTTTGGCGACCTTGCTGAGGAAACAGGACGTATCCGTGTGGACCTACCCGACCACTCTGCAGGCGTACCACGGCCTCCTCAGCTTCACCGTGCACAGCAAACCAAAGGTGGGTGTCGCCGGCCGGGAGCTGATCTGAGCTCAGAGAGAAACGTCCTGAAGCAGAAAATAAAATCTGTTCCTCCTGTTTCCTCTCAGGTGCGTAAAGCAGCACAGCAGGGTGTCTGCGCCGTCCTCAGAGGAAGTGACTTCCTGTTCAAAGATAACGCTCCGTCACATCACCCCGCCGCCATGACGACAGCCAAGTTCTGCATCAAGGAGATGGAGCAGGCCGGAGGTAAAACACGCTGACCGCCTGCTGTGGTTTGTTTTTATTGGCTCCGTGCTCCTCCTCCGTCTGTGACGCTGCGTCTCCTCCTCAGGGAGCAAAGAGGACACCACCACGCTGCACGTCCTGGGCCTCCTCAAGGAGCTGATGGGGACGTTTCCTCTGGGAGCCGTCAAGTCCTGCTGCGAGACTCTGCTCCGCGTGATGACGCTCAGCCACGTGGTGAGGGCGCGGACACGTTGATCAGACTGTCTCCACACGCTCTGACTCTGACGCCGCCGCCGTGACGTCTCTAACACGTTTCTGTCTCTGTGTGCAGCTGGTGACGGCGAGCGCCATGCAGGCCTTTCACCGACTGTTCAGCGGGAAACCGAACGCTTCGTCTCTGTCAGCAGAGCTCAACGCACAGATCATCACGGTGAGCACACACACACACACTCACACACACTCACATGAAGCTCGTGAAGCTAACCGCCGTCTCTGACCCAGGCGCTGTACGACTACCTGCCCAGCGAGAACGACCTGCAGCCTCTGCTGGCCTGGCTCGCCGTCATGGAGAAAGCACATGTTCACTTAGCCAGGTACCAAACCGTCTCACACACACATCACACACACATCACATGATCTGTTCAGTTTCACACACACACTCGTCACTGATTGGTTTACCTGCAGCCTGCAGAGCTCCCTGAGCCTCGGCCACCTCCCTCGTCTCTTCTCTGCCGCCATGTCCTGCCTCCTGTCGCCTCACACACAGGTGGTTTCTGCAGCGGCTAACACGCTAAAGGTAACGAAGAAGGCTTCAGTCAGACATTATCAATAAGACTTTAAAACCTGACGTGTTTTCACTCCTGATGTGTTTCTGTCTCAGACGTTGCTGACTGAATGTGTCGCCCCTCACATGGAGGAAATGGGGACGATCGCCCCGACAGCGTCGACAGGAAACCCTTCATATGTCTGCAAAATGTTTCGGTAAGTGTTCGTCAAACCCTTTTTTCCTTTTCCTTTGTAAAGTCTGAGATGTTTTTATTATTCTACAATAATCAGATGAGGATTAACGGCAAAATGAAAAACTTTTTAATAAAACCTAAAACTCACCTACACGTCTTCCCCTTTCTGTTTGTAATATCTCTGCAGACTCTTATTTCCATTCTCTCCTTGTTTCTCCTCTTACCTTTCCAAAATGGTCTTAGAGCAAACTGCCTGTCTGACTCTTTCCCTCCAAGGCTTGTATTTTGTTATATTGAAGCTAGTGATAGCAGCTCTGAGCGCATTACCTTTTTGAGATGGCACACGTCTCAAATTGCAGCTAGAATCAAAACTGTTTAACTCGAGTTACAAATCTCGTTTTGAATCTAAAAATAGTTCATGGATGAGCTGACTCTCAGGACGTGACGCTAAAGACGTCTTACAGTAGCCTGCAGTGCAGCTGTCTCAACATTTGGCAAAAGCACGTCTTCTGGATTTGCAAAAATAAACTAGTAATTTTTTTTAGAATACTTTTAAAATCCTAAATTTATTTGACTTTTTGTTTCACCTTTTTTGCATGAACCAAAGTTTAGCTCTCAAACTTTTTCCCTGTTGCACCTTTAACTCATTGGCTGCCGGCCGCCTTCAGAGCGTTTTGCTGAATGAGGTTTGTAAACACTGAGTGCGTCTCAAAGCTACAAAGTTTCATCCTTCCTTCCTCCACTTGCGTCGTTCACTTGCGTCTTAGCCCCTCCCACCAGAGATGATGGAGAGATGAGGAAATGAAGAGAGGAGAGAGGATGGAGGAGATTGGTTTTTAGAGCAATGGGACATCCTCTCCTCCAGAGCGTCACATGAAGCGACGTGTTTCAGTGATGACGGCATCAGCTGATCACCTCTGGATCATCTGTCAGTCAGCTCTAACAGCTGTTTGTGCGTCTGCACATGTGCGCTGTAATAACTCTGATCAAACAGAAACAGTAACAGAGATTTGTCTGTTCCTTTAACCAGTTAAACACGTTACCATGAAGAAAACCTGCTCTCTGTTTATTCTGTGTGCTGTTTAGAAGACATGGATCACTTTTCTAGTAAAATGCGTAATTGTGAGATTATTTATGAATTATTTATCCTTTATCTTGAGCCCATCTGATCGTGAACTCTGAAGCTTATTAATATAACCCAGTTTATTGTGTCTCAGGAAGATATTATTGATCAGTCAGTTTTCTGTATTAATCCTCTGTTATATTGATTTGATGATGGTTGTGTTCAGTGTTTTGTGCTTTAAACTCACAGCAAACCCTTTATTACCAGATTTATGATCAGTTTCTGAACAATCCTCTGTGCCTGTCCTCAGCTCGTCTTTTCTCTCATTAAACTCCGTTGTGTTTGTGAAGTTTCATGTAAAGTCTGAGCTGCTGCAGCGTCCAATCAGAGAGTGATATTCCATAAGGGGGCGTGTCTGTCAGTGAAAAGACTTCCTCAAAGCCGGCTCTCGTGTCTCCTCGATCATAGCTCCTCTGATCAGTCTCCTCCATCCTCTCTCCTCTGAGCACAATCATCGCTTTGGGACAGTCTTCAAAATGGCGACTGGGAAACTACTTCCTGTGTCGTGGAGGAGAGAGGAGAGAGGAGGCACAAAGTCGACGCATTGAGACGCACCCACTGAAGCTCCCTAAGAGCAGACTCCTCTTTCACGTCTTTCTCCCTGTTTTGAGCAAAAAAAACAAAAACAAGGGAACAGTTGTTTAGATTGCACTTGTCTTTGGCACTCCGTCCTCTGGTCCTCTTCATGATCTCTGTCTTTCCTCTCAATCCTGACGCTCTTTCTCTCTGAACTACCACGACACTTCCTCTGCTCCAGCGTGACCTACCTGAACTTTTCTGACTCACCTCGTCTCGCCATGACTCTCTGTGCGTCCCATTAACATCAGAACCAGGAAGTGGGTCGAGAGAGTGAGATCATGTTCGAGTTAAAAGCGTTCCAGTTGCCAAGTCGGGAAATTTTGCCATAACAGCGATATTTATTTAGATAAACACTGAACAACACCATGTATACGGCTGATTTTTTGGGACATAGGCTAGTCAGAAGAGCTAAAATAATCAGAATATAACAGGAGCTAAATCACCGTTTACAGCTGAGGCAGCCATCTTTGATTGTAAACTCGAGGAAGGTGTGGATTTGCCGACTTCTCAGTAGGAAAGTCTGACCTCGGGGGGCGTTCCACTTCAAATTTCCTTCTTAGAGCTCGTAAATCCTGACTTCAGAGTAGAAATGGAACGCACCATCTGTCGTCTCACATCCGCTCCTCGTAAAGATGCTGATCTCTCATCCAAAGAGCACAACGCTGCCACCTACAGGAGATTACAAGCCTGATATATATAGACAAGCTGCACCAGACCCCACCACCCCCTGCTGACAAAAATACTGACAAAAATTACTTCCTGTTAGAGCTCATCATGCTAACCATAACTTTCTGTGTGTGTGTGTGTGTGTGTGTGTGTGTGTGTGTGTCCAGCATCGTAGAGGAAGGTCTCTCCTATCGGTTCCACGCCTCCTGGCCCTTCGTGCTGCAGATCCTGGGCTGCTTTTACCGAGCTGCAGGGAAACAGGCTCACCCCGTCATGACTAAGGTAGACTCAGAGCTCCACAGGGGGTCACAGGAGAGGAGGAGACTGGATCAGCTCACCTGACTGTGTGTGTGTGTGTGTGTGTATCCTGTCCTTCCAGTCCCTGCAGTCTCTGGCAGACCTGCGCTCCACCCCTCAGTTCCCCTTCAGCGGGGAGCTGGACCTGGCTGTGGGAGGAGCCGTGGAGAGCATGGGACCAGAGGTGGTGCTGGGTGCTGTGCCGCTTAACATCACCGGCTACGAGTGAGTGACACTGACACTGATGCTGACACTGAAACTGAAACTGACGCAGAAACCGACACTGACACAGACACTGAGACTAACATGGCCCAGACAACAACAAAAACACTGATGCTGACACTGGGGCAGTCGCAGATACAAACACTGATGCACACAATGACACTGACACAGTAACAGACACTGATGCAGTCACAGACACCAACACTAGCCACGGTTACATGAGGAGTTTTTGTCTTTCCGAATGACTTTTCAGAAAACAATAATATATTAACAACAGTAAACATGGAAAGGAATATTCCAACCTCTGGTCTACATGCGCCGCTGTAATCAAACAGAAGAGTCAATGGGGCATGTGCAGAAAAACGTAAACATCACGAGATTTATCAAAGCTGGAGGACGACAGTTTGCGGGTTTGTCGTCCGTCCAGTCTTTAAATTATGTTCATTTCTTTCAAAGTTTGGATCAAAAACAAACTTTCCTCCAGTGCCGACGGCTCGCCGCCATTTTTAAAGTTGAGGAACGTCTCTCGTTGCATCTTACGTCATATCTGAGCATGCTCTGAAAGATCGCACCCTGACAACTTTCTGTCTGAGTTGATACATGAAACCTCAATCGGTTTGGGGAAAGGAATATTCCAACCCTGTGCGACTGATTAAATGTCCATTCAGATTGGCTCTTTTCTTTCAGAATGAGGAGTATACAAAGGTTAAATTCTTTCAGTTTGAGCAAATAAATCGAATGCAAACAGAATATTTGGGTCCATGTAAACGTAGCTAGTGACACTTGCGCAGACACTGACACTAATGCTGACACTGACACAGACGCAGTGTGGTTCAGACTTCTCTTATTCATTGGTTCCTGAAATGTTTTTAAATCTAAAATGAAAAACATGGAGTCAGGCTCTTTAAGATGTCAGTATTTTAGCTCGACTGTTTGAACTTTTGATTCCTTGAACATGTTTTTAATCCATAATCCTGTTTTTTTTTTTAGTTGACTCTTCTTCGTCTCTTTTTCTGCTTCATGTCTGTAACGTTGTGTTTTTGCTGCTGCTGTCTCGGCCAGGTTTCCCTTTAAAAACGAGGGTTTTAATCTCAATGGGACTAGATAAATAAAAAACTTACTCAGCCTGATGTTTCCTCAGGGATGATCTGGAGTTTCCTCGCAGCTGGCTGGTCCCGGTGATCCGTGACCACGTGAAGAACACTCAGCTCGGCTTCTTCACCTCGTACTTCCTGCCTCTGGCTTCGACGCTCAAGCAGAGAGGTAAACTCAGAGCGGGAAGCTTCATGTCTGAGGTTTGATGAGGAAACTGCAGCAGATTAACGATGCTCTCTCTGGTTTCTGTGTTACAGCTGAGGAGCTGGAGCAGGCGGGGCAGAAGCTGGAGGCCAAAGTCTACCAGACGTTACAGCTGCAGGTAAATCCTCTCTGACCAAACTGTCGTTACAAACCGCGCAGAGCGAGTCTGTAAAACCCGTCTCCTCTCAGATCTGGACCATGCTCCCAGGCTTCTGCACGTGTCCCGTCGACCTCCTCGCGTCCTTCAAAGGCATTGCTCGCGTGCTCGGCATGGCGATCAATGAGCGTCCTGATCTGAGGCTCACGGTGTGCCAAGCGTTGCGCACCATCATCAACAAGAGCTGCTCCACAGGTGAGACCGTTCCCACGCAGAGAGGAGCTGTGTTAAAAACTATAAAAACTACAAACATGTCTTCCTCCTGTGACGTCTTTGTGTCCACAGAAGAAGTAAAGGCCGAGTTGGGACGCTTCTCCAAGAACTTCCTGCCCATCTTCTTCAACGTGTACAGCCAGCAGCCCGCCGCAGGAGAGCACGGCAACTACAGGATGGCCGTGCTGGACACCATCAAGGTCTACCTGACCGTCACAGACACCCAGGTGAGTCCAGGTGAAGCTCAGTCATCAGGTGTTTCATGTTTGTCGACACGTCAGACTGAAACCGTCAACTCCTCCTCAGATGATCTGCACGTTCCTGCAAAAAGCCACGGACAGACTGAGCGGCGCAGAGACCAACGAGTTCACACGGTAGGAGGCAGAGTCGTCAGCGTCGCCGTCGGTTTCTGATGATGCTCTGAGGTCTCACTTTTTCTTTATCCACTCTGACTTTTCTCCGTCTCAGGCTGTCCATGATGGACCTCGTCATCGTCTTGGCTCCGTTTGTCGATGAAGGCACCATGACCAAAACCTTCGAGCTCATCAGGCCCAGTTTGGAGGTGAGGAAACGAAAAAGCTGCAGAAAAACGTAGATTCCTTTCATCCTGTCTCTGAGGATCCACAGAGCTAGCTGTTAGCATGACTTAAAAACACTTCCTGTTCCTGCCATCTGTCTTTTTTTTTTAACAATATATTTTTTTAAAGTTTTAGATACATATCAAACTTTGTATCAAATGTACAAACATTTTCATTTATGTCCCCTCAAACAATTGCTCATTCACACATACACACACACAAAAAAATAAATAAATAAATAATAATAATAATAATGATAATAATAATAATGATAATAAAGAATAATTATAATAATGAATAGATAACTAAATAAATAATGAAAATACAAAAAGAAAAAATAATAATAATAATAACAACAATACTAATAAAATAATAATAATGATAATAATAATAATAATAATAATAATAATAATAATAATAATAAAGAATAATTATAATAATGAATAGATAACTAAATAAATAATGAAAATACAAAAAGAAAAAAAAATAATAATAATAATAACAATACTAATAAAATAATAATAATAATAATAATAATAAAGAATAATTATAATAATGAATAGATAACTAAATAAATAATGAAAATACAAAAAGAAAAAAAAAAAATAATAATAACAACAATACTAATAAAAATAATAATAATAATAAAAATAATAATAATGATAATAATAATAATAATTATAATAATAATAATAATAAAGAATAATGATTATAATAAATAGATAACTAAATAAATAATGAAAATACAAAAAAAAAGTAATAATAATAATAAAAACAATACTAATAAAAATAAAAATAATAATAAATTAATCATTTAAAAAAATGATAATAAAGGGGAAAAGCTAAATAAGTAAAAAGGCAGGATCATTCCATAATGTTATTCATCCTGTCGTCTTTCTGTTGAAGCATCGTGTTTGTGTTGACGACGCGCTTCCTGTTCCTCTCGTCTGCAGATCAAGGACCCGGCCATGCAGAAGAAGGCGTACCGCGTGCTGGAGGAGATGTGCGGAGGAGACAGAGAGGAGTGCACGGCGTTTGTCCAGGCCAATCTGGAGACTCTGAAAGGCGTGCTGCTGGAGACGCTGAAGAACGCCGCTTCGCCTGCTAAGAGGGTGAGACTGAGTCTGTGCAGAGGAGTCATGTTTGAAGAATAGCTCTGCTATGCTAACGCTAACGGGATCCAAAAACAAACAAACAAAGAGAGCTTTCTGTTTGTCTAATCATCATTTTTCTTCTTCTCAGCCGAGGCTGAAATGTCTGAACCACATCGTGAAGAGGCTCAACGAGGAGCACAGAGACTTCCTGACGGCGCTGCTGCCCGAGGTGAAAACTCAGAGAGGAGTTTTTAAAACTCTCAGACACAGAAAGGTCTGACGCTCAGCAGCTTCACCTGTCCGTCCTCTCTTTCAGGTGATCATTTGCACCAAGGAGGTCTCCGCTGGGGCCCGTAAGAGCGCCTACACGCTGCTGGTGGAGATCGGAAACGCTTTCGTACGATTCTACGGAAACACAAAAGGTCAAATCTGAACTTCCTGTCTTTGTGTCATAGTCAGAGTTCATTAAACGGGAACATGAGAGCGTTCCTGCAGCAAATCCAGAATAAAAAGTTGATATTTCTGTTTGAGCTCTGACAGTAAACCTGGATTTTAACTCTTAAAATGAAAAACTGATGGATGATGTGTCGCTGCAGACGCCATGGACCAGTACCTGATGCTGGTCTACGCAGGACTCACCGGCTCCGTCACCATGATCACCTGCACCGTGCTGGCTCTGACCCGCCTGGTCTTCGAGTACAAAGGTAGGATCCCTGACCGTGGACTGGTTCAGAGCCGGTCTTTGCAGACTGGACTCAGTCCGCCTCCTCTTTCTGTCCCAGACGCCATCGACAGCGGCACCATGGAGCAGCTGCTGCACAACATCTGTCTGCTGCTGTCGTCCCGGACCAGAGAGATCGTCAAAGCCGGGCTGGGCTTCATCAAGGTCCTCCTCTTCATCATGGACCCCAAGACGCTGGCGTCACACGCCACGGTCATGGTGAGACGCAGGTCCTCTGGGTGACTCCAGGAGGCGGCTTTGACCTTTCTCTGACCAGTTTGACCTCTGTGTTTAGATGGAGGGCGTCGGGAGCATCAAAGACGACGTGAGGAGACACTTCAGGAACAAACTCAAGAACATTTTCACAAAGTTCATCAGGAAGTTTGGGTGAGTCCTGGTTTTTATTTATTTCAGAGATGCTCCTTTTGGTGAGAGTTGGAGGAAGTGATGCAGAAAAACTAACCTGGAAAAAATCTTCTTTAAAATTCAGATTTACTCTATTTTGGTTTTACTTTGACCCTCATGGGTCAGTTTATGACCCTTTGAGGTAACGACTGGAGAAAAATGTCCTTTAACAAAATCTCCTTTAAAAACACAACAGATATATTTTTTTCTGCTTAAATTGTTCAGTTAACTTCATTCCTAATCAAAAACACCAAATACCCTTAAAAAAAATCTTACCCTTTTAATGCCTGTTTAATTACATGAAGTACTTATTTTTAGTATGAAAAAAAACACAACATAAAATAGGTTAATTTTTATATGATAAATGTTAGAGATCAGACTTAAACATAAAATCTGTTTTAAAAAAAATAATTTGAGGGGATGTTATATTCTTTTTTGCAGAGTCAGATTTTTAATTTTTGACTCTTTCAGGAATCAATGAATGAAAATGTCCTCCACAGAAACTCCTTTAAAACATGACAGATTCATCTTTTAAAATTATTTTCACCTGATCTTTCAATTAACTTCAGTCTGAATTAAAACACCAAATGTTAAATTATTTTCTGTTATCTTAACACTTTGGGTTCCCATTTGTATTTTTAAGTTGTTTTTACTGTCAGAGAAATGTGTTTTGTGTTCAGATGGGGTATGTCTCATCTCATGATAAACAGTAAAAATTTAAAAATTGAACTTTTTTCTCCAAAATGAAAACCTGAAATTAGAGACAGTGCTTTTAGAAATATTTTACCACTAATCTTATTTGTGTTTCAGCCTGATCTCAAAGAAAAAACCCAGACCTAGGGATGGGTACCCGTACATTCATAGGCACCGACTGAGCATTACAAGTTTATATATTGAACAAGTAGATATGTTAAACTGAAAAACTTTTATATCTTTATATTTAAAAAAAAATCAATATTTATCACCACAGAAACACACAAAAGTTGGAGCTAAAAATTGTTTCTGTTGAGTACAGATAAGACCCCAGGTACCTGGTATTGGTGCGGTATCATTTCAGCTGTGAAAAGTTCCCATTCCTTCAGCCCTTCAACTTTTATTAAATCAAAAATAACCTATTTTATGTTTTTCATAAAAACAGTGACATCATGGGATCAAACTGGCATTTTAAAGGGTTAAACAATAAAAAAATAATTAAGTTTTTGTTTTTTTCAGTCAGGAATGAAGGTGATTGAACAATTTGAGCAAAAAAAGGAAAAATATTAATCTGTTATGTTTCTAAAGCAGTTTTCAGTGGAGGAAATTTTGTCCTTTAATTTCCTTAAGGGCTGTACTTTTTTATAAAATATCTTTGTATCGAAATATTATCAAAAATGGCCAAAAATGGAGCAGAAAAATTAACTGAAGGACAAAAATGTTCCCTGAGGGTTAAAGAAATAAAGGATTGGTTTGGTTATTTTTGGTTATTTTTTTAATTAATTGTCTAACATCAGCTCGTTGTCCCTCAGTCCACATGGATCATTTAAGTCTGCCTCTGGTTTTGTTTCTGATTACCCCGAGAACAATTTGGTTCCTTTTTGTTCCTGTTCGTTTGTTCCTGTTCGTTTGTTCCTGTTTCTTTGTTCCTGTTTCTTTGTTCCCGTTTGTCTGTTCCTGTTTATTTGTTCCTGTTTGTTTGTTCCTGTTTGTTTGTTCCTGTTTGTTCCTGTTTGTTTCTTTTTGTTCCTGTTTGTTCCTGTTTGTTCCTGTTTGTTCCTTTTTGTTCCTGTTTGTTCCTGTTTGTTCCTATTTGTCTGTTCCTGTTTGTTTGTTCCTGTTTGTTTGTTCCTGTTTGTTTGTTCCTGTTTGTTCCTGTTTGTTTGTTCCAGTTTCTCTGTTCCTGTTTGGTCCTATTTGTCTGTTCCCGTTTGTTCCTATTTGTTCCTGCTTGCTCCTGTTTGGCTGTTCCTGTTTGTTTGTTCCTGTTTGTTCCTGCTTGTTCCTGTTTGTTTGTTCCTGTTTGTTTGTTCCTGTTTGTTTGTTCCTGTTTGTTTCTGTTTGTTCCTGTTTGTTCCAGTTTGGTCCAATTTGTCTGTTCCCGTTTGTTCCTATTTGTTCCTGCTTGCTCCTGTTTGGCTGTTCCTGTTTGTTTGTTCCTGTTTGTTCCTGCTTGTTCCTGTTTGTTTGTTCCTGTTTGTTTGTTCCTGTTTGTTTCTGTTTGTTCCTGTTTGTTCCAGTTTGGTCCAATTTGTCTGTTCCCGTTTGTTCCTATTTGTTCCTGTTTGTTCCTGTTTGTTTGTTCCTATTTGTCTGTTCCTGCTTGTTCCTGTTTGTTCCTGTTTGTCTGTTCCCGTTTGTTCCTGCTTGCTCCTGTTTGGCTGTTCCTGTTTGTTTGTTCCTGTTTGTTCCTGCTTGTTCCTGTTTGTTTGTTCCTGTTTGTTTGTTCCTCTTTGTTTGTTCCTGTTTGTTTCTGTTTGTTCCTGTTCGTTTCTGTTTGTTTGACTCTGTTTGTTCCTGTTTTTTGCTGAGTGTCTGCAGAGTGATGGAAACAGAAACAGGATGAAAAAACAAACCCAACCAGTCCCTTTGTCTGATTCCCATGTTTTTCTCTGCGTCCTCAGGTTCGAGCTGGTGAAGAGCATGTTACCTGCAGAGCATCACAAGGTGCTCGCCAACATCCGCAAAGCAGAGGCTCGGACCAAGAGACGGAAACAGGCGGCGGAGGAGAAGGACGACTCTGAGAGCGAGGAGGAAACGCCCAAAGCCAGCAGCAAAAGGTAGATTTCTGTCCCCGTCACAGATCCCTCTCTCCATCCCTCCACCTTTACCCCACGTCCTAAAACCCTCTCCTCCTGGCTCCAGCATCGAGGAGATCCTGGCAGAGTCAGACAGCGATCTGTCGGAGGACGAAGGGAAAGCTGGAAACGCTCAGAAGAAGAAATCAGGCAGACAGCAGAAAGGACGGGCCTGGCTCAAAGAGGGAGGCGAGGACGACCCGCTGAACTTCCTGGATCCTAAAGTTTCTCAGAGGGTTTTAGGTGAGTCAGGGTCACAGTGAGCCTCCCATCAAAGAGGAGCTCGCTCGGGGTTTACACCTCCTGTTTCTGTCTCCCTCAGCCACCAACCCAGAGCTGAAGAGGAGCGCCAAGGTGGAGCACGGCTTCAAGGTGACCTCCGACGGACGGCTCATCATCAGGGAGGAGGAGGAGGAGGAGGAGAAAGGTGAGAGGATCTTCATTCTCAGTAATCACATTAATTATCAACGTAAGGCCGTGACGTCACCTGACCTGCTCCTCCTGCAGGCGACGGCGAGATGAAAGACATCCTGGAGGAAGCTGGAGTGAAGAGTGTGAGTCCTCGAACTGCTGACACAGAAACTACAAACTGGTTTATCACTGAACTGGTTTATCACTGAACTGGTTTATCACTGAACTGGTTTATCACTGAACTGGTTTATCACTGAACTGGTTTATCACTGAACTGGTTTATCACTGAACTGGTTTATCACTGAGCTGATGGTTGATCTGTTTTTAAACGTTTAGAGGAAGATCCAGAAGAGGAAGTTCAGAGACGATAACTTTGACGAGGACATGGACGTGGAGCCTCAGATGAAGTATAAAGGTAGGAGCAGTGAGCAGAGCCGGCATAAACTGAAATAATCCACTATTAACAGATTATTTTTCAGCTCAGTCATGTCATGTATAGTCATTAAAAAGCTGAAAATGAGGCTGTTTCCCATCTGAAACATCATTAAAGCTGAGTGAAGCTCTGCTAGTTTCAACATGCCAGCTCCTCAGAAAGGAAAATCACTATTATCTGTCCCAGAAATCACTAAAAGTCACTAAATGATGCTGCTTTTTAATCTTAAAAATTTTATTTACAGAAAAAAAAAATCCTAAAATCCTACAAACTTCATTTACAAAAACAACAAATTAAAAAAAATCCTTACATTTTACAGAAAGAAATCCAAAATTTTTCAGAACTTTATTAAAAAAATAAAAAACTTAACAATTTTTCTATAAATCCTTAAATTTTATTAACTTTATTTACTGGATTCAATCCTAAAATCTTAGGAGCTTTATTCACAAAAAATACCAGAATCTTACAAATATTGTTTACAGAAAAAAATCCTAAAGTCTTATGAACTTAATTTACAAAAAAAAAAAAAAATCTTAAAAATATAAACTTAAGTTACAGAAAAAAATCCTAAAATTTTACAAATTTTATTTAAAAAATCCTTAAATTAGGGCTGTCATTTTAACGCGTTAAGTAGATTAATTGATTACACTGCAAATTAACGCATTACAAAAACAAACCCAGATTAATCTGGATCCCAAACCCGCGGGGCGTTCAAAGACGCACTTGTTTTCAAATGTCTGGCATTTACAAACCGTTAGTTCTACTTGGAAAAAGTGGTGTTCAGGTAAGAATTTCAAATTTCTGATGGTCCCTGAATGTATCACGTATGACATCAGCAACATGCTTTAAACCGGAGGGAGGGAAGCAAGAGTGATTTTTGGGGGGACTGCCGTCCACATCTTGTTTATTCACACGTCCTTTTTGAAAATCTGCAGAAAATCAACCGTTTGCTCAATTCTGTAAAAACAGATAATTCTACATGTTTTACTGCTTTAGATAAGCCCTGAATGATCGATATATCTCCTATATTTAAATCTAAATAATTCTTTGAAAATTTGCTTCCATCTTCCTGGTGTCATGTTTCAGCTTGGGGCTGCTCTGCACCAATCAGCAACAGTTTGTGTGTTCAGAGCATGTTTAACTGAGAATACTTCACTTTTCTTTGATCCAAGACTTGAATAAAGTGTTTTTGTACATAGTTCCTCACAGTTGCCCTGCTAGTGAGTGACTGGTTTGTTGTCAGTGATGGATTGGGATTCAGAGAGTTAACTGGTGTTTTCTCCCGTCAGCTGGAGGCTCAGGTATCCACAGGTCGCTGGGAGGAAGGCCGGACGTGGGAGGAGACTACAAATCAAAGGTGAGTCCGTCAGCTCCAGAGAAACACTCTTTTGGAGTTTCTGACTGAAAACTTTAACCCTGAGTCTTTCGTGTTTGCAGAAAGGAAAAGGAGACGTGAAGAAAGAAGGGAAGCTGGATCCTTACGCCTACATCCCTCTGAGGAAGGCTCAGCTCAACCGCAGGTACCCATCCTCAACCGTCCGCTTATAAAGAATTAATTTAACATCAGACGCTGAAATGTTTTCTATCTGTTTGTGCAGGAAACGCGCCAAACTACAAGGCCAGTTCAAGGGCATGGTGAGGGGAGCCCAGAAGGGGGCGCTCTCTGGGAAGAAAATGCACAAGAAGAAGAAAGCCTGAGGAAGATGATGCTCATTCCTCAGTGGACTTTAGGTGTGTGTTCAGAAACACAGAGTTTAAAGACACACACACTCTCTGTGCCTGTGTGTGTGTGTGCCGTTCCGTCTCTGCGGCGTCTGCGGCGTGGAGCTCAGTCCGTGCTTCATGGCGCTGACGTGATCGTGTTGAATGTGTCTCTGCAGATTTTGATAGAAATGTATTTATGTGTGACGCTGTGGAGATCAATAACACTGATTTGGTAAAAGTCACTGCTGCTGTGTGTTAATGTGGCCACTTGGGGGCGCTGTAGGCCTCCGTCCTGACTGTGAAGGAGTGAATCAGCCCAGCTGCTGTTTTTAAAGCAGACTTTAATCTGAGGAGCTGAAACAAAATCACCTGTTTGACTCAAACTGTTAGAGAGCTGTTTCCATCCTGCTGTAGTTTTTTCTGATTTTCTAAGGTGTCAGTGAATGCACCGTCTAAAGACGCTGGGAGTGAAGCTGTAGGTCGCTCAGGATGGGTTAACAAACCGTTTCCCTCCTGTGAGATGAGTCATGAAGCGGTGAAGTGACCTCTTCATCTTCGTCTTATGAGCTCAGACCAAACATCAGACGACTGGAGCTTTAAATTACATGACTTCAGAAAGAAGACGACGAAAAACACCAAATCTTTTTTTAACAGATTAAATTTCCTTTATCTGAAAAATCTGGAAGAAAAAGCTGAAAAAAAATCCTGCAGTAAATTTGGTTTAATTTTGATTTAATCTCAATTTACTTAGGAAAGCCCCTTTGAGATGGTGCATCTTGTTTTGAAATTTATGGAGAAAGCCTCCAAAACAACTGCAACACATAACATAAATGAAAGTCATACCAGACAAACCGCACACTAAGCCCTTTTTAAAATAAAAAATATAAAAAATAAAAATAATGAAGTTATAAGAATATGACAAAAAGAAATCATTATAATAGTGATGACAGTAACATCAGATAGCATCAACATTATATTAGTAAAAAAATAATAATTAACCTCCAAAAAAACAAAGAATATCAAACAAAAAAACAAACGATACCATCAGAATAAAGATCAACTGGTTGTGAGTGGGAGAATAATTTTGATCTAAAGCTTGAAAAGTTATTGATTTTGGGAAAAAGGGAAAACTCTTCCAGAGAGATGGAGCTTTCTACACAAACGACCTGTTTCGTTATGAACTCTTGAGGCTGTGAAAGAAAAGTTATTCATAACAGGAAGAGGATTTGGGGACTGACGTGGATCCAGGAACTGTTTAAGGTGGGGTCTCTAATGGACACGATGGCTGTGTCTAAATTCAGGGGCTGTAGCCTTCAGAGGACCCGGCCTTCGTAGCCTGCGTGGACCCATATGAGACGATGCTGAAGTGCTAAAATCTGCTGTTTCTCCAGCGCCCTCTTGAGGCTGGCTCTGGAAGTACAGGAAGTCACAAACACACCAAGCCAAAAAAAGCAGTTTTCAAAGCAGAAATTAACCTTTTTACAGCCTGGTTCAAAAAACGTCTCCTGTCTGAGTCGATAATTTTACTACCAGCTCCCACTGTGTCTAACTCAGCCGTTCAGAGGATATTAAGATCGTGAGCTCCCCCAATAAGAGGCACAGCTGAGGGTCACGTGACCGACAGGTGCCCTATGGCTGAAGGTGTAGCTATAGCCGATCTGCTTCATTTACCGTTTCAGAAACAGACGGGTGACGTTGGTGAGACTACGTCCATGTTTTATACAGACTATGTGTAGACCGCAAAGGCTGAACTGAACTAAGACGGTCTGGTCTGTGAAGCATTTCCTGTTTGTCGCCCTCGACGTCACACAGCGCCACCCTCACCTGTCGGGCTTACATCACTTTTTAAAAACATGTGAAACAAAACCTCACATTTAAAACAGGAGGATTTTTACTATTACTATCATACTTTTTTATTTTACTTTACATTATTATTATAATTTTCTTTATTGATAGAGAATAGAACCAACATTTACATGAGAGTTAACAACGTACATTTTTCAACATCTGAACAAGAACTGGGGGGATGATAAATAAAAAAGTATAAAATAAAATCTGCTGAATGATTGAATGTATTTTATTTAATTCCCTGTAAAAAAAAATAAAGAAAAAAACACCATGAGATTTACATTTATGAACATATTTTTATATAATAATAATGAGAAGATTTATAAAGAACTGTTTTTCCTCAGTATATTACCTAAAAAGAGCCCAAATAACACATTTTACACAGTAAAACGAAATATTTTTGATGTTTTAGGAATATAATCACATAGTTGTTGCCAGAAATCCTTCACGTCTTCTGGAGTTTGGCTGTGTCCATCATCTTCGGCGTTCATGTGCAATGGATCTTGGGATATGTGAGGCTGTTCGTGCAACAAGCTGTGAAACTTTGGTCTGGATTTTAGATGAAACCAGTCGAGGAACTCAAACAGGAAATAGTGATAGATTCTGCTCAAACATCTCAAAACAAATCTGCATAACTAGTCGTATAAAGTGGTGAGAGTCTGTGGTCTCCTGATAAACAGTATCAGTGTGATCAAGTTTGGGAAACAGAAGTCAGGAGGTGATTTGTTTCCTCACCTGGAAAGAGAAACAGCTGATTGGACGATACAGAAAACCTGAACAGTCAAACAGTTTTTGGAGACGAGGTCAACATGTGGTTTAAAGGTGAGTTCAGGGTCCATCCAGAGTCATAGACTGAGATCAAAAGCTAAATCTGATGAGAGGAGTAAACTTCATCTTTTTTCTCATTTGGTAAAAGTCTGTTGTGCTTGAATCTACGGTGGCCCTGAAGGCTCATAGCGCTGCAGCTGAAGAAAACATGAAAAAAAGACAAACCCAAGCAAATTCAGAAAACAGCAGCATTTAGAAAATACGCTGCAACAGAGGTGTTTCCAGGGGACACTTAAAGGTGACGCACATGTCCAGACAGGCTTGTTTGATGACGCAGACTTTCAGTCACAGCTCTATAAATAAATCAAAAACACAAACTTTTGACCTCATTTTCCAACACGACTGAGAGAAAGAAAACCAGGACAGAGCAGCGAGCGTGTCGGGACATGTGCATCACTCTAAAGTGTCCCCTGGAAACACTTCTGTTGGAGCGTGTTTCCTAAATGCTTCTGTTGTTTTCTGAATTTGCTTGTGTTTCGTTTTTCTGGATGAGTTTTCTTCAGCTGCAGCGCTGTGAGCCTTCAGGGCCACCGTAGGAGCCAGCACAATGTCAAAGTCCAGTTAGTTTCTCTGAGTTTCTGATTTACTGGACTTAATATTTAGAGCAGTTTACAAAGACTTTTAAAGTTCATTCAGACTTTTTTTAATAACTCGTTTAAATGTGAAACAAACGGTGGGAGGATTTATTTCTGAGCGACGCTGTTTCCCAAAAAACGTCTTTTAATAAACCTAAAAGCAACGTGAAGGATCTGACTCTGAGCTCCTCTTCGGAGGCTCGCTCCATAAATTTCCTGGGTGGGTTATTAGTGTCCCGTCAGCTGTGCAGCTTTAATAACTTTAATTAAAGAGCTGTGACTTCACAGAAACATATATCCAAATGTAATATCCAGTTATTGAGTTAATGAATCATCATGTCTGTGTTGTTTGTGAGCTGATTCAGGAAAATAACACCTTCAGGATTCAGGAAGAGGAAATGAATCACTGCAGGCAGCAGATAAAAAACCAATCTGTTTATTGGAAAAAAGGTTGTTAATAAAGAAATAATGCAAATGATCATTTCAGTCATTAAATGAGATACACGTGTTTGATAAAAATCCTCCACCAGAAGGCGCCAAAGGACCTCGTTACATCCCGTCAGACATGCCAGAAAGCCGCTCCCTCCTGCAGATTAAAAACCACCTGATGCTAAATAGAAACAGATGCAGAAATAAATAAAGTAGAAAGAAACTGCCCTGCAGTTACAAAGATCGCTGTACTTCTACACTAAACTTTAACTAAGTTTAAAAAGTTTCTTTGGTTGAAAACGTGAAACTATGAATCTGTGATGTGTCAAACCTACGATGTAACGTCACCAACGCTGCTCTCATCGTCACTTCCTCATCCTCCCTCTGCACCGCCACATGCTGTTCAACTACCGCTAATACACCACATAACCTCCCAGAATGCTTTGCACTTCCTCCTCCCTCTGAAAACATCCACCTGCACACTCCAACAGGAAACGACACGCCGACCTAAAACATCCCATAAATACGTTTGCTGTCCAGCAACAAAGCGCAGAGCTTCAGCTTTCAGCTCCGGCCTCATGAAGACCCCTCTCCATCAGAGCCGGGGCGGGGGGCGAGACGGCGGGGGTCCTGGTGGTGCACGAGAAGGAGGAGGACCAGGAGGGGGTTGGAAAACAGGAGGCGGCGTGCGTGCGGGTGGTGTAGTGCGTGGTCCTCTCGATGGCGGCTTCGTTCGGGGGACGGAGTTGGAGACCAGAGGTTGCTGCTCGGCGTGAGGAGGAGGAGGAGGAGGAGGAGGAGGAGGTGGGGAGTGGGAGTGCTGGATACGAGGAGGAGGAGGAGGCCGGTTGTTTGGAGTGGACTCTGCGTCTTTGACCCTCTGGAAGCTGATGCAGCGGCCCTGCAGACAGACACACGCGTCACGTTTAGAGGCTGAAAGAAGCAGATCAGACTCAGGGTGTGTGTGTGTGTGTGTGTGTGTGTGTGTGTGTGTGTGTGTGTGTGTGTGTGTGTGTGTTTGCCAGGCTCTGCAGTCAGAGACCTGTGTGTGTGTGTTACAGACTCGTGCAGACACACAGAGCTGCGTCTGTGCTCCGTCAGCACCTGCTGCACACAGACTCGTCTCTGCAGCTTCGATCTCTCCCCGTTCCCCTCGCCGTCCCCGAGGCTGCGCTGTGAGTCTCCTGACCAGGACACAAAGTGGTTTATGTCTCCTGATCTGGACTCGTTGGGATGTAAAGAGGGTCTTCTTTGAGCCCACAATGGTTAACAGAGGCCCCTCAGCAGTTTACATAATTTACAAGAGGAGTGGAAAGGAGCGCTGCTCTTATTGTTCCCATTGATGGTTTCCTCTCTGTGCTGCACTGCATCACACACACACACACACACACACACTGTCAGGCTCAGTGTGTGTGTGTGTGTGTGTGTGTGTGTGTGAGGGATGGAGAGGAGGTCTCTGTGTCACAGACCCTTGGTGGTCTGATTATAACACCTTATTAAACACAGAGGCCCAAAGTCACCCAGGGGCCAATCAGAGGGCCCCGGGAGCAGCAGCTTTGTGACTGAGGAGGCCATTGTGTGTGTGTGTGTGTGTGTGTGTGTGTGTGTGTGTGAGGGGTGGGTAATTGATTGGGGACACCCCGGTTAAGGGGAGGAGGGGGGTCTGCTGGGGCCTGGAGTCCAGGCGGTGGTGAAAGGACCCGTCTGTGAGCAGCAGAGCAGCAGCTCAACTCCAGAGACAGCATATGGACACAATGAGAGCACAGGCTCATGAATATCAGAGTGTGTGTGTGTGTGTGTGTGTGTGTGTGTGTGTGTGTGTGTGAGTGTGTGTGTGTGTGTGTGTGTGTGACTGTAAGCATGCCTCCACCAGAACATATGGCCTGAATGAAACCTGCAGCTCATGAATATCAGAGACAGAGGAAGGTTAGAGGAAGACTGCAGGAGGGCAGGAAGAGGAAAATAAAACAGGAAGACCGCTGAGGAGAGAGGAGAGAGGAGACTCCTCAAGTGAAGGACAGAGGAAATGAGGAATCTATAACCTTATAATGCTGTGTTCATGTCCAGTAGGAAAATTACCAACTCTTCCACTCTCACAGTCACAAGGATGCATTTAGGTACCAAAACATCCCGTCCTCATCTCTAATAAGGGTAAAGCTTCACCACAGGGGGCGCCAAAATCACCAACAAAGTTATTCAGAGGAGTATTATATTATTAGTATTTCTCTCCTTTATTCAGGTTGTTAAATTCAGACCAGGGACGGGATCTTGTGCTTTTAGGTTGCCTGCTAATTGTGTCTGCATTACTTGCACTATTCTTCCATTTGCACTAACTGCTGTAAATATTACAGCTTCCACTTGACACCTTTTATTGACGTTTATTTTATTTGTGTGCTCTATATTTATAAAGTGTGATTTTATATTTATATTTCAGTGGCGGCTGCTGGTCAGTCGAGGAGGGGAAGCTCATTTTTTTCAGCCTTCATCATAAATTAGTTTATTTATTTATTTAAAGGTAAATTCTCCCCTCGGTGTCAGCTTGTTATCAGCTGGAGCTGCTAAGTGAGACTACGACAGGCTGTAAGTGTGAGTGACAGGGGGAGAAGCTCCTCAGCTGGAGCTGTAGCTGCTTATTGGAGAAAAGAGAGAGAATCTTTAAACACAACGCTCGTCGTTTTTAAGGAAAGTAAACTCTCTGAGGATCAATAAAACCTCTGGATCAGTCCAGAACAACTGACTGTTTAACTCAGAAGATGCTCCTGTGGAGGGTTATACTTCAAGATCACTGACTGGCTCATTTCACTGTCAATCAAAAAGGGATTCAGCCTCAGACAGATCATCCAATCATCATGCAGAAGCCCAGCGTCCAGGCCAGCCCACTGCCTCATAGACCCCCAGAGACGCTGAGCGTCCGATGGGCGGGACAAAGCCCAGCGTTTATCCAATGACCGTCCAGTTTCCACAGTGGAACAACCCACTCTACGCTTCCCCGCTGAAGTCAGAAGACGCTGAGCGTCCGACTGTGTTAAAGCGCTGAGACGCTGCGGGGATGAATGAGAAGGAGGTGGAGCCAGTTACCTGTGATAGGAGCTGATTCTGAACTAAAGATGAAGGAATTCTAGCTCAGATTTTATCAATGAAATGTTCACACAGCAGAACAGATCAACACTTTTTAGGGACATTTCAGGGGAAGCTGAGCTTCTCTTGCAGTCTTAGAGCAATCACCACTGATATATAGTATGTTATTTAGGTTATGTGGGCTTAAACCTGGACCAGGGAAACTCATTTTGTTCCACCTCGTGTTTTTACATGCCTTGAAAAGACAAAGCTCCTTGAATCCTTGAATCCTGCTCTAACATCTGGCCAGGGGCTACAGACTCTGACTTATTTACTGAAATGTTGATTATTATACATTGTCCCTGCAAATTACATAATAAAAATAAATATGCCAGCTCCACATGTTGATATTCACACTGCAAAAAACTGAAATCTTACCAAGTGAGTTTGTCTGATTTAAAAAAATGTCTCATTATACTTGATATATAATAAACATTCAACTGGTCAGTCCAGAAAAATGGTTCAGACCTCATTTTCTTAAAAAAAAAACTTGAAACAAGAAGTTTTTCTGGACTGCTCAGGTGAATGTGGCTCAGATTGAGTCTAAAAAGACATTTTCTACTGAAAATTAGACAAAAACTCTTGATAAGTTTTCAGTTTTTTGCAGAGCAGCGTGTCAGTTGAGCTTCACGTCTCTGCTGTATTTTCAGTCACACATCAAAACTTTTCAGGAAAAACTCATTTAGTCAGGAAACAGTTTAAGTAATAGTTTCATTTCCAAAAGATTGGAGGAAAATACTTAAATTTCTCAAACTGGAGTCTTTACTTTAGCTTTAATAAGGAGTTCGTTAACTTTCGCTGCACAAATATCGAGCCTGAACTCAGAGAGGGAAAATGTGCCTGAAGTTTTTCCTCCTTCACTTCCGTAAAGAAGTTAAATTAACGCTCCTACTCCTGTAGACTTTTCTTTTAAACAGTGATTAGTGTTTCTTGGGTAATTTATTGTATGTTTGTGACCTCTGACTGTAGAGGAGCGGTGTCAGGGGTCGTCATACGTTAAGTTCAGCCTCTGGCTCTGATGACTGTCCTGCTCTCTCCTCCTCTCTGATCGTTTGCTCATCCTCTCAGCGACACAGAGTGTAGATAAACAAAACCCAGAAACACCTCCAGCATCGCTCCTCTCAGCGCTCTCTATCTGTCCTCTTTCTCCTCCGGAGCCTCCAGACGTCACCGTCTTCAACAAAAACACACGGAGCAGATACTTCGTGGCTGTTTACAAAGATCTCAAACGTTTGTGGACGTTACAGTAAAAAAGAAAGGAGGAGGAGGATGGAGACAGAGACGTGTATCAGACCTGACAGCTCTGCCCGTCACCTCACATGACTTCACAGCGTCCACTGAGAGGAGGAAGACGCTGCGTGTGCGCTCACAGGAGTTCACGCTCAAACACTGATCTGATGAGCTGCTGGGAAACGAGCGACGCCGTTAGACGAGCTCAGGAAACACAAACCCAGAGTGGGTGATCAGATCCTCTTAGCATCGATAGAGAAACTCATCGATGGACGGACGAGTGGCGGTCAGCTCTGTGGTCCGACGCTCCCATCGGTGCCGTCAGCTCTGAGGACAAAGAAGTGAATCTCTTCTGTCAGGATGTGGCTCGTGGCCTTTCCTCTCCCATCTGTTTGTGTGACGCTCACCGTGCAGAGCTGAGACATACGTTACAGTGACACACACACACACGCGCGCTCACTGGGAGCGTGGCAGGAAGTGGCAGGAAGCTGATGGCCGTTTGCAGAGGCAGAGAAAGAGGAGTAACGTGGAGGGAGCAGGAGGAGGTGGTCCTGAGCTGCTGGTTCACGGTCTGAATCCAGGAGCCTGACGTGTTTGGTGCAGGCTCCAGCTTCTGAGACGGGTCAGGTTGTACCTCAGCTGTCCCTCGTTTTTTGTTGAATGACACGAAGCTGAGAGATTTTAGTTTACATCCCTGAAAGCTTCAGTCTGTTTGCTAACAGCCACAGTGAGCCCACTCCTCAGTCAGGTCAGCCAATCATGTTTAAAGATAAAAACTTTTATATAACTGGGGCCCTACCTGACCTACTGTGTTGAAGTGTGAGGAAGTGCAGGTAAAACTTTTATCCAACCAATCTTCATTTTACAGAACAAATCAATAACCCAGTGTTCGTTAAATCACAGCTGCTCAAACTTAATAGTTTTTTAGATTTTAACATGTTGTAAATGATGTACAGCGCTCATAAAAAGCTCCTAACACCCAACATCCAGCGCTGATTGGAGGAAAGGGAAAGTTACAATTTAAAAGGATTTGAAATATTTTCTAAACTAAGATTCAGAGCAACATGGAAGAAGCTCAGAGACTCTAAAGAAGCCAAATCACTTAGTATCCTTAAAAAATTGATCAAAACCAGTTTATTAAACAAATACAGAGATAAAAGATGATCAAAATCTAGCAAAAAATAAATAAGTGAAAAAATAAAAATATTTTTTTTTTAGTTTTTTTGTTTGGTGGAAAAGTAGAAACTAGTATTTATGTTTGAAGATTGTTTTCCATGTCTTCTTTCTGTAAGAACCAATTAATGGAAAGTTAAAATTATGTTGGAAATCACTTTTTTTCAGACTGATACCAGTACAAGTACTCACTCACTAACAAAACTTTTCTGAAAAAAGAGGACTTGGATACAAGACAGCCAAATGATATCTTCAAATCACCACAACAATCAGACGTGAGAAACATTTCTACCAGGTGGATTAATTTTTTAAAGTTTGACCACAGCCCATCTGGAATGACTGGGGAGATGGATTTTTAACCTATACTGCAGCCAGCCACCAGGGGGAGCAGTTTTTGTGGAGACCTCACTTTAAGCTGAGCAAGAGGACGTCCATTTTTTTTACAGTCTATGGTCAAACCGCAGCAATGTAGCGCCAACTACTGGCAAGGAAGACTTACTTGACTTAAGATTATTTTGCTTTGAGTATCGGCTGCTGGTCTCAGCCTGATACCAGATACTGGTACCAGTACCCACCCATCCCTGGTTAAAAGGCTGGCCCAGTTTTTTTCTGATCATGTGTTTATTTAACATTTTGTGGGAGGAGGGGCAGAGTCAATAAGACTTTTTCTTCTTTCTGCTCCTTTTCATTTGTTTGAGTTTTTTTTATCTCCATATTGTAAATATATTTTTAATATGAATGAAATAAAGACCAACTAAACTGAACTAATGTAAAACTTATAAAATTAATGTCTTCAAAAAATTATGAGTTAAAAAATTCCAAAAGAGAAAATTTAAGTTGTTCAGACCAAAGAGTTTTTCCCGTGTGAGGCTCTGAACATGTTTCCTGTATCAGTCAGGGTCAGCCTTTCTGAATGGGTGGACATGGGTCTCTGGTGACTCTTGAGCTGGCCTCAAGTGGACACTTTAGGAACTGCAGCCTTTAGAATTTTACATCAGCGTCATATTTTAAAACCAGAGGTGTCGTTTATTTTTTTATTTGTTTTTTATTTTTTGTAAATCTTGTAATCTGAAGATTTTGTCTCGTAACACCACGCAGGAGTTAAACAGTTGAGCTTTTGTGATGAGCGACTCCAAAGCTGTGAGGGATCCCCTCTGAGGGTTTCAGATCCAGTCCTGGTTTCATCAACAAGAGGATCCTTGTCCCTTTGTGTCTGATGCTGTTAGCTCCAGTTTTGAGCGATGGCCTCCCTGGTGATGAAAGTGGATTTTTCCCTCCTCGTTCCTCTCACTGAGACTTGGCGTTGTATTTTCCTGGGTTAATGGCTCGTGAACAGAGCGGCGAGGGTCATTGTTGAGGAGCTCGATGACCCCGAGCTCCACAAAGTGTGGGACAAAGACTCCAGAAACTTCTGTCCTGACTGAGATGATTTATCCCGCGGAGGAAAAAAACCCTCTGAGATGGAAATGAGGGATGAACGCGGCGATGGCGGCTGCGTTTATAGACTGCAGATACAGTAGAGACACACGCTGACACGGATACATCCTACAGATGAATCACGCCATTCAACCAGCCAATCAATAAATCTGACTGTGATACGGCCTCGGCTACGAGACGCCACAATGAAACCATTTACTACAGAGCAGCTGTTTCACCATGACAACCAGTATGAGGATGAAAACATGTCTGTGAGGTTACGACACACACACACACACACACACAGGGTCAAGGTTAGATAAGAGCTCTGCTATCAAGACGATTCAGGAGCTGCAGCATCAGTTTCCAGTTAAACAGCGTCATAAAACCTGCAGCAAAGCGAATAAAACCCTCTGTGACGTTATTTCTTCTCCCATCACCGTAAACTCGCTGTGACCTCCAAAGAGGAGGCGCAGTGTGATTCAGGAGCTGATAGAGACTCTGTGGGAGCTGCAGGGACTCCTCAAAGAGGAGCACAGAGGAGTACAGTACTCTTTCTGTATGAACAGGGGCAGCTTTGACCGGCAGAGCTGGATCAGTCGCTCATTCACACACACACACACATACACCCTGTGTGTCTCATTAATGAGTGTGTGTGTGTGTGTGTGAAGAGTCCGTACATGAAGCTCGCTGACACGTGTTGTCTCAGTGTGACAGACTCAAAGACAAAGTGCAGATGTTTGATTGACCACGAACAAAGACGAGGAACACACTGAACCTTTCTGTACCAAACCCTGAACGGAGCAAAAACTACAAAACTTTACTAAACCAGACTCAATGCATCACACACACTGCAAAAAACTGAAATCTTATCAAGTGTTTTTGTCTTATTTAAAGTAAAAATTGTCTTTTTAGACTCAATCTGAGCCACATTCACCTGAACAGTCCAGAAAAATGTTTTGCTTCAAGTCATTCAAAGACAAAATGAGCTCTGAACAAGAGAAAAGTTTTGAGCAAATTTCGTTTGTTCCATTGGCAGATTTTAAGGGTCCTCGGCCTAAGGCAGAGGGCACTATTGTTCCTGCTGCGTTTCTTTCTTATTATTCCGCACCGTCAATGAACACTAATTTGACCCCTTAAACATGCTCAAAAACTCACCAAATCGGCACGCACCTCACAATTGCAAAAAATTGCGTAATGATACCAAACATGACACCCGACATCCCATAATAATCTCTCTACAGCCAAGAAACCTCTAAAAAACACACTTCAACGGCCTTAGCTCAGGCCAGGAATGTCGTACAGAGATGAAACCAACACCAAAGTGTTTGTCTCATCGTGTCACACAAAAAAAGTAATGGCCACCATGGCCCTATCTCGCACAGGAAGCCGGCAATTTGCCTTTCAAAATAAGAGTTTTCCGAATTTTTACCCTTTCTGCCAAAATTATCTCCTCCGAAACCGGAAATGGTACCGGCTTGAAAATTGCATCACAGGACAGACCAGACCCTGCTCTACAAAAGTTGTTCAGGAAGTTGTTGTTTCGGGCCCGGTTTTCGAATGGCGAGCCCTCAAAGTTGCGGACCGCTTTCGGCCGCTTTCGAATTTCTCAATGTTAGCAGATGAGGAGGACAGATTTCATCTCCAAGCACGCACCTCCCTAGTGCTGCATTTGGGCCTCTAGACAAAAACTAAAAGTCATAGAGCTTTAAAAAGTACATGGTTGGATTCCTGACAAAATGTCCTACAACCATTTGATTTTTTAACACAGATTAAGTCAAAATTCTGGCCTATAGGACAAGTAGTTGGGACATTTCTCTAAAATAAATCCTTCTTTTTAGCCCTCCATTCCAGGATTTTGTGACGTGTTTGGGCCTCTAGACAAAAAAGTAAAACTTGTACAGCTTTAAAAATGCCAAAAATGGATTCCTGACAAAATTTACTACAAACTGATTATATTTTTTACACAGATTAGGGTCAAATTGTGGACTCTGTGAGGACTTCTTTACATTAGATGGCTGATAAACTCTCATTCCACACTCTACTGGGGCTTTGTCTCACGCTAATTAGAGGAGTTCCAAGCAGGCAGCTGGTGATGTCATTCAGCATAGCAGAGGATACGTTGCCATGGTATCAACTGACTCCCTGACATCCCATAATATTCTCTCAGAGCCATTAGGCTCATTTCCACCCCACACACCAAAACAGCTCTAACTGGGGCTAGGAATGTGGTAGACAGATGAAACCAACACCGAAATGTTCGTCTTATTTTGATGGACACATTGGAGGGAAAACCGGCAGGAGCCCGAGGACCCCTCTAACGCTGCTTGCAGCTTTAATTTAACATGTTACAGAAATTTAGACCTCATTTTGTCTTTAAATAACTTGAAACAGGACATTTTTCTGGACTGTTTAGATAAATGTGGCTCATATGGAGTATAATATACAATTTTCTACTTAAAATGAGACAAAAACATTAGATAAGATTTTAGTTTTTCGCAGTGTGGATCCTGTTTATAGTATACCTGATTACGCTTACTTAACCTCTTTCCAGATGTGAAGGTAGTGAAGGAGATTCAGGACAACGTTTCACACCAAAATGCAAAAATACAGACAAAAAAAATCTGCGTTTATGGATAATTCTTCAATTAAGGGAGTTTTCTGTCCCCAGGGAAGATTTATGAGAAGATTAAAAAAAAAAAGCAGATTTGTGAGGGTTAGGTTGAAGGAGTTATGAAAAAGTAACTGTGCCTCAGTGATGATATTTTAATCCTTTTTCTGTGTTAAAAATTAAACGTAGTTTGGGCTTTTACCTGTGTGACGTTAATGACAAATTTGACTTTCTGCAGAAAATGTTGATTTTAAGAATTAGACTTGCTGAGCTAACAGGTTAGCTAGCATACAATGTACACAAAATATATGTAAATAAAGTGAAATTTCGGACTTATTAGTTAAAATATTGAAACAGTAGCTTGTTTGGTAATGACAGCTCACATTAGGGTGGATTAAAGATCAAATTACTCAAGTATAAGGGCATCAAAAAATCAGGCTTGTGCCTCATGCATGTTCCTCTGGAGCATCTAATTAGCAACAATGTCGGTCATTTTTGTAAAAACTTTATTAATCTGTAAAATTTTGAGTATGGTGGTAATGATGGAAGTGTAAAGGAAAACAATAATTAACTATAAATTAATTGCAATAGAAAAAAATGAACAAATATATACTATATGAATTTAAAAAATGACGTTTTTAGTGGTTATCAGGAAATTTAAAGTGAAGACTTAAATTTATTTATCACTTTTATTGCTTTATTATAGAGAGGATGTTAAAATACCTGGATTGGGAACAAGCACAAAACTAAATTTCTTGAACGTTTGAATTTTCAGAAACAGAAAAAGTGTTAAAATATCAAAATTGAGACACAGTTATTTTTTCAGAGCTTCTTCAACCAAAGTCTGACAAATACAATTATTGTTTTTGTAAAACAAAAAATAAATTTTAACTTGGAAATCAAACCCAGGGACAGAAAAACTCCCCTAATTGAAGAATCATCCTCATACGCTAACGCCAAGGGACTGAAAACGCTGTAGTGAGCATGCCAGGCCTTTAGGTGGCGCTATAACTGTCCTGTCCAGGAGCAGCTTTTGGTAGATCTCCTCTGAAGTAGAGTTGGGACGATCATCTGGTGTGTTGGTGAATGCTAAGAGCAGAAGTGGAGCAACAGATGCTCATTTAGTTAAAGATTTGATACAGATTCAGCAGATTGAGCAGCACAAGCGGTGGCTTACTGTTTATACGGCAACGTTGGCTGTAGCGTTTCAGAAAAATCCACTCTGAGGCTGTTTTTAAAAGTTTGTGTTTTAGTTTCTGTGTTAATAAGAGGCCGAAACACAACAAAACTTTTGTGTTTTATCCTAAAACTGATCCTCAGACTCACCTCGTCTCCAGGCTGCGGTCTCATCAGAGACACCTGATCGTATCCTCTCCTGAACAGAGCCCACAGAGCGTCCAGCTTCCCCTGGAGGAAAGAAATCAGTCAGTTTAAACAGAGTCATTTAAAGAAAAGGATAAAACACAAATATAAATATGATTTAACTTTAAAGTTTAAAGACCGACCTTGATGGGGCTGTACCACCTCCTCTGCTGGGGCGGTCTGCGGGGCGGCTTTCGAGGCTTCGGCTCGTACGGTTCAAACTCCTGCTCCGGCATCTTCACGACGGCGTTTTTAGGTTTGTCCAGCTTTGCGCCCTCCTCAGTGGAGCCTTTCTCTCCCCATCGCACCTAAAAGATCATTTAATGAAACTCTGATTTATTTATACATGACTCTGAAAAACATGCAAGGTCTTAGCGTTAGCGTTAGCGTTCATACCTCCATGCGTTTGATGCCACCCACTCCTCTTCCTCCGTAGTAAGATGCATCCACTGTGGGCCATCTTTTCTTTGGCATCCCATCCTCATCATCAGATTCCTGTGAGAGGACGAGTCATTAATAAAAGCAGCTCATTGTGTCTCAAAGCTGCTAACGCTAACATTTATCAAACAAGGAGAGATGCTAGCTGTGAGTCTTACTGGCTCTGGAGGAGGAGGTGGAGGAGGCTCTTTGATCACCTGAGGATAAAAACATGAGGAGGAGTTAATTTAAAGTTTGAGTGAAGTTAAACCCCGACGTGGTGTGGAGGTCGGACTCACCACGGTGCAGCACAGAGGCCAGAACCACCACATCAGCAGCACGGCCAGCAGCAGGAACACCACCAGCAGAGAGATGAGCACGATGGTGCCGTCGAACTGCAAACACAAAACCACGGCGTCAGAGTCAAAACCAACCAAAGGATGAGCGATGAGAAGACGTTGGAAAGGAAAAAGTGAAAGTACTCACAGCCTCCTCTGATGAGACTCAACAGAGGAGAGCTCAGAGAGGAAACAAAGACTGGAAGTGAAGAGGAAGTAAGGACATAAGGAAAGGAAAGAAGTGAAGTGAAGCAGGATACGGTGTGAGCTGAGGACGGATAGACTCACACATTCGGTGGTGGTGATGTGAACCGAGCTGGTGATGTAGGACAGGCCTTCGTTCATGCTCACCTGGAGGTAGATCACCCTGAAAACACACACACACACACACACTCTGTCACGCTCTGCTTATCTCAGGAGCCGCCTTAGCCTGGCTTTGATCGTATCTTTCGGATCGATATCAGTTTGTTCATGTGAACAACGTCTCTTCTTCGCACACCAGGGTGCAGTATGGAGTTCCTCAAGGTTCAGTGCTTGGACCGATCCTTTTCATCTTGTATTTGCTTCCTCTCGGCACTATATTGAGGAAACACTCCACAAACTTTCACTGCTATGCAGATGACACTCAGCTTTACTTGTCAATGAAGCCTGAAGAAACCAACCACTTATCTAAACTTGAAGCATGCCTCAGAGACGTAAGGTCCTGGATGAGCAGAAACTTCTTACTGCTGAACTCAGAGAAGACTGAAGTCATTGTTCTTGGACCTAAACATCTCAGAGAAGCTTTCTTGAACAACATCGCCGCCTCTGACGACATCAGCTTGGCTTCCAGCACCATTGTCAGGAACCTGGGAGTTCTTTTGGATCAGGACCTGTCCTTTAACTCTCACATCCAACAGGTCTCAAGGACGGCATTTTTTCATCTTCGCAATATCAAGAGAATTAGACACATCTTGTCTCGGAGCGACGCTGAGAAACTGGTCCATGCTTTGGTTTCTTCTAGGCTGGACTACTGTAACTCTCTTTGATCCGGCTGTCCTAATAAGTCTATTAGGACTCTTCAGCTGGTTCAGAATGCTGCCGCTCGGGTACTGACTTGGACTGGGAGGAGAGAGCACATCTCTCCAGTGTTAGCGTCTCTACACTGGTTACCTATAAAATCTAGGATAGAGTTTAAAACTCTTCTTCTGACTTACAAAGCGCTTAATGGCATCGGGCCATCGTATCTTAAAGACTTAATCGTTCCATATAATCCGTCTAGGTCAGGGGTGTTCAACCTGTGGCTCCTTGTAGCTGTAAAAATATAATTAAAATAAGGGCTTTTAATATTTTAATGATAACAACACAGACGCTAAGTAAAATCATAATATAAACTTGCATCACCTCTTGAAACAAAGCTTTAATTTTTTTTTTTTTTTTTTTGAAGTTTAAAAAAAAAATTGGGGGGGGAATTTTATTTTTTATTATATATTTATTTTATTTTTTTCCACATTTTTTTTCAAGATTTTGCAAATTTTTGATTTTTTTAATATAAATCTCTTTTTTTTACAATTTTTGGAAATTAAGCAAAATTTTGAAGTTGCATTATTTAGGGGTTTTTTTGCGAATTTATGACATTTCAACAATTTCTCTGAAATTTTTCACATTTTTTAAATTCATTTCTTATCATGCAAATTTTTTATCTTTTTTTCAATTTCCAAATTTTGCAAAATTTATAAAAATCTATGACACTACAAATTCCTTTTTTTTTCTTAAATTTGCAAATGTAATAAAAAATAAATTAAATAAATTCTATAAATTAAAAAATTAATAAAAATAAAAAACTAAGAAATTACATGTACAAATTTATAAACACTAAAACTTCTCATTCAGGTAATTATTCACCTGATTATACACTTTTTTGTCTTAATTTGAAGATAAAGTAGATTTTGCGGCTCCCGAATGACTTTAATCCAGGTGAGCTGAGGCAAAACGGCTCTTTTGAAAGTAAAGGTTGCAGATCCCTGGTCTAGGTCTTTGTGTTCTCAACATGCAGGTCTGCTCGTTGTACCTAGGGTCTCTAAAAGTAGTCTGGGAGGTCGAGCCTTTAGTTATCAGGCTCCTCTTCTTTGGAATAACTTACCGGTTGAGGTCCGGGGAGCAGCCTTTAAGAATAGACTTAAAACTTTCCTTTTTGATGAAGCTTACAGTTAGAGCTGGATCAGGCCTGAACCAGCTCTTAGTCCTGCTGCTATAGGTTTAGACTGCTGGGGGGAACTGACACACAGGGGGTTTTAACTTATACTGAAGCTGAAACCGATCAGCTGATCTGCGGCGTGCACACGTCAGGGTCATGTTTTGGGAGCTGCAGCAGCACGCCTGAGGTGTTGAATACCTTCCTCCAGCTCCTCTGTCCAAACTCGCTGCTTTATAAGCTCACAAACACGCTGACAGGGACAGAAAGCGCTGGAGGAGGTCAGCGAGTTCTCCACCCAGAGAAAGAATCTCCTCCGTCTGGATCGGACCCAGACCCTTAATGTGGAAACCACAGACGGCTAAATGACTTCTGAAGCTGATATCTGCGGGGCAGGGCCGAGGGGGGAGAGGAAGCTCACAGCTTTGGTTTGGAGGAGGACAGGATAACTCATGGAGGAGGAGCCCGTGCCTCCTCCAGGGTGGAGGAAGTGAAAAAACAGGAATATTTAGGTTATTCAGAAACAAAGGAGGAGCAGTGAGGGTGGAGACAGACAGCTGGATTGTTGTTAAAGCTGGGGACGAGAAAGGAGAAAGGCTTCTTGTGCTGGTCTTATGGTTTGGGGGGCACAGAGAGACACAAGGGGGTATTGAGGAGGAGGAGGAGACGAGGGGGAGGGAAACAGAGACACGGGGGGATGGTAGGAGGAGGAGGGCTTTTCCTGTCCCACATCCCCTCAGCGCTCTCAGACCCTCCTTCACCATTTCCTCAATCTCTGGCTGTTTTTGTCCCCCTCCTGCTGCCGTAGCTCGTCTCATAACTCGTGCTGACACTGGCTTCAGAGGAGAAACTGGCGATGCAGGTGCCGCTCCCCCCTCCGAGTCCTCCGAGTCCTCCTCAGCCTCCTCTCAGGCGTGAGGGGACACAGCGCTATCAGCTCCCTCTGACAGGGAGATCTCAGCCCCTATCAATCATCAATCTGTGTGTGTGTGTGTGTGTGTGTGTGTGTGTGTGTGTGTGTGTGTGTGTGTGTGTGTGTGTGTGTGTGTGTGTGTGTGTGAGGAGGGGAAACTGCTGCATCCGGAAGGTTCCCAGTCAACACAGATTTGTGTGACAGGAGCGTCAATGACTTCATTACATGTGATCAGACTCTGGTGGAGCAGGAGTGGAGTCAGGGTCTGAGGGTCTGAGAGTCTGAGGGTCTGAGGGTCTGAGGGTCTGAGGGTCTGAGGGTCTGAGGGTCTGAGGGTGAGGAGGTGGTGCTGGGAGCTGGACTCCCTCAAAACCACGTGTCCAGACTTTATCAGCCCACAACAGGAAACCACCTCCTCTGTAACTAGATCTGATGCTAAAATGATTCAGGGCAATGATGTCACCTGTTTTTGTTTTTATTGAACAATTTGGAAAAATAAAGTAAAGTTTTTCTCTGTGTTGCTTTTTAAAGGTCCCATATTTTGCAAAAATCACTTTATTAAGTCTTTTAGTGAAACTTGTGGGTCTTTGTCTTTCCTCCCAGCCCACAAAATGTGATATTTAATGACCAAACCTGCACTTAGTAGAGCTTGTGAATATAAAATCCTGACCTAAAACGAGCTGTTTGGATTTTGGGGATTTGCCGACGTCAGAGCCATCACTGCTCTGTTTTTGTCTGTAAACAGCCACATAGCTCCATGCTCAAGCTTCCCATCTCAGAAGAAGACAGACTAAGTGTCTAGAGTTCATTTATCAGGAAATGTTCCAGCTACACTCAGTCAAACTGAGCATGTGTGTGCTAGTCACTTCACGGCCGACTGCTTTTCCAACTTTGGACAGTCCAACAGAGGGCTAGCCAATAGACTGGTCCTGAATCCAGGCGCATTACCAACCATCCTCCAACAAACCTGGGACCCTGGAAATGTGAGTATTTTAAATGCTGTGTGCTGTGGAGCAGATGGAAGAGCTTTTCCTCAGTGTCCCCCCTGTCTCTGTGTTAGCTTCAGGATGCTAACTTTAGCTGCAGTTAGCCTGTTGTTTTAGCCTGTAATGTTACGGTAAACCAGCTTCTCTGTTTTCTAAACATTGTGCACTCGGAGCTCGTGGCGCCGCTCTCAGTGACGTGGAAGAGCGGGGCGGTATCAGCGGTGGCTCATTTACATATGAAGGCCACGCCCACTAAATCAGAGCGTTCTGAACAGAGGGGCTATGAGAGCCTGGAAACAATGCTGCTGTGCTTGATTTATTGGCTTTTTGGACCAAAACATGTTACTACCATTTCATGAAGACATCAATGATCCAGATTAAACTGCAGGAAAGCAGCAGGAGATGGGAACTTTAATACAAGTCACTTTTCTCTTGTTCCATTGGAAGATTTTTTTTGCTGGTTACAGCAATTCAGACCTCAATTTGTCTTTAAATAACTTGAAATCAGACATTTTTCTGGACTGGTCAGGTGAATGTGGCTCAGGCTGAGTCTAAAAAGACATTTTTACTTAAAATAAGACAAAAACACTTGATGAGATTTGAGTTTTTTGCAGTTAACCCTTCAGCCATTCACAGCTGATTTCCTCTGTAGCACCATAAGACTCGAGTTTTGCTGACTCTGCTTTAATGAGCGTCTGCTGCGTGTGAGGACGCCTCCTTTGGGCGCCGTTTCAGCGT
The DNA here is from genome assembly GCF_033239565.1 of Halichoeres trimaculatus. Taxonomy (NCBI): domain Eukaryota; kingdom Metazoa; phylum Chordata; class Actinopteri; order Labriformes; family Labridae; genus Halichoeres; species Halichoeres trimaculatus. The sequence goes on along the minus strand of NW_027437186.1, from coordinate 38,040,031 downwards.
GTACTGAAGCTCCAGGTCCTGCTCAGACTTAAGGATGGGTGTTTTCTGCTCTGTGAAGAGATTTCAAAGAGTTACCTCTGAGTAACAGTTAAAATCCTACGTGTGGCGTCTGTCATGATTGATGAGTGATATATTCTGTGTGTAGTTAACTCCTCCTGCTGCCAAAGTGTGAAAAGTAAACGTATCTTTTCCCGTCTCTTCCCCACCGCGGCAGGACTTTCACTGGCAGACAGGACGAGCTCAAATCACACCACAAATCTGAGTGACAGCAACAAGACAGATGATGACTGGGAGGTGTCTGAAGCCACGGGCCAAGTGTATAATTATGCACAAGACTGCAGGCAGCAGGGACGGGGAGGCTGCCGGTCCTCCCTCAGTCCTCTCCCAGCTCAACCCACAGCATCGCTCTGAAAGTCCTGCTCAAAACCAGAAGCCCTGAGAGGAAACTCTGCGCTGCCCCACTGTCTCAGCTCACACTTTCACTCTCCCAAAGTGTCAGACAGAAAACGGGATAAATCACACACGGGCTGAAGCGTCCTCTCCACTGAGGCTGTCATTAAGTCGTGTTCCTGGGCTCTGCTCCTGTTGTCCCCTCCTGATTGGTGTCTGGCTTCGTTAGCTGTGACAAACACTGATTGATCACAGACACTCTGTGACTTTGGCCCTAATTTGTTCAAGGACAGCAGTCTTCTGAGCGCACACAAAACTTGCGTGCAGCTGCTAAATATCTGAGCTGAGAGTGTTTGAGCTGAAAACACGTCTTACCTCCCCACCTCCTCGATGACAGGAGCCGGGCAGAGCAGGAAGGTGTCCTGAATCCCAGCTGGTCTCTCATCTGCACGGGGAAAGACAGAGTCACTGGTGAAGCAGGGAAACGTTAACATCTGCAGCCTGAACCCGTTCCCACATTCCTCTACAAACACGAGCCAAACCAGAATCCAATAACGCTTTAAAGAGTTAGCATTCATGTATAACAGCAATTAGCTGTAATGGGAAGCATACAAAGAAAATTTAACCATCACAGCTCAGTGCTCTGCAGGAACTTTCCAGAAAATATATCCTCAAGAAGCAAAATGTTGGATCGTTTTTTATCCCTGCTCTTCTCTGCATGCTTTCTCAACACTTACCTACGGTGGCCTGTAGGTGTCGGACGATTTGCAAAACGCACAACACAAAGATAAGAGGACAGTTTTCCCAACAGACACAGAAAAGTCGTGAAAGTAAGTAAATGATTGTTTGTCTTTTACCTTCAGCTATGCTACTTGACGCTAATGTTGTTGATTCATAAAGTTTAATATAAGATGACGTATTTTTCCAGTAAATAAAGAAATATAAGTACTATGAGGATATTACAAGGTGGGCCAGAAAGATTTACCCATCGTTTTTTCCGCTCTATCCAAAAACTCTTGCAGACAAACATAGTTTCTAAACTTTATTCTCTGTCACCAAAAAGATTTACAGCTCAATATGGCCGCCCTTTGCCTTTATCACAGCCTGGAGACGACCTGGCTCTGTCTCTGCATCAAGTTTGACCATGACTTCATCAGAGCTGTCTTCTAGAGGTCGACCGATATGGGTTTTTTGGGGGCCGATGCCGATATGCGTAGCCGGTTTTTCCAATTTGATATTCAGGCCGATTGTTAAATAAATATATATTTATCACATTTTTGTGAAACGCAGCAATTTCTGAGCAACTAAGAGAAATCTATTACAAGTCGTGTCCAGTCCTCTGAACATTTATTCAGCTTTCAAAACAATGAAATATTTTGTCTGAGTAAACGCACAATGTAACAAGCAGTAGTAAACATTCACACTCTTCTTAAAATGTCAAAAAAGAAATTTAAACTTATTAATATAATTTGAACAAAAGTATGTAATGTATCCAAGTGGTTCCACAAGTTTGAGGTGCTCATCTTTTTTGTGCCTGATCAAAAATTGCGTCATTTTATACAACGGATCAAAAATCGGCTTTTTAAAAGAAAATATGGCCGATGGCCGATAGAGACAAATGTCCAAATATCGGCCCGATATATCGGCCGGCTGATATATCGGTCTACCTCTACTGTCTTCAAAGCGCTGACACTGCTGTGAGAGACTCTTCAGACCTCCCTCTCCAGGATAGACCAGATCCCAAAGTCCATTGGATTGATGTCCGGACTTGACAGAGGCCACATGTTCTCGTCCCAGAGACCAGGAAAGTGCAGCTGCTCCAGCGTGTGTGAAGACAAACTGGTTTCCAAACGCACTGGTTCACCAAGGCAACATTTTTTCTTCAAGCATTTGAAGGAACAACTGGCTGTTCACTCCTGAATGAAGACCAAAGGAGCCGCGTTTCCACCAAGCAGTCCGGGTCAGTTCGTCTCGGTACGGTGCCCTCTTAGCGGCGTTTCCACAGACTCATCCCGGGACGGATCCCTAAAAACCGAGACGAGCCGTCCCACTTTTTGGGACCCTTTCGTATGGGTGCCAGACTGAACCGATCCGCTCTCAGAAGGTGGAGCAACAACACTGCAGACGGTTGATTGGTCAAAAGAATTGTCACTTACCCTGACAGCGGCTGCATTTCTCCTGGCGGCTCACAGACTTCTCTGAAACGAGGCTTGATTGTTCTTTGTAACAGAGAGTTACATGAAAATCACAGACAGGACGAAATGCTGCATGTCTTCATCTGTGCTCTTTGTTTACTGTGTCGTGTTTTCTTCTTTGTTGGATTTAATAGCAGGGTAAGCTGCTACGGCGTCACGCTGTTGTTTACCAGCTTCCAGCTTACACGCCGCCCACCACAGGAGGGCACAGTTTGCTGTGGAAACGCAAACAGGATCCGTCCCAAACCGTACTGAACCGACCCGTACTGCTTGGTGGAAACGCAGCTAAAAGCTGCGTTTCCACCAAGCAGTGCGGGTCGGTTCAGGTTTTGAGACATCAGATGCAGCAGCAGCTCACACCATGACTCCAGCTGCTTCTGACGACTCATCAGACCAAACCAGGACTTTGTCTGCAGCACTCTGGATCTCCTTCAGCATCATTTCCCTCTGTCAAGACGTTTTTTCTCAGGAGCGGCTGAAATCAGTCGTCTGTGTTTCATTTTTAGTGCTTTCAGTCTGAGATCCTGTTTGAGGATTCTTCTCAGTGAAGGTCTCGAGATGTTCACTTCCTGTGCTCCTGCGAGGATTCCTTTGGTTTCTCTTCCTCACCATCTCAACAACCCTTTTGGTCCAGACTGAACGTTTTCTTCCAGGGATCGGCTTGCTGCTGGTATTTCCAGTCTCCTTGTAACGTTTCATGACATTGTAGACAGTCTTACCACAAACATTCATCTTTTTCATGATTTGCGTTGTTGTCAGTCCAGCCTCCTTCAAGGCAACAACCTGGTCGCACTTACCCTTCGATGCCGTACTCAACAATCATTAGGAGTAAACAAGAGAAACTTTAAGAGAAACTATCCAAAATTTTAAGTTTTTAGGACAAAAGTTAAACAAACAAAATTGAGATATACGATGGGTAAATCCTTCTGGCCCACCCTGTAGTCATAGATAGATGCAAAAAGATAATAATTTAATTACTTTTGCAACTTTCCTGTGTCTGTTGGGATAACTTTTTTGCTTTTTGCATTTGTGTTTTTGCCTTTGCATTCATGGTCTGACACCCACAGGCCACCGTACTTACTTGTATGCATGTGCAGAACTTACCCAGACTGTGCGTATCATTCAGCTTGAAGCTGCAGAGGACCTGGTCGATATTTCTTGCGTACAGGAACCCGTTTCCTCTCACCACCACCTGGAAACTCTCTAAAAAAGAGCAGAGAGATTTTTATTATTCAGGTTTTTCAGCGGGTTAAAGCTGCTCTTCTGTTTTAGCTTAAAGTCAAACATTTCTGCAGCACCACTTTGCTGAGTGCTGAGGGCGATCCTTTCCTCTGATGTGCTCAACTCTAGCAGCAGAAACTGGTGCATGCCTCATTACTGCTTGTTTATATCTGTGTGCTTGTGCGTGTATGTGTGGAAAGGCCATAACAAGCTCCAGTGGTGCTAATGCTTAAAGTGCTGCTATTCACAAATGTGTGCTGTGCAGTAGCCAGGAGGTGTGTGTGTGATTGTGTGTGCGTGTGTGCATGTCTTTGACCTTTAGCGTCCCCCGGGCTCTGTTAAAGCGCACTGACAGAGGCTTGCCAGCATATGCTGCAGTGTCTATGTGGCTGCTACCCAGCATATGTTAGAGAGCGGGAAAAAAAAACACTCGCTGAGAAACACGCCTGCAGGGCTGACAACAGCAGAGCTCTGTCAGAGGAGCTCTGACCTTACCTATGGCGCCATTAACACACAGATACACGTCTGAGTCTGCATGCAGATGTGTGTCTGAACACAACGTGTGTGACGGTGTGGTTTTCTGAGGAGTGTGTAAACGTCAAACTAACGTCTTCATGCACGACTCTGTGCAGATGTTTGTGCTCTCTCTGGCTGTGCACTAAGACTTCCTCCAGCGCTCCAGCCACACCTTTAACATTTAGGGCTCCAGCGTGAAGATCACTGGATAAAAACATCAGTGGGTGTATTTCTGACAGTGTTTCTCTAAAGGTCAGACAGGACACACACACACTCACAGGATCTCAGTTTGTCTGCAGATATTTTCATATTTACAGATGCTGCAGAAATATTTCAGAGCAGAGCTGCTGATGGAGGAGATCCAAAAGGAAAGGTTTTAATGTGCAAAACAGAGACATTGAAACGAATCTGACTTCGTTCATATTTTAGCAAAACGACGAGTGCTGGATAAAAACAGGTGGACTCAGGAGGATATGAACCTGAGCATTTGCATGACTGCCTGCTGCTCGTGCACTGCCTGCTGTTTGTCTCCTCCTGAATCCCGCCCTAATATCACTGTAAGTACGTAAATCACTCTGGTTCAGCGTTTTATTTTACAGCTTGTTCTGTGATCCTCTTCACAGAAACCTGTGGTCTGTGTGGTTTTTAATGCTTCACTACAATGTGAAGTTTAATTAGGGGATTTAAAACTCATCATTTCTCATGCTCAGTGCTTCGGCTGCTTTAGCGGTTGCACCACTTCCCACATTGTTAGCATCGAAGGAAACAGCTCAGCAACAGAAACATATCACATTTAGCTCTAAGGGAATCAAATTGACAAAAAATCCAAGTCCAAGCACTTTACAATCTAATATCAAGGTTAGAGATTGACCCATATGTTGTTGTTTTTTCAGGGCAGATACTGATTACTGGTAGTCAAGAAGGCTGATAACTGATATTTGGAGCCAATATTCTTTTGCAGTAAAAGTGAAAATACTGCCGTCAACATTTTAAATGATACAAACTCCAACACGTAACTTCATTGGCTTTAAGTAAATGTTTATTAAACAGCTCCCAGGCTCAGCAGCATGTCTCAAAGTTAAAGGAAAACTAAACACAGTACACTTCCTCAGCTTTCACTGCTGATTGGCTGTTACCGGAGTCATGGCTGTGTGTGTAACCAATCAGGTGGTACTGTGGGTGGGACGATGCTGGAGACAGAATAGTGACTGCAAACAGTTTTAAATTGTTTGGTTTTTTTATTGGCTGTTGGATTTAAAACAAAAAGGCTGATGCTGATATACATTAAGATCTAAATATTGGCGCCAATAATCAGCCCAGCGATTAATCGGTCTATCCCCAATCAATGCACAGTTATCTTAGACAGTTAAATGACTTTTTTTTTTTTTTTAAGGTGTCTTAATTATTTTTCAAATTGCTTTTCAATTTGTTTTTAATTTGTGTCTTATTCTTATTCTTATTCTGTAGCACTTTGAGATTGTGTAAATGTAAAGTGCAATATAAATAAAATGCATTATTATTATTATTATTACATTTGGTTATGTTAGATTTTAAAACATGACTGATATTTTTGTCAGAGACGATATTAAACTGCATCAGTCCAGTTAAATACAGCACAGGTAAATGTTAAATGTCCAGTCTTTGTTGGTATCCAACAGTATAATTCTTTAATATATCAATCTGTACAGGCAGCTCCGGCCTGTTACACTTTAAATATTATTAATATGTTAAATCTGTAAAGTCTGCTACAATCTTGTTTACTGTATTATTATTATTAAAGTTAAATGAGTGTACTGTACCGTGTGTTATATTTCTCTGTGCTGCTCCTTACTTTCCACTTGATGTATGCTGCAGATAGGAATGCCCTGACCTAGGGATGGGTACCAAATTAGGTACTTTTATAGGTACTGACTGAATTCTATCAAAAGTACCGGGTACCGATTCACGTAAAACCAAAAGGTACCATGTTTAGGTACCTAAACGCATCCTTGTGACTGTGAGGGAGTGGAATAGTAGGAGATTTTCCATGCTGGACATAAACGCAGCATTGCAAGGTTATATATTGAAGAATGAATATGTTAAATTGAGAAAAATATTTATTTTATTATCAAACAAATTGATATTTTTTTACCACATAAACACAAAAAAAGTACCTAAAATTAGTACCGTTGAGTACCAGTACCGATGGCCAGGTACGATCTATCGGTACCGTATCGCTACAAATGTGAAAGGTTCCCATCCCTCCTGAGGATCAAGAAAGTTTTATCTTAACTTATTTTAAATTTTAAATCCTGACACCACTTAAAGATTCACAAACCAGGAGTGTTAAAATCAGAATGTTACATTTCTCAATAATTCAATCATTGACATGAACTCAATATGAGCATCTCCTCCACTCACACACACACACACACACACACACACACACACACACACTGAGGCTTGACGGGCTGAAAGGTCAGTGCTGTCAGACACATGGTGGTCAGAGACTGGTGGTGCCCTGCTGACATGAACAACACAAGCTGCTGCTGCCCGGCCTTTGCGCTCTCTGCCTGCCTCACGTCCATTTACATCGACACCTGAACGCTTGACGAGGATTACATCTGCACCAACGTGTGATTCTGCCTTTGTTATGAGTGTGTGTGTGTGTGTGTGTGTGTGGGAAAAAAATGGGGTACGGCTTGTCCGAACAGCGGCTCTTCAATCACGTTAGTGCGACGGGACAGTGAAGGGCAGGGAGGGGCGGCGGAGGATGGGACATCGGGGAGGAAAAGGGTCAGGCGTTAATGAAAGCAGCAATCTCTGCTGTCATGTTAAATCTAAGGCCCAACTCTCACCATCCTCTCAGTGTGTGTGTGTGTGTGTGTGTGTGTGTGTGTGTGTGTGTGTGTGTGTGTGTGTGTGTGTGTGTGTGTGTGTGTGTGTGTGTGTGTGTGTGTGTGTGTGTGTGTGTGTGTGTGTGTGTGTGTGTGTGTGTGCTGTCATGTCAGATAGTGTGGCCCAACATTCACTGTCCAGTCTGATGGCCTGTTTGCAGGCAGCCCGCTCTGGTCACTTCACATCAACGTGAGGGACGTGTGTGTGCATGTGCTCGTGTGTGCTGAATAAAGAACATCCCCACGTGTGTGTGTGTGTGTGTGTGTCTACAGGCAGGCAGGAAGAAAGACGGGGACACAGACTGTCACTTTACCTATGCAATGTGTCATAATGTGTAATATGTAAATGCGTGAGAGGGAAAAGAAGTGTGTGGATGGCTCAAACAAACCTCTGGGCGTCTCTTCTGCAGCCTTCGGTTTGTAAAACAAAAGCTGTGGTTATCTGCTTCCAATGGGACCAGACTAAAAGCCAGTTATTGGTCAGGAGTAGGATTTCAGATGCATTGTTTGCATAAGCACAGCATGCTGTAATCTCTTCGTTAATTAGGCCAGATCAACTCCTGCTCTAAGTGGGTCTTTGCTTTCTTAGTTCACTGACCATTACACTGCTCATCAATCGAATTACAAACGAGGCTGTTGGAGGATATCTGAGCACACGTCTGGTGACACACTCAGACCAGACACTGTAATTACCATGAAGCCACGACGGAGATTCTTCAGCATTTCTGCCTCGTTTTTGTGCTTTTAAGGCAACAGTTTTATCATCCTCCTCTCCTCTCCTCCCTCTGCGTCTTCTCTCATCCTTCACATCCCATAATGGATGCTAATCTCCCCTGGTTGTCCTGGTAGCATGGCTGTAAATGCACTCTCCTAAGTGAGTCCTAATAAGGTCATGTCAAAGCTCATCCATCCTGCTGGCTGCACATAAAAGCCCCCTCTCTCATCATCTCTCTCATCCTCTTCCTCACTTCCTGAAAGTGCTGACCAGAAGAAAAAGGAGAGGCTGGACACAGTGGATGAGGAGCAGTCTGAATAGCTGTTTAACATACATGATGTGGCAAACTAGGCCAGAGAAGCAGCCATGCTTAAAGATTCACGGCTAATTCCTCTGACCAACACCCGACCCCCCCCCCCCCTCCTTCCTGCACACACGCTGTGCTGAAGCGGCTATGCTAATTTCCCCCGGCCGTGAATGACAATACGCTCTCTGTCACTCCACGGTCATAAGCGTCCATGCGATTACTCAACATCATGTTCCACTCCACAGGCTTTAGATGACTGTCATCTGACACAATCCCGCTCTGTGATTCCCTAACAAGGAGGGGAGCTGCTCGCTGCTCGCTGCTCAGGCTGCTCACGCTGCTTACCTCCTGCACACACGCTGGATGGCTCCGCCGCCAGAATCTCAATGCAGGACTTCTTGATAATCTGGGAGATTTGAGGAGAAGAGAGAAGATGAAAACATCCAGAAAACAGTTAAACAGCTTCATGTGTTTATTTTCTGTGTGGCTCAGAGTGTGTGTATGCGTTTGGTATGTTCGTGTCGTACCGAGTCAATGATTCCCCTGAGGGCCTGGAAGCCTCCCCATACAGGAAACACATGCTCCACAGTGTCTGCAATGGTTGCAAGCTACAGGAAAACAGAACAAGAAAGACAGACACTTTAATTCACTTATTTTTCTATCATTATGCATTAAATCTTTAAAATCTATCTATGATCTTGCCTGGGTCTGGTTGAATTCTTTGACCCCTACACAGTAAACAATGGCTCCCATAGATCTGGCCCTCTGCGCCTGCAATAAAAAGAATGAATAAAAAAATGCAGTTAGCTTTAACAGTTAGTGAGCTTCTGGAATAAAAAAAACACATCTTATTTTGCCAAACAGTACACACTAAACAGTAGACTGGTAACAAGAAGCATATTAATATGCTTCTTGTTACCACTCTTTAGCTACTGATATGCCCCTGAAGAAGTAATTACTTCTTCAGGGGCATATCAGTAGCTAAAGAGTAAATAATAATGAGGATTAATAGCACAGAGCATAAATTCATACATTTATTTAAATAATAAACTGCATGGTTATGATCATAAACTAGATCCTAGTGGATGATCCTTCATACAGGCATCACACTGTATTTTGTGTTGCAGGAAAATAAGTCCGTCCGAAGCGGGAGGCGGAACAAAAGATGGAAATTTTGATGACCTTGCTCACCGTTAATCTATTTCCATATAAAATACAGTGATGTTGAGGAATCAAAGCACAATTTTCCAGTCTTCACGCAAACCACGCAACACACCTGACCGTCACAGACACGCCTCCCGCCTCCAGACGTACTGTTTTCTTCAGACGTCCAATAAAGCGTTGACGCCGGAATCCAAAATGGCGCTGGCTACGGAGAAGCGGTTAGCGCTGCTACGTCTCAAATTTGACAGTTTGTCGTCTGCTTTCATACTAATTCAAGTTTAAGGAGTTAAAATCGGTTTATTCCACATTACACTTAAAGAAATCTCGAAGAAACAGCGTTTGGATGTTATCGATTTCCTCTGTTGGACTACGGCGGCAAATCTGACCGAGTGACTGGACCATCGGAAAACACGGACTGGATTCTACCCGATGTTCCGGGCTAACGCCTGTAAGCACTATTTTTCAATTTCATCGTTTCCTCTTCTGTTCTTATCTAAAATTTCTGTTGATGTAGCCTCTTTTCACGTATATTTTACGTATTAAAGCATCACTTTGATCACAGGCTGTATTATCAGTGTTGTAAAATACGGGCGGGAGTTTTAAGCTCCCTCACCGTGTTTTCGTTACGTCCCTCTGTTCCCGCTTCTGTTTCTGACACCGCAATGAATTTTAGTTTTGGTGTGTTGAACTCTTTCTTAGGGAACTTGTTTTGCTTTTTGGTTATAGTTTGATGGATTTAAAAAACAAATGGTGTCTGGTAATGTTGTCCTTTGGTTAGTTGATAAAACACTGACTCCCAAACACCTGAGGAGGCTTCACCTACAGATGAAACTGCTAACTGTTTGACCAAATAACACAGCTTACCCTATTAAAATGTGGGGATTTGATCAATGTTAATAAGCCTAGGCAGTTATGTCTAAGTTCTTATTCTTGATCCTGAAAAAAGACCAGTTTTGGGCCTTAGTTTGTACTTGGGTCATGGGCTGCCTTAGTTATTTGCACTGTCTCCTCTGCTTTTTGTGAAACTCTGATTTAAAGTTGGCTAGATGAAGAATCACTTTTTATTTTATATGATTTATTTCCCTCTGAAGGAACTCATTAAACAAACATGTTGTGGACAGAGACGCTCTCTATGTTGGCCTGTTTTGAAGTAATATGAACTAGTCTGTCTTATGTTTCTGGTTCCTTTGCTTGTGAAATAATGTTTGTATCTGTATCATTAATCTGAAGCCAGACATAAGAAACTACACTTGGCATTGACTGGTTGGAAACCAAACTTCAAACACAGATAAATGTGGCTTCAAGCTGAGCTGTATGTTTCTCAGAGCTGTGACTTAAAGCTGGCTGTATGCTGTCTGTAAATAACGTGCTTCACTGCTAATGATTTAATATGATGACAGTCTCCAGAAATACATCTGTTCTCTCTCCATGATGGGACTGAATCTTTCATTAATTTATCCAGTAACTCTTGTTTACAAGAGGAATGACTGAATTCTTAGTTTACGTGTCAGATGTCTTTGTAAGAGACAACAAAGATGAGGAGTTTATTCAGATTGTTTATTAGACTGAGATTCACGAGGAGAGCAATTTGCTCTGTTCTTGTTTACCACAAATACAAGCAGTGTTCAAAAAGAGAAGAGTATATTCGGATGTTGTCATGAAAGACTAAACAAAGAGGCATTTACGAGGACAGCAAAGTAGTTTCCTCCTGTTTTCAATAGCGTTTAAAACAACATCCACGGACTAATTTGGCTGAAAGTCTGCAGTTTTCTAGGTCACTCAATGATTCTCAACACCAGAAGCAAGTCCAAACATCAGAACAGTTGAAACCACAAAGAAATTTTACTCAACTTTGAGGAAATGTTTTCATGTATTTAATGTGATTGATGAGAGCTCTTACCTCCCGCTGAGCCGTATCAAACTGCCACTCATTCAGCTCTCCGTCAGTCAGAGCGATGATAACACTGGCTGTGCCTGCAGAGCATAAACCTGTCATTTCTCTATTAACTGACCACACACAGGTTTATATGCTTTAGTAGTTAACAGAGTAGCTCACCATGCTTCTCCTGGTATATCTGTGCGTTAGCCTGCAAATGCAAACAAGGCATTAGAGGACATGTTAATCATTCAGCAAAAAAGACAGAAGGTAAAGGTTTAGACCAAGGGTCTTCAACCTGCAGCTCTTTGACTACTTTGCAGTGGCTCCTTGTAACTTTAAGAATTGTTATTTTTCTTACAGAGAGTATTGATGATTAAAGAAATCTGTCAATAAAGCCTGTCACCACTCTACTTTACCTCCTACAACATCATAGGCTTAATATTAGGCTTGATCTGTGGCAAAACATTAGCAACCAACGAAACCTGATGAGTTGAGCATGTTATCGATGTAAGCCATCATATTCAAATATTCGTTCATTTATGTTAAAATTTTGCAAATTTATTGAACGTCATTCTTTAATTTTTTTTAATTTGAGATTTTTTTGCGTTGTTGAATTTATTTTTATTTTTATTTTTTTATTTTTTGCAAATTTTTGAAAATTTCAAAAAAAAAATGATTTGCAATTTTTTTAGATTTCATATTTTTCTAATTAAATTTTTAAAAAAGTCCCCAAAACTTTGCAAATTTCTTAAGTTGCATGTTGTTGTTTTTTTCAAATTTATTTTTTTTTATTTGTACAAAAATTGCTTAACTTTTGACATTTTGATTTATTTGTGATTTTTTGTCATTTTTCAACTTTTTGAATCTTTTTGCAATTTTTGGTGGATTCATTTAACTGACAACATGTCAGCTTAATATTGGGCTTGATATGTGGCAAAACATTAGCAACCAACAAAAAATGATGAGTTGAGCGATTTTGTCCATCTATGTTGTCAAATTTTAATATTATTTCATTAATGCTGAAATTTCAGCAATTATTTTAAATTTCAAAATTGTTTAAAGTTTTTTTTTTTTTTTTTAATTTTAAATTTGCAGATTTTTGACATTTCAAAAATCTTTGCAGTTTTTTAAATTTCAAAATGTCTTGCAATAACAAAAAGTCACAATATATTAAAATTTCCCCCAAAAAGTACAAAAATGTTTTGACATGAAACTTTTCAAATTTTTTTGAATTTCAATATCTTTAAAACTTTTTTGGTAATAAAAAAATACTAACACATCATATATGGAATTTCATAAGTTCAAAAAACTTTGTTTAGATCATTAACTATATTTAACTATATTTAACTAAAGTGTTAATCCACTTTATTGTCTTTATTATGAATATAAAATAGATTTTGTGGTTTCTGAATGACTTCAACCCAGGTGAGCTGAGGTAAAGTGGCTCCTATCAAAGTAAAGGTTGCAGACCCCTGGTTTAAACATCTATAGGCAGCACTGTGTTAAAATATGTTCATACTTTTTCCAAGCCAGGTCACAATCTTCTTTTACAAGGCTTAGCAAATGTTAGCATCTCTCTTTTGGTCTGAATTTTTGGACTTGGATCTCATCTGAAAATGCTGTAAAATCTTAACGACGACGGCATGTTTTTGATTGAACAAACCAGAATGAAACCACATGGCTGAGTGATTTAATTTCACAGCGCCTCATTACATTCACTCACAAATCTGTGCTGTTTCAAGAACGGGGGAAATCACATGATTTGATGCATTCCTCCTACGCTTCCTCTTGCTATTGTTCCTGCTTTGAACCCTTTTTATCCTCTGTAAATATTGGAGTGAAATCCTGAGTCGAACACTAAGTTTGTGGGATTAAGGATGGCTTTACGTGCGAGTTAGGCCCTCGGCCTCTTCCTTACCATCTCCAGCCCTAAGTTCATAAACGTGTCTCCTCCAGGGATCACTCTGCTCAGAGCCCTTAAGCCTCCATCAATGGCCTCTCTGTGGGATAAACAGACAGAGATGCAGATAAAACTCTCTGGAAACGAGCTGCTTTTCTGGAAACATGCTGAGAAACTTCCCCTGTACAGTAGACAGAGAAGGAGATAGGGAATGGTTCGAGTTGGCGAGTAATTACGTGGATTAGGTTGTGTTCAAGCCAATCTCTGTACAGCAGAACGTGTCTCCAGGAGACTGAATGGACTGTTGTGTATTTTTTGGTTGCTTAAAGCTGGATAAAGTTTGTGATCAATTCAATTTGAAGGAGCAAGAAAGTCTGGGTCTAAAAACCAAGTTTGCAGAAGTTTGGGAAACTAAACATAAACACGAGCAGAGAGGAAATGTTAGGTATTAGAGAAGTCGTAAACAGAAAGAGGATTCAGACAGTTTGGTTGTTTTTCAGGCGCAGGTCTCACCTGTTTTCAGTCAGTTTCATGATGATGGTTCCTCGTGTGGAGAAGACGATGAAGGACATCCTAAGCATGGGGCTGCAAACACAGAGTCACTTCACATCACACAAGACAAGACAAACAGTCACATTCTCCAATAACTGAACACACTTTTTACCTGATAAACTTCTCCGCCAGCTGCTGCACGAAGGAGTAAATCTCTATCCAGTGATGCTTCACGCTTCCTGATCTGAAAAACAACAAGAACACAACCTTGTAAGGAGAAAACGTGATGTTTCAGCAGATGACTGATTATCCTCTGCTGCAGCCAACACTTCTTTTTATTGAACTCAGGATTTATAGTTAATGACGCCAACTTTCTCAGAGATTATTCACAAAATAATAAATAAAGATTGTTTTCCTAGTAAGTGAAATCAAAGCCAAATGTGTAAAACTAATGCAGTCACCACCCTCATCTGTGTAAAGATTACAAACCAGGCAGCCGGTCGGATAGTTTGGCCTGTATTAAAGTTGTGCAACACTGCTGATGAATAATCCTGAAGTTTCATCAGAGGGTGATAGTCCCAGTGTGATCTGGCTTTTCTTTGGAGTTTTACGTCTCATTCGCTCCATCAGAGGGGGTTTCATAAAGTTTGTCACAATAGATTAGATTTCTTCATCAGATCAAGTGGAAAAACTTGAACTGACATGTTGTTTGAAGATATAAAGTTCATGATGCGCATCTTTTAAAAGACAATTCATTTTGTTAAATGGTACTTCAAGGTCCCATATTATACAAAACTCACTTTTTTAAGTCTTTTAGTGAAATTGTGGGTCTTTGTCTTTCCTCCCAGCCCACAAAATGTGATATTTAATGACCAAACCTGTTCTTGGTAGAGCTTGTGAATGTAAAATCCTGACCTAAAACCAGCTGTTTGCAGTGGGGAGTGGGCGCTGAAGTTGAAGAGCCATCACTGCTCTGTTTTTGGCTGTAAACAGCCACATAGTTCCATGCTCAAGCTTCCCATCTCAGAAGAAGACAGACTAAGTGTTTAGAGTTCATTTATCAGGAAATGTTCCAGCTACACTCAGTAAAACTGAGCATGTGTGTGCTAGTCACTTCACGGCCGACTGCTTTTCCAACTTTGGACAGTCCAACAGAGGGCTAGCCAATAGACTGGTCCTGAATCCAGGCGCATTACCAACCATCCTCCAACAAACCTGGGACCCTGGAAATGTGAGTATTTTAAATGCTGTGTGCTGTGGAGCAGATGGAAGAGCTTTTCCTCAGTGTCCCCCCTGTCTCTGTGTTAGCTTCAGGATGCTAACTTTAGCTGCAGTTAGCCTGTTGTTTTAGCCTGTAATGTTACGGTAAACGAGCTTCTCTTTTTTCTAAACATTGTGCACTCGGAGCTCGTGGCGCCGCTCTCAGTGACGTGGAAGAGCGGGGCGGTATCAGCGGTGGCTCATTTACATATGAAGGCCACGCCCACTAAATCAGAGCGTTCTGAACAGAGGGGCTATGAGAGCCTGGAAACAATGCTGCTGTGCTTGATTCATTGGCTTTTTGGACCAAAACATGTTACTACCATTTCATGAAGACATCAATGATCCAGATTAAACTGCAGGAAAGGAGCAGGAGATGGGAACTTTAACTCCTTTGAGTATCTAATATTTCAAATCAACATCTGTAGCACAACAACAACAATATCAGAGCTGAGCAAGACGTGAGAGTTATCTGAAGTCTTTTTTTTTGCCTCAAACAAGTAAAAAGAATCTGCCAGTGGGTTCAGAGAAATGCGTCCATCAAGATAAGAATAATGTCATAATAAAAGCACATTTCTCTGACCCCCCAGGAAGACCCTTTTTTTTAATCACAAATATACCTAACACACTCTTAAGTATCTAAAGAACTTGTCATTAACAGAGAGACACAGATGGAAAATGAAGCTTCAGACATCAGGGACAACTTTGGAGTAGATCCAGAGGAATGAGATGTTTAAAGTCCAACTAATCTGGACATTGAATTAAAGTCTAACTTCATTATTTATCCACAACATTTTATTTTTTATTTTATGTTAAGATTTGTTTGACAAGGCCTTCGTTTTAGTCTGTGTTTATCAGCCGGGTTGGAAAAAGTTGAGATGTCAGATCACCTGATTAACTCCTGAATTCAACCTTTTCACATGGTCTGGTGTTAGAGAGTCAAACTAAAAACCACAGAAATCATAAATATCAAAGAATCTTAATTTATATCGAACCAGCAACACCATTTCAAGGCTAGATACCAACATCTGTGTCACGCCTAGGGATGCGTACCGAATTAGGTACTTTTAGAGGTACCGAAGTCTGAATTCTGTCAAAAGTACCGGGTTCCGATTCACGTAAAACCAAAAGGTACCACATTTAGGTACCTAATTTATTGCCACCAGTCACTGACTTGTTAAGATTATTCCACTTTTATCCATGGTTTTATTTTCTATTTCTTATCTATTTTTTTTAACTTGTTTCTACATATTTTACTTATTATCTGCTTCTACTTGTTCTTAGCTGTTATTATCTGACTTTTACCCATGTTTTGTTCTTATCGTATTGTGTCCAGCACTGCACTTTTACATCCTTGTGCAATAACTTCTGGCCATGCTTACTGCCGACCTCTTGCTTATGTGACTGTTGTATGTGTCTAGTATTTTGTCATTTAAAATACTGCGTCCTAGGCCAGTAGTACTGCTGTCTAAGACAAATTTCCTTCAAAGGACAATAAAGTTGAACTTATCTAATCTAATCTAATTTAAATGCATCTCTGTGGCTGTGAGGGAGTGGATGAGTAGGTGATTTTCCTACTGGACATGAACACAGCATTGCAAGGTTATATATTGTACAATAATTGTATTAAATTGAACAATAAAATATTTTATTATTAAACAAATTAATGTTTTTTTACCACATAAACACAAAAAAGTACCGAAAGTGGTACCGTTGAGTACCTGGACCCATTGCCAGGTATCTGGCATCAGTACCGTATTGTTTCAAATGTGAAAGGTTCCCATCCCTGGTCACGCCTCATATACAGTGTGTAACGCACAGAGGCGGGACGGTAAAGTGAAGTAATTAACCTGCGATCGTCTCTCTGAGGTTTTATCAGAGACGTCATGGTGGACGATGGTGGTGATGTAATGGCTGAGCTGACAGGGCGATTCTTCAAACTACTAACAAGCCAGGTCAGGATCTTCTTTTGGTCTAAATCTGTGAAGTTGAATCTCATCTGAAAAGGCTGTAAAATCTTAACTAGCGTTGAGCTCTCTGTGTGTTTCTCTGTGTATCTGTAGGGATGTTTATCTCCTTCCATACTGCTCCATCCTCAGGAGGGCGTCTATTTTTAGCGTGTTTCCATACACATGTATCCGTGCCTCTCCTTAACTGTCACATTTTGCTTTCTCCTGTGCTCACTGAGCTGCTAGCATCAGCGCTTGTTGACATGCATGTCTGTGAAGTCACAGCTTCACTTCATGACTCATGCTGAGTTTAGCTGAGTCAACAGAAAAGCAAACCTCAGAATCATACAGGTCCAGATAATACAGCGCTCCGTCCGTCTCACCCAGTGATTCAGAGGTAATGAGTGTTGTAGGTAATAACCAGATCCAGCGCTAACAGCTTCTCGAGTCCATATCTGAGGACATTCCTGCAGCCGAGCCGTCAGATGCCATCACAGTGGACAGGAACCTGTCAGCGGTGAAGCTGCTGGTTAGCTCGCTACATGCTGCTGCAGCCATGACAGTCTCCTTAATGAAGCGCAGTCCCAGGGGGCTGCTAATGGGGGCTAATTGCTGCTGGGCCAGAGGGGTGGAGGTTAGACAGGGACAGATGTAGCAGTCTGCCTCTAGCAGGCACCATGTAGCAGGCAGCTGGCCCGTGTGCCGCTGTGTGTGCTCGTGTTTATATGAGCGTGTGTGTGTGTGTGTGTGTGTGTTGGACCCGTGAGGCGGAACAGATGGTCTCAGTGAGCACAGCCAGGCTAACAACAGGTTGGGGGTCCGCAGAGTGAAAAGGCTGCGACATGAACAACAGCAGGACAAAGTAGTAACACTCAGCAGGGGGTCGATGTGAGTGTGAGCGTCTGCTTAAGGATGCAACTTCAAACAGCCTCTACAGCAAGTGTGTGTGAGTGTGTGTGTGTGAGAGTGTGTGTGACAGGGCTGTAAACAGAGAAAGTCTGAGCTGGTAGATTGATGACCTGCCTTTGTTCCCTTTCTTTAACCACTGACTACCTGCTCCACTTATCCCTTTTCTCTGGGAGTGAGAGCAGGACAAAAGCCTCCAGGAGGACTCTCCTCTGGGAACAGGCTCATCAGTTTCATCTGATCCAAATCCTCAGACGCTGCTTTACGTCTCTTTGGGTGTTTGTTTACCTAAACCAAGGGTCTTCAACCTCATATGGCTTTTTGAAGCTTTAAAAAATATTACTGAAATAAAGAATAGTTATTTTTCTTCCCGAGGGTATTGATGATTAAAGACACTGACACTAAATAAAATACTGCGTTAACATTTAGTTGAACTAAATCTTCATCCCATCTGTCAATAAAGCCTGCCACCGCTCTACTTCACCTCCTACAACATCAACAGCCCACCAACTTTCCATGCACCTGTGGCTAACTTAAGTTTTACAGCCCTGGGAAGATAACTACATCTACAAAAAGACTCATCTGGAAGAAAATACTGATTTTAATTCTGTGTGGATGGATTCATTTCACTGACAACTTCAAATACATGCTTGAGATGTGGCAAAACAAGAGCAAACAACAAATGATAATTCGACGAACATGATCAATGTAATCACCTTAAAGTATTCTTACAAAAATTTTTGCAAATTTTAGAATTTCATTCTTTTAATTATTTAAATGTGTCATTTTTACAAATTTTTGATTTTATTTTATTTGCTGTAGATTTTTTTAAATTTCATAAATTTTGATTCTTTTTGCAATTTTTTTGAAATTTCACTTTTTTCCATTTGTCAATTTTCTTAATTTTATAAAATGTACAAAAAACTGTGCAAACTTTTTTTAAATGTGACTTTTTTTTCCAATTTTTGGATTATTTTTTAATTTGTTGCAAATTTTTGAAATTTCATACATTTTGATTTTTTTGTTATTTTTTTATTTAAATTTCACTTTTTTTCTATTTGTCTTTTTTTTATGAAACTTAAAAAAAATCTTTGCAAATTTATTGAATTTCATTTTTTTATTATTTAAATGTGTCATTTTTACAATTTTTTTGATTATTTTTTAATTTGTTGCAAATTTTTGAAAATACAAAATTTTTAATTTTTTCTGTTTGTCAAAATCTTAATTTTATGAAACTTAGAAAAAACTTTGCAAATTTATTGTATTTTGTTCTTTTTTGTGACTTTTTTTTTACAATTTTTTTTTACAATTTTTTGATTATTTTTTAATTGGTTGCAAATCTTTGAAATTACATTTTTTTTTATTTTTTTGCAATTGCTTTGCATTTTTTTTCTAATTGTCATTTTTTTCAATTTGATAAAACTTTTACAAAAAACTGCAACTTTTTAAAATTTCAGGTTTTTACAAAATAACTATTTTATTTATCATTCTTTTGAAATTTCAATTTTGTGAAAGATTTGTGAGATTTTTAGATTTTTTGCGACTGTTTGCAATTTTTGGCACTTCTAATTTTTTTTAAATTTTAATTTAAAAAAATTAAGGCATCACATGTACATTTTTCTAAACTTTAACAACTTCTCTTTTAGATAATTAGTCACTAGATTTTATACATTTCATAGTGGTTATTGTGGAGATAAAGTAGATGTTGTGGCTCCTGAATGACTTTAATCCAGGTGAGCTGAGGAAAAATGGCTCCTTTGAAAGTAAAGGTTGCAGACTCTTGCCCAGGTCAGATCAAATCCATTTTTTTTGGCTTTATTTAGTGCTGTTATGAGTTAACGTTGACGTACCTTTGTGCTATTTTACTCAAAATTACACAAAAAGGAGGAACTGGGAGTTCACACAAGCAGCTTCACACACTTATGAGCCTTTTGTGGAGCTGCCCCATTAAAAACAGACAAGTCTGTCCTTTGCAATTAAAAGAAACACAATTAAAATGATCAATATTTCATATAAATTGGAAACTATTCACAAAAGCTTAAATTTCATGTTTGTTTTGAAAATATGATCTGTTAAAGTGTCTGTGTTACTCTTTAGCGCCACTGTAACTTGATCTGATGGCAAGGCAAAGGTTTCCCCTGGATGTCCTCCTGTTTCTACCTTCAGAGTCTGTATCTGAAGCGATGAATAACTCACTAAAACAGCTGCTTTTATCCTGATCTGGCGACATCAGATAAAGAGGAAGTATGCAGCCTGGAGTTTGGTCGGGGTCACACGTGGAGTGGAGGAATGTGGGGCGCTGGTGCTGCTTTAATTTGTCCGGTGAACCTCACGCTCACATTCTCTGCTCAGCACGTCTCTGAACCCTCAGGACAGGGACGCCACAGAGGAGAGTCAGACAAACACTAAGCAGGTTAAAACAGCTCTGACGCTCACACTCCTGGCATTTCAGACCTGAAAACATCCAAAGAGTCGGTGCCATCTCAGGAGGAGAAGCGTCCTGGAGGCTTGCTGATACACGCAGGTCCAGACACCCAGACAAACACAGGCGTACCTCAGGCCTGGCCACGCGTTACACGCCACGCTCCTAAACTTTCTGAATCAAAGGGTAAAAACTAAAGAGCAGCTGCAGATGCTGCCATGGACACCCCAAAGATCATAAATGTGTCAAACACAGAGCCAAATGTCACTCAGCGTGTCCACATCACGGCTCGTGGGTGGTAAAAAGAGGGCAGCCGAGGTCATACGGAGGGTTTCATACACCGTTACCTCACCATAAAGACACCACAGAGTTTAACGCCTCCACCCAGAATCACAACACGCTGCAGAATCAGTCCTCCACCTCAAACTCACTTTAATCCTCTGGCTTTAAAACCTGTTATCACCTGCAGAATCCTCAGAGACTCATTTTCTTTTTCCTCGTCTGTTTCTGCTCACTCTGCACGCTCTGACACGTCTGACTGCTCTCCGTCCTCATGCTTGAACTTCACCTTGTAACTGCGGCCCAAGATATGACAAAAATGTCGATTATAATGTCTGAGCTGCTCCGAAAAACAGCTCAGCAGCTCTGAGGCTGCGGTGAGATCACACATGAGTAATTACTGGAGCAGTCAGCGCCAAAAAATGGCAAAAACATCCTCAGAGAGCGTGCAGCCTGAAACTCGCTGCTCTGGGGATGAGACATCACGTTAGGGCTCTCAGTCCTTCTCGTAAACGTATAAAGATATTAAAGTTTGATTCAGGGTTTACTCTGAGAGCTGGTGCAGAGAAACTGGGTTTGTCTTGTTTTGTCTGGGAGAGCTCAGTTTTTCTGACGCTCTATGATTCTCTGAGTTTATCATCCTGGATCGTTCATGCCTCATTTACTGAATTCCTGAACTGACGGCTATCTGATGACGACTGAAATTCCCAAGAAAACCACAGAAAATGGAAAACCAGAGGATGATGCAGTGATACCACCTCTCTCATTTCAGCGAAGAATGGGGTCTCCAACTCAAATCTACAAGCGTCTTCATCTACATTTTCAATTCCCCAAAGTTTACGCTTTGGCAAACTGAAGAGAAAGTGAAAAGCTAAAGTGAGTGAAGCCAGAAAACAGTTTGTGGGATTTTTAACAACAGTGCAACACAAATAGCTTTTCTGGTTCCAATACTGACACCTATGGATTGGTGCCGTTCATATTTTTGCATATTGCTAGTCATGTAACTTTTTCGTCTCTTTTTCGTCATCTCTGTATTTGGAGTGGATCATCACTTTGTTTGGCTCATTTGTTGGTCATGGACACCAAACTTTTTGTGTCTTCAGTGATATTTTTACTACTTTTTCTCCTGTGTTTGTCTGGAGATCCTACATGTAACCATGGCTGCATTGTTTACATGTGAACTCAGCTGTTAGCAGCCTGTAGCATGTCAGTGCTAACTGGTGCTAGGCCAGATGTTTCCCACAAGGTGAGGAGAAGGAGGTGAGGGCGACGTGCTGGTTCTCAGGTGTGAGCTAAGAAGTGACGACATGGACCTGTCCTTCCATCCATCATTATTGGGAACGTAAGATCTATCTCCAATAAGATGGACGAGCTAGCTGTGCTAACCCAGCAACAGAGGGAATACCAGAAGGCAGAGTAGCATCATGCTATCCACAGACATGGCTAACAGAGCTAACAGCAGACACCAAGGCCACATGTGAAGAGCTTCACCTGCTGTGAGCAGACAGGATCCAGGAGACAGAGACTGAACAGACTGCTGAAGAAGCTCAGTCCTGGACCCTGTGGAGGTGGAGGCTGGCTGACTGGACAATGATGGACAAGCTGTCAGCATCTGTTTTACTATGGAGCTTTTTACACTTTCTATACACTTTCTGACTTTGGTTTTCTTGATTGATGCTGTGACTTCAATTTCGTTGTACTTGTTACAATGACAATAAAGTTCTAGTCTATTTAACGATTCCTGATACTTTGCCATCGTTATTGGTGCTCAACGGTTCCAGTTTTCAGTACTTTAGTGTGTTTATGTGGTGAGAAATATTAATTGGGTTAATAATAAAATCACAAAGTTTTTCAATTTAACACATGTATTTCTAGACATATAAACTTGTAATGCTGCGTTCATGTCCAGCATGGAAAATCTCCTACTCTTCCACTGCCTCAGTCACAAGGATGCGTTCAGGTACCTAAACATGGTACCGTTTGATTTCATATGAACCGGTCCTACAGATGGAATTTGGTCAGTACCTCTGGGGCCGTTAAAACGACAACAGTTTTAGGCTGAAACACAAAAGTTTTGTTGCGTTTCGGCCAACCATAAACGCAAACTTTGAAAACGGCCTCCGGAGTGGGGTTTTTCTGAAACGCTGCCGACACCATTGCCATTTTTCAGTGGAAACGCTGACGTCACACTCCTCTTCAGTCCCGTTGTTACGATCATGGTGATATACCGTGTTGATCTTGTTCTGCTCAATCTGCTGAATCTGTGACTGTCTTTAACTAAATGAGCATCTGTTTACACCAGATGATCGGCCCAACTCTACTTCAGAGGAGATCTACCAAGAGCTGCTTCAGGACATGACAGTTACAGCACCACCTACAGGCCTGGCATGCTCACTACAGCATTTTCAGTCCCTCTACGTTTCTGTGTAAACAGATTTTTCTCTGTGTTTCAGCATTTCCAGATGAAACGTTGTCGTGTAAATGGGGCTCATAAAAGTACCTAATTCAGCAACCATCTCTACTGATACCTGGACTTTGGGCACTGACTAATACTAGTAACAGTCTGATACCAGTGTTAAATAATAAAGCCAAAAAATGAGTAAACAGAATTACTAAAGTTAATACTTATTCAGACTATGGAATATTTAAATATTTAGCAGCAAAACAAAGCTTCAGAATGAAAAAACAAGTTCTTTTCAACTGCAAACTTTTTACCCTGTGGACTGGTGATGCAGCAAAAAAAACAAAAAACAAAGAGTGCATCAGAGGAAACAAGTCAAATCAAGAAGCCAGGAGCCGGTAAATAAAAAAAAAAAGGTAAAGAGCTGTTTGCCTGGATCAGCACCATGGATCAGCCCTCTTCCTGATACTGATCCAGCTATAAGGAGAATCAACACTCGATACCAGGATCAATCTCTAAATAAACATGACTGACAAAGTGTTAAACAGAAGACTCTTCAAACCTCATCACATCTAGTGCTCAGAGGTCA
The DNA here is from genome assembly GCF_033239565.1 of Halichoeres trimaculatus. NCBI lineage: Eukaryota > Metazoa > Chordata > Actinopteri > Labriformes > Labridae > Halichoeres > Halichoeres trimaculatus. Next base: position 38,016,570 of record NW_027437186.1, on the reverse strand, counting down.
AACTCCCTGTAATCTGACTCCAAGCTTGCAGTCTCTATAGGCTGTCCAGGATGCTATGAGCTCAGTGAAGATGGAGAAAATAATAGAGTTTAACAGGATGACCGTGCAGGCCTCAGTGAACCGCTGAGCTGAGGCGCAGCAGCTGCAGCTGTATCCGCAGGCGTCATCAGCCTGAAACCCTATCCATCCTGCTCGCCCTGCCCACATCCCGTGAGTGCTGCTCTGCCTGCTTGCCCCTCCACTGTGGACCGGAGGAAAGAAACGAAAAGAAAAGAAAAGAAAGGAAAAGAAAGGAAGGCAAAAGCTCTTTTGTCTGAAAAGTCACCTCACTTCAAAAACAAATCAAGAAACGTTTACGCAAAGTCACTTTGAGATGAACAATGAGGGTTAAAATGAGTTTGAGTGACTAATCAGCGGAGAAATCCCTCAAAACAGAAAACACAGTTTCATTCACGGCCTGCTTTGTGTTAAAGTGTTGTAATAAGAGTCAGTTTCACACTTTCAGAGGCTCAGACTTTCTGCTTTTACCACCGACAGCCCGGATCTGACTGATGCGCTCCGCGTTTCCAAACAACGGGGCGGTTGCATGGCAATGCGCAGCGAGGAGAAAGTAACAAAGCCATAAATAATATCGGACACTCACTTGTCGAGGACAAAATAGAGGTCGAAAGCTCCCTGACATGATCTCTCCTCCTCCTCCTGTTGCTCTCCTTTCACCGAGACACCGAGGAGGAAAATTCCCAGCAGAGCCACAGCGAGCAACACGCGAGTCTGAGCCCACGCCATCTTTCCCGGTTCTCTGCTGACTTCTCCAACGCCGTGACACGCCAAGACCTTCACATTTTATCCCATCCAGCAGTTTCTGAGTCGATGCTGCGCTGGAGACGTGTTGTTTTCACGGTTTGCCCTGCTAGGCTCGGAGCTTTCAGCAGACAGCAGGGTGGTTCAGCTGGAGCCGGGCTCTCCAACTCTTCTTTCTGCTCAGGAGAAAAAAAAAACAGCACCGAGGCAGAGCAGGATGGAGGAGAGGAGCGACACCCGAGGAGAGACACAAAACTCCAGTGTTACCCTGACAAACACAAAGAGGAGTGAGAGGATCTGCTCAGGCTCAGGGAATTTCCCACAGAAACATCAAACTACCTCAGACCGAAGACATGACTCAGTCCTTCGTGTTTGTCCGAGTCACTGGACGAGTTTAATGCCCAACATGTTTGATTTTTAAAACCATTCCTGGTTAATGAACCACATATTTTATAAATATCAGTTTCCTCTTGTTTTGAATAAAAGAAGTTTGGTTATTCATGTGACTTCAGATTTTGTCCTTAGAAAAACTGGATTAAATCTCTGCCTGATGATATTCAACCCTTAAACGCCCTCCAGCAAAAACAGACTCATTGTGCCTGAAACCCTCTGTAAAAGTGCTCCTGAGACTGTCAATAGGCATGAGTCCTGACAATAGGCATTATAATGTGAAAAAAAAATCTCAAAAAATAAAAATAAATGAAAATAAATATTTAAAAGAAAAATTAAAATTATCACCTAACATTTTAATGTAAAAAAATCAGTAATACATAAAAACATTATAATAAATATTTTTTGAAAATCCTAAAAAAAACACCTACCATTGTAATGTAAAAAAGAAAAATCACTAATAAATAATGAATAATACTAAATATTTTTAAAAAAATCCTTACACATACCACCTAACATCGTAAATAAAAAAAAAAAAGATAATAATAAAAATTAAAAAACTAAAAATAACCACATAACATTGTAATATAAAAATTATAAAAATGATAAAAATTAGAAAAAATATATTGAAAATAAAGTCAACAAATGTCGTAATGTGAAAATAATCACTAAAAATAAATCACTTAAAAAAGAAATAAAAGATAAATATTTTAAAAAAAAAACCAACATTGTATTATTAAAAAAAAAAATCACTAATAAATAAATTAATATTAAAACACGCCAAACATGGTAATGTGGAAAAAATAAAAAAATAAACCACAAAATTAATAAAAAATAATACATAAATAAAAATGTATATAATAGAATACAATCACTTTTCATCGTTATGTGGAAACAAATTGCAAAAAAATAGTATATAAAAATAAATAAATAAATAAATAAACTAAAAAGTAACAAACACCTAACATTGTGAAATGGAAAAAATCACCACATAAATAAATAAAGAAAAACGTCTAACATTGTTATGTGAAGAAATAAAAAAAATAAATAAAAGATTAATAACTTAAAAAAAATACATACATTAAAAAGTATTGAATAGAATTAAATCACATTTTATTGTAATGGTGAAAAAATCATTAAATAAATAAAATAAAATAAAATAAAATAAAATTATATTGTGATATTTAACGAAAAAACGCCAAAAAGATATAAATAAATAAATAAATAAATAAATAAATAAATAAATAAATAAATAAATATTTTATCTTTATAAAATCTAATGTTTCAGAGATGTTGTATCCACACTAAATAAACCATCCCCCCTCCCTCCCTGATGTGGTGGCTCTCTGACCAGGCTGTTGGATCTTAAGCTTTAATGTGCTCCAGCTTTCTCATTACGCAGAGTTGGCTCCATCAGCAGCAGGACATTTATCCAGTCCGGAGCTTTGATGCAGAATAATCCATTAAATGCTCATTAGACAGAAACATTTACTTTATGAATTATGCATTTAGCCGGTGGCAAACCCAGACCACCCTGCCTCACACTGAGGAAAGTGGCCAATTTTACTATTTCCCTTTGCCCACACGAGCCAGTGAAATACATACCACTGCTTATCTGGAGTGTGGGTGGTTTTATTGTTTCCAGAAAGATTTTTAGAGACTGTTTCTGGTTTCCAAAGCGTGTAAAGACAAGTAGGTCTGATTATCTGTGGGGCTGCTAACTGTGTGTGTGAGGTCTGCTACAGATACTGTGGTGATCAAGGCCCTGATGGTGGATTCTTACACAGGTCAGATTGTAGGAATCACACGTTTTAATCTGTGTCTTTGTTCCTGGATTAACATCATATCTTCATAAATACCACGTGATTCCACCAAATTAGCTTCTACATCCCTCTTCTTCAGAGAGAGGACAGTAAACCAGAGCCTGAGACAATCAGCCAAATTCATGGAGTGTGTACGCGCGTGTGTGTCCGTGAGCGCGCACGTGTTTACATCAATGCGCCACGCTTCAGTGCGCTCCGTGAGGGGGATAAGTGGGAGTGGGAGAGCGCAGGGAGGACAGTACGGAGCGAGAAGCAGCCGGAGAAGTAACTCCTCAGCACGAAGCGAAGGCAGCGACGAGCACCTGCTGCAAGGCACCGACGCACGGCACCAGCTGCTCCAATGTCCGGCAGGTAGGTCCACATCCAGATGAAGCGCAGTGTTTTTACACCAGGGTGCATCGTTTTTCATCAGCTGGAACCTTCAGCTCATCTCTCTTTAGATTTTAAACTCCTGAGACCCTTCACTTTTTTTTAATCAGAGAGGAAAACAGAAACGTGTGTCTCCTCATCTTTTTTTTTTAGTGATGCTGTGAATCCACCAGGGAAAGCACACGCTGAACTTCTCCTGCGTACAGAGCAGGCAGTTGGCTGCGCGGCAGATGGGGAGACAAAAGGAGAAACCGACTGAAAAACTGAGACAAAGGACGTTAGAAATCGTTTCGCCTCGGCACCGACTGCCTCTGTTTCTCTGTTTGATTTGGAGATTTTATCAGTTTAAATCGTGAGATTAAATTTGGTGTCTTATCTGATATTTTTGTCGACATTGCATGGAAGGAGATCTAACGGGAGATGAAAGCATCAGCTAACAGTAGACCTCTCCAACGCGCGTTTTATTCTGCTCAGTGTTTGCTTTAAGAATAATTTAGCTAAAAAGTATTTTTTAATCAGTGTTTCTCGTTTTAAAGCTGATGTTAGGCCCTAACCCTGACCGCGTTTCCTCCTTTTCCTTCAAATATCAGACGAACCTCATTCCATCCACAGCAGCTTCTAATCCATCCTCATCTCCTTCTTCCAGTCTAATGATGGATCACTCCTTCCTGCCTCGGTCCATCTGGACCGGTGACAGTAAATTCCTGCAGCCTCCAGCGGATCTGTTCACCAGCGTGGTCGTTACGCGCAGCATCCCCGCAGGCACCTGCTTCGGCCCCTGTTTGCTCCAAAACACTTTCTACGACACGATCGCCTTCATAGCGCAGAAATCCTGCGACAAGAGGAGCAAGTCCTACGTGTTCCGGGTGAGTGGTCCTGGGTCTGAAGAGCTGAGCGTGGATCAGTTGTTTCCGGCAGCTTTTAATGTCCCTGAACACCTCATGATGGGCACAGATAGACGCGGGAAATTCATGCATTTAAATAATTCTTTACTTTTTCACTTTAATGTTTTTTTTTCTGTTTTCCTGCTTTGAATTTTATTATTTTGTATTAAATGAAAACGTGGCATCAATAAAATCAACACAGCCAGACTCAAAATTAAAAAAAAAGTTTTATTTTCTGCCAAGGATCCCTCTTTTGAAGGAATAAAATATATTTAAACCTGATGTATTGATGATTCTCCTCCGCAGGTGGACCCTGAGGCCATGCGTAACTCCGCGCTGGTGCTGTCCTGGCTCAGGCTCGTCCAGGCCGCGCGTAACGGAGAGGAGCAGAACACAGAGGCCTTCCTGAAAGCGGGTCAGCTGTACGTGAGGACCATCCGGGACATCAGGCAAGAGGAGGAGCTGCTGGTGTGGTACGACCAGGAGCTGTCTCACCTGCTGGGCTTCACGGAAATGACCAAAAGCTCAAGTGAAGGTGAGTCAGAGACGAGAGAGACACCCAGGGTGGATCTCTGTGACTCCTCCAAACCTCTGTGGGAGTATTTGTTCTCATTTCGTGTGATTCTTGTCTCTTTCAGACTTTAAATGTGGAAGGTGTCTCCAGGTCTTCAGGAACGAGTACCCCTTCCTGGCCCACTGCCGGTTTCTCTGCACTCAAGTCAAGAGTGACACCTACAGCCGCGAAGCCTACGAGCACAAGCAGGTGGAGCTGAAGAGGCAGCACCGGGTGACGGATTTCCACAACATCGCCAGAGACCTGGAGCACAAGAGATCCAGCAGCAGCAGCAGCAGCAGTCAGGAGGACGCGGAGATTTTCCCAAAGAGGAGGAAATATGAGGAGAGCCTCAGCCCCAGGGGGCGGAAAGCGGTTCTCCTGGAGAAAACGAATATTTCCAACGATGATAACATCTCACAGCTGAGCAGGGGCTACGAGCAGGCAGCGGGAGACGCGTCCTCTTCTGCTGGGAAGGCTGAGAAGATGAAGCCGGATCATGTGGGATGTAAGGATGCGGAAGCAGGGGACGCCAAAGGGACTTTTACGCACGGCAGAGAGGCTGAGGAGACAGGGGGGAGCTCTGCGCAGCGCTCCAGCAGCGTCAGCGCCTTCTCTCTGGTGGTGTCCAGCAGCCAGGGCGGGCAGAAGAGCGCGTTTTGTAAACCCAGTAAGAGAGCCTCCCCTGCGGAGCCTCAGGCGTGCGCCAGCAGCGCGCCAACAGCCCCCTCTAGCCGAGCAGAGGAGATGTCAGACCCCTTCCCCTCCAGGACTGTGGTGGGGTACAGCAACCTGATGGCGTCCAGCATGCTGCGGACGGACCTACAGGCTGGGCCCTCCCCTGTCGCTCTAAACAACGCGTTTCACTACGCCCCAGAGCACTGGTCCCGGAACATCGGGGTCCAGCTGCAGACCACGTCGTCCCTCACCATCCTGCCTCCGACTTTCACCTCCTTCGGGGTCTCTGTGCAGAACTGGTGCGCCAAGTGCAACCTGTCCTTCCGCATGACCTCTGACCTCGTCTTCCACATGCGCTCTCACCACAAGAAGGAGTTCGCTGCGGAGTCCCAGGTGAGGAAGAGGAGGGAGGAGAAACTCACCTGTCCGATCTGCCACGAGTACTTCAGGGAGCGGCACCACCTGTCGAGACACATGACCTCCCATAACTGAGACCAGGAGGACTCACAGGACTTTATTTATTCCTCAGCTGATGCTCATGTTGAACAGAGTCCGGATCCTCAGAGACGCTCTGGTGATGAATGTAGTGAACACCAGCCTGTCCGCTAGATGGCGGTAGAGACCTGGGTGTGAGCTGGTGATGACTTTGTGCCTTAAGGAGCTGAGGAGGAAACAGACTGAGGGCTCTGAAGCACAGCTCATGATTGTCACAGACCTCTCCTCTAATTTATCAGCTTCTCTCTGCTCCGATGGGAACGACGAGACATGGACTGAGTGTGTTTGCACTTTGGTTCTCAACTCTTAAAATGTGAAAAAGAAACAGACGTGTTGAGTTTTTCTTCATCATCTAAAGAAAGGGCATTGTCAGTCTGATTCAGAGTTTACTTTTTAATCCTCGGTCCTGGAAGAGTCCAGAGAGGTTGGGTGTGAGCCCACAGGAGGATTGTGCTCATGTGAGAGCAAAGGGGTCAGGATTAGGTGTGGACACCAAGTTCCTGTGTCACTAAACTCCTTATCGGTGGAGATGAAATAAAAAAACAGGTTTAAACACTAAGAAGCAGTTTTCCAAACTTCCAATCCAACTTTATTTGTATCACACCGTTCAAAACAAAGTTACAGGATGATCAACAATGAAATACAAAACAGTTAAGATCACATAAAACAATGTAAGAGAAGTTTAAGTCAATAAAAAGTAATACTTTAAAAGTGGGTTTTAGGAAGAGGTTTCACTGAGTTTGTCTGAGATCCTCTGTGTGACCGGTCTGGATCTTTGTACCAGTATCAGCCCGACCAATGAGGGCTTTAAAAACAAGCAGGAAAATCTGAAATCAAAAACTCAGAGGTCACGTGTCACCTCTGGACCAAGGTTATAATCGTTTTGGATTTGTCGTTGTCGTTAAGAGCGGGCATTCTAGTTTTTATTTAGTTTAGATTTTTGCAACAAGGCTTAGTTTCAGTTTAGTTTTAGTTTAGTTTCAGTTTAGTTTTAGTTTTTCATACCTTATTAACCTCGTGCAGGATTCAAAAAGCTCAGAGTAAATATTTTGTAATACTGTTTATTTTCCAACATAGAGCTCACTGCTCAGTCAATGCTGATACTGAACTGTTGGCTGCTGCCTTAAACACAAGAAAATAATATAAACTTAATATAAAAATATAAACATAGATTATATAAAAATAATATACATATAAATTATTTAAAAATTATATAAACATAAATTAGATAAAAATAATATAAACAGAAATTACACAAAAATAATCAAAACATTAGTTATCTAAATATAATGTTCACATAAATTATATAGAAAGTATATAAGTTATATAAAAAATAATATAAACATAAATTATACAAAAATATTGTAAACATAAATTACAAAAAAATAATATAAACATAAACATTATAAAAATAATGTTAACATAAATTGCATAAAAATAATATTACATAAATTTGATTAAAATAATATAAACATAAATTACACAAAAATTATATTAACATAAACTATATAAAAATAATGTTAACATAGATTATATAAAAATAACATTAACAAAAATTACATAAAAATAATATAAAAATTAATTTTATAAAAATATAAACATAAACTACATAAAAATAATATGAACATTAATTATATAAAATAATATAAACAAACTGTATAAAAATAATGTGACCATAAATTACATAGAAATGATAAAAACATAACTTATATAAAATAATATTAACATAAATTTGATCAAAATAATAAAAACATAAATTAAATAAAACAATATAATCTGTTTTTTAATAATGATAAACTTGGACTCTGTATCAATAAAGTCAGACTCAGATTAAATTAAACTATTACAGATGCTCTGATTCGTTGCTCCTCTACGTTTGGTCTCAGCACAGAGCACAGCCAGTCAGTGCAGGAAACAAACACGTCCCAGTACGTCACTATGATGGTGCCGTACGGCGCTGACAACTGCTGAAAACTGTGGTAAAACTGGTTGGGAAAATGTGTCAGATTAATTTAAATCCTAAAGGCTGTTAATATTGTCAGAAACGATAACGAAGGACATTTAGTCTTTAATTTTAGTTAGTTTCAGTTAGTTTTGTGAACACAAGATACAGTTTTAGTTCACTTATCGTTTTTGTTTTCTTTTCTAGTTTTTATTAGTTTGAGTTAACTGCTATGTATTTTAAATTTTAGTTTTTGTTTTTAATTTTGTTTTAGTGAACTGTTATAACCTTGGTCTGGACGTGCAGGTTAAAGCCTGGCAGCTGAGTTTTGAGTGTTTTTCAGTCTCAGATGTTCTGCCTCCTCTCTTCTTCCTCTCACAGCACAGAAACAAATTCATCTTACTGATCAGACGACCTCTCAAAGTCAAACCAAGTGACCGTTCATCAGTAAACCCTGACGGTGTCCACACGCTGCTCTGGATTCAGATCCTCCAGTTTTCTGAGGACATCAGAGCGTGTTACGTTTCTTAAACTCTGCAGACAGACAGAAAAAGCTGCTTCTGTTTCAGGTAAATGAGGCGGTTAGTCGGCCTGGAGTTCATGGGAAAGTCACGGCTCGGCTGAGTTCAGTCTCTGTAACGTCAGCAGAGACGGGAACTCGCCCACGCCGCTCTTCAAGGCTTTGGGGATGTGGACGGTTCCCTGGAAGTAAAACCTGAAAACTCAAAATACATTTCAGTTATTCCCATGTTTGATAACTGAAGATGATTTCTGACTATTTGTTTTGTTTTTTTGTTTCTTCCTTTTTTATGTCAAATAGGCTATCTTTATTAGATTCTCTGTTCCCGAGGTCGGTGGAGAGAAGGAAAAGACATTTTAGAGCACATTTTAAAAACAGTAAAGCTTGCCAAAGTGCTGCACAGTAAAAAATAAATAAATAAGTAAATAAGAACATCAATAAAACAAATAGACTGAATTAAAATAACACATAGAAACAAATAAGAGTAGATACAGAAAACTGAACAATTTCTGAACTAAAACAACTTCTTCATTCACACTACGAGGACAAAAGGAGAATACACTAAACTGTGATGGAGTAAAAACAGGAAAATGATGATGGCTTGGAAAGAGGAAGGAAAAGGAAGAATTACACCTTTAGATCTGATTATTTTCAGATAATGATGAAAAAATAAATAAAATAACTCAGCAGTTCATTGGTTTCCAGCCTCAGTACGTCAGGTATCTGTATGGAGGAAACAGGTTGGCAGATTTCATAAACAGTCTGAAGGAAACTTTCAGAGAGAATCTGATTTTCTCAAGTCTCACACTTTGTAAAATGTATTGGATCCATCTGTCGTGTGTGGACGAGGATGAAGGAGTCCAATTAAGAGGAATGAGCCTCGTTGGTTTTTCTTGCTTCTCTAAGAATAGGACTGAAACTTCAACTGAAAACACTCAAAACCCAGAGGGAGAAAATGAGCATTTCACAGGTCTCAATATATCAACGTACATCTTATAGAATAGAATAAGGCTTCAATTTCGTTGCAACAAGTACAACGAAATTGAAGTCCCAGCAGCAATCAAGAAAGCTCCATAGTAAAATAGCTGCTGACAGCTTGTCCATCATTGTCCAGTCAGCCAGCCTCCACCTCCACAGGGTCCAGGACTGAGCTTCTTCAGCAGTCTGTTCAGTCTCTGTCTCCTGGATCCTGTCTGCTCACAGCAGGTGAAGCTCTTCACATGTGGCCTTGGTGTCTGCTGTTAGCTCTGTTAGCCATGTCTGTGGATAGCATGATGCTACTCTGCCCTCTGGTATTCCCTCTGTTGCTGGGTTAGCACAGCTAGCTCGTCCATCTTATTGGAGATAGATCTTACATTACCAATAACGATGGATGGAAGGACAGGTCCATGTCGTCACTTCTTAGCTCACACCTGAGAACCAGCACGTCGTCCTCACCTCCTTCTCCTCACCTTGTGGGAAACATCCGGCCTAGCACCAGTTAGCATTGACATGCTACATGCTGCTAACAGCTGATTTCACATGTAAACAATGCAGCCATGGTTACATGTAGGATCTCCAGACAAACACAGGAGAAAAAGTAGTAAAAATATCACTGAAGACACAAAAAGTTTGGTGTCCATGACCAACAAATGAAACATACAAAGTAATGATCCACTCCAAATACAAAGATGACGAAAGAGAGAGCTGCTGCAACAGGCAGCCATAGCCAACAGGGCGGCGCCTAACAACTTACAGCCGAGCTGACAACTTCTCCAAGTTGTTGTTGGTGGTAGTTTGTCAGCAAAGGCTTTGAAAATGCAAAAAAAAAATGGATTAAAAACAAGTGTTTTTGTCTTATTTTTAGTAAAAATTGTCTTTTTTGACTTGATATGAGCCACATTCACCTGACAAACCCAGAAACACGTCTTATTTCAAGATGTTAGGAGAAAAAAATGAAAATCTGAAGTTCTTATAACAGGTAAAACTATCTGTCCGTGGGATAAGAAAAATTTGCTCGTCAGGTTTTTTTTTTGAATTAGAAATACTTCCTTAATACAAGAACATTTTTTCCTACACCACAGGCAGATTTTCTACTATAAAGACATTTTCTACTAAAAATAAGACCAAAGGAGATGGCAGCCAACCGTCTCGTGTTATCTTTTTTTAGAGCATGATATTAAAAAACAGGAATTATTTCTTCCCAGTAAAATATTTTGTCAGTTTCTCTCATTAACGCTGCTTTCGCTAACGCTACTTATCACACATTTCCCTCACATCCTGCAGGCCCGGTCGTTATTTTCCAATCAGATTTTTTCTTTCCAGCGAAACACCAAACCATAGCCAGAGTTATCCCGGGACACTTCCCACAGCGAGCTGGTAAATAAAGAGTTATTTTCTGACCACGTTCACCCTGAGGCTGTTTCAGTTTCCCAGTGAAAACTCCGTTTCTGGCTGGAAACAGGTTTGGAAACCTGTAAAGGTATTTTTCCCCTCAGTTATAATGGAGTGGGACAGTTTATAAAGTGAAATGCCCAGCGGTCGGTGTGATTAAAGAGGTGATTAAGAGGCACGGTGTCCGTCCATTAAAGCTCCATCCTGGTGGACGGAGCTGTTGGTCCTCGGAGCAGGAGGAGAAAGCTGCTTCAGCCCAGACACAGAAACTCTCTGTCGTCTCTTAAAGGCCGCGCTGCTCGCTGTAATTGAACAGTCATCATGTGGAAAAACTAATATTGTTCTTGGTTTCCCTCTCGGCTCGTTTGGTTCTGGCTTTTAGGCCCAGCGGGCTCCGAGCACCGGTCTGGACCCTGGTGGTTTCTGGGCTGGAGCTGACCTTTGTGGAGGCTCTCCTGTGACTGAGATCGTGGTTTACATGGGTTGGCTTTGTGAACGCAGACCAGGATCAGTCAGGAAAGGAGGGAAAAGAGAAAGAGCCAGACGACGTGAAGGTAAACTGTCCGTTAACACAAACATGACGTATAAAAACCTCGATCACAGTCATCAGAGACGCTTCAGCTCAGAGAGGACGAGTCAGTGAAAAGGCTGGCTGGAGCCAAAAAGTTTTACCTTCTTTTTCTAAATACAGGAAGTCATGTTTTCAGCTTTTCTCCCATCATCCTTTGCTCTCAGCCATCCATATTTAACCTGTTGGTGCTGTGTTACCGCTCATCATCATCATCGTTGCAGGCCACGCTCGTCACCTGCCTGTTTACACCAGGGGTGGGTAATAATATTGATGAATCGATGCATCGACTTGAAGTTTTAAAGTCCGACGTTTGGGTTGTTTTATTGCTCCAAAACGTAAACGTGCCATACCACATATGTTCACATGAAGCATGAAAATCGATAATCGAAGCATTTAAATCAATACGAAATCGACGAATCGAAACCTTAAGAATCAAAATCGGATTGAATCATGAGGTTTTTGGCAATAACCAGCCCTAGTTTAAACTCTCAGAACGATAAACGGTATTAAAAAAAACTCTTATAACTTCTACTATCAGGTGAAAATGACACTATTTGTTTGAAACATTACACACTGCTTTGTTTACCCCACTCTAAAAGCTTTAACCTTTTGTTTCACAAGATTAAAATATTTTCTGTCACTTTTTAACAGACAAGAAAACAAAATACTGAAAGATAGCCCCCCCAACAACTTGAATACAAAAGTCACAACACAACGGACGTTAAGAGGATGACTATCCCTAGGACACAAAAAGTTGTAAAAGTAAAGAAATTATCTTTTATTTTTTAAACTTCAGCTTTGATGAATACAGCTTTAATGCTAACGTTATCATGTGACTGATTCAGTTAAGTATAAGATGAAATATTACAGGTAAATGAAGAAATGCAGAGTTTTCATCTGATGTAATCAACTCCAGCTCGACCATGTTGGAGGCACTCTCACAATAGAATGGGATTGAGCTGGCAGGTATGTAGGATTAAAATGGTAAATTATCACTCAGTTTTTAGCTGCACTGGTCAGTTGAACCAAAACTACCAAATATTATCTCAGATGGGGGTGAGAGGCGCAAACAATTGTCTGAAGAACTGCGAACATCGTGACTCGGGCAGCTCCATCAGGATTTCCAAATATGTCATTAATCTCAACATTCGAGTCTGTTCACATCATCTGAAAAAAGTATTGAACACACCATGGAAAGGCTGTACACTTTGGACAGGAAATGCACCATACCACCTGAAATCTGTCAGTAATTATTACTTGAACTTCCAATCAGTGCAAACCAACATCAGCTGGGCTAGAGCAAATTGATGGTCCTATAAAAAAGGTGTTTTTTTCACCAAGCAGTTAAATAGCACACACCTCATGATGGGTAAAGGCAAAGAGCTCTCTGAAGACATTCACAACCTGATTGTTGCTCAGCATCAGAATGGAGCTGGTTACAGACTTATATCAAAGCACCTGAATATTCCAGTCAGCACCGTTGGGGCCATTATTCACAAGTGGAAGAAGCACCACCTTACCATCAACAGGCCACGCACAGGAGCTCCTTGAAGATTTCTGACCAGGGAGTCAGAAAGATAGTCAGAAGAGGACTCAACCAGCCAAGGACCACCCTGAAAGTGCTCCAGAAAGACTTGGAGGCAGCAGGTACAATTGTTACAGAGAAAACAATAGGCAATGCACTCCACCGCCATGGCTTCTATGGACGCTCAGCCCACAAGACTCCATTCCTGAAGAAAAGGCATGTTGAAGCTGGTTTAAAGTTTGCTAAACAGCATCTTGACAAGCCTGTAGAATACTGGGAGAATGTTGTCTGGTCAGATGAGACCAAAACTGAACTTTTGGGCTGTCATACTACAGACCATGTTTGGAGGAGAAATGGCTCTGCACATCAGCCAAAAAACACTACACCAACAGTGAAGTTTGGAGGTGAAGCATCATGGCATGGGGTTGTTTCTCATCTCATGGTGTTGGCAAACTTCATATAACTGACGGAGCAATGAATGGAGCCATGTATGGGGAAATTCTTGATCTGAATCTGCTGCCATCCACCAGGATGATGAAGATGAGACGTGGCTGGACCTTCCAGCAGGACAACCATCCAAAGCACACGGCAAAGTTGACTCTCAGATGGTTTCAGAAACAGAAAATCAATCTGTTAGAATGGCCTAGTCAATCACCTGACTTCAATCCAACTGAACGTTTGTGGAAAGAAGTAAAGAAAAGGGTTCACCAGAGGGCACCAAAGAATATTCCAGATTTAAAGACTATCTGTGCAGAGGAATGGGCCAAAATCACTCTTCTATTCATGCCGTCTGACATGAAGGATTTACACTTCCTCTGTTTAACGTGCTGAAATGCAGACAGGATTGTTGAGACGTTCATTTTCAGCGTTCAGTATTCAGCCATAAAAAGTCTCCTGAGGCCTCTCTGCGGGACAGAAACCTGGTCCAGCCCAGTCCAGCTTGGCGAGCTTCGGAGCGTCGTGTTGCTGCAAACAGATGTGTTTCTCTCTGCCAACTTTTCCCGCTCGGGGCAAAAACAAACAAAAGCCACGGGTTAATAATCAGAAGGCTGGCTGTGTCATTTCTCAGGCAGCGTGACGCTCTGTTTGGGCTCCACGTGGTTCACGCTCTGCCATGAACGGAGCGATGGAGGGGAGGTGAAGTGGCTGAGATCATCCGTCTCTGAGCGTCTCTTTAAAGAAAGGAGGAAAAAGCTTTTGAGGAGGACTTCCTGCAGCCGCGCTCAGAGAGGGGGAAGTGGAGCGGGTTTGAACTTCAAGTGGCTGACGTCCTAATGGGTCCCGCGCCCGCTTCCTCCATCAACCATTAACCCCAGGCATCTGCAACAGTCACAGCGTTCACCGGACAACAGACGCCGCAGCCTTTGGTGTGGGGTAATAATGGGTTCAAGAGGCTGCGAGGGAATGTGGGATATCTCTGAGTGGAGCCTTCCTGCTTTTCTGCCAAGCTATTTTAAAACAGAGGAGACCTTTCTGCTCCGTTTAAACCATCGGTCTGCAAACTTTACTTTCAGAGGAGCCGGTTTTCCTCAGCTCACCAGGATTAAAGTTGATCCAGAGCCACAACATCTACTTTATTTTCACAATAAAAACTATAGAGTGTATACAATTCTATAAAGTTAAAATCTTTTTAAATACTTATCTTAAATATAAGGCTGTTGTTGTAATAAAATTCTATATTTGATGTCTAGGATTTTTTGTATTTAATTTATTCCTTGAATTTGAAGAAATGTCCAAATTTTAAAAAATTTCAAAACTTTGCACTGATTTCAAAATATTCTTAAATCTCATTATTTGGAATTAAAAAAGTTAGCAAAATCTAAAAAGATTTTGAAATAAATAAACTCAAAAAAATTAAAACTAAAATTTGTATGAGTTTAAAAAAAATTTCAAAATTCTAAAAAGTAGTAATAAGGAAAATTTACAATAAATTCAAAAAGTTTGCAAAATTAAAAAATTTAATGAATTCAAATAATTTGTGAAATTTAAAATGAAAAATAATAGAAGTTCAAAATTTAAAAAAAGCAAAAATAATTTAATGTTTATAATCTAAAAATTACAGATATTACAAAAAAAATCAAAAAATTCAAAAAGTTTGTGATTCAAAAAGTTTGCAAAAATGAGAAGAAATAAAATGGATATAAATAATTTGTGAAATTTTAAATGAAAAATAAAAAAGTTAAAAATTAAAAAAATGCAAAAAAAATATTCAATGCATAAAATCTTAAAATTACAAATGTTACAAAAATTCAAAAAGTTTGTGATTTCAAAAACTTTGCAAAATATTAAAAAAATGAAATGTATATAAATGATTTGTGAAATTTAAAATGAAAAATAAAAGAAGTTCAAAATTAAAAAATGCAAAAATTAATTAAATGTTTGAAATCTAAAAATTACAGATATTACAAAAAAATTCAAAAAGTTTGTGATTTCAAAAACTTTGCAAAAATTTAAAAAATTTAATGAATTTAAATTATTTGTGAAATTTAAAATAAAAAAGTTCAAAATAAAAATAGGAAAAATAATCAAATATTTGAAATGTAAAAATTCAAATAAAAATTCAAAAAGTTTTTGGTTTAAAAAAGTGTGCAAAAATCTAAAAAATTATGATGAATGAATTTAAATAATTTATGAAATTTTAAATTTTAAATTTTAAATAAAAAATAAAAGAAGTTAAATTTGAAAAAAAAGATGCAAAAAAAATAAATTTTTGAAATATAAAAATTACAGATATTCCAAAAATCAAAAATTGAAATTTTTGTAAACTTTTTGAAACATCAAAGAATACTTGAATTCAATTACAAATATAGATAAAACACTCAACTTTCTCTTTATTATCTTATCAGGGAATGAAAAACTTGCTTTGTTGACAGATGGGATGAAAATTTAGTTCAACTAAATGTTAACGCAGGATTTTATTTAGTGTCAGTGTCTTTAATCGACAATACCCTCTGTAAGAAAAATAACAATTCTTTTTATATATAATTTATTTTATATAATATATTTTTTTAGGCTCTAAAGGGCCACTGCAGAGGAGTCAAAGGGCCGCATGAGGCTCCAGAGCCGCAGGTTGAACACCCCTGGTTTAAACCAGCGAATCAAACATTTACCCAGAAACCACCATGCTGTCTGACACAATGATAATCCAGGAGAGGATGGGATTAAATTACGTTTTTATTCTGACATAGAGACGGCTACTTTTATAATTTAACAACACACATGTACAAAACCACATCTCCTCTAAAACAAAGTCAAACACAACCTAATGACTGTGACAAATTATTCATAACCAGCTTCACATTCACATGGAAAAACATTTCTGCTTCCAATCAAACTTTCCTGAAGTGTAATGAGTGGGTTGGTGGGTGTAAATCAATCCCAGATGCTCTCTGTGATTCATCGCTTGTTTCCTTTGTAGCATAAAAAAAGAAAACACAACAAAACGTCTTTTTCCTGCAGGAATGAAATCACTGCATGTTTGATCAACCTGGAGCAGGAACATCTGTACAAAGTTTTTCATGAGTGTGAGTCTTCAGCTGCCGACGACACAGTGATGAAGTTTTTTATTCAGAGCCTTAAACTTAAAATCACTGTGAGCTGCTCCGTTCAGAGATAAAGGATCGTTCCTGTCTGTGAAATCCTTGTTCTGATCGCAAACCATCTGGGGCGTGTGGAGCCAGGAGCAGACAGTGTGTCTCTGCGTGTCTGCTGCGTGTCTGCTGCATGTCTGCTGCATGTCTGCTGCGTGTCTGCTGCGTGATTTCTCCACAGTTCCTCCAGGAAAACCCGCAGCCAGGCTGAGTCTGTTACTCCGTGTCAGGAAACCACTCCACAAACACATGTTCGGTCTCCATCAGTTTCCTCCACCCTGTCCTCCCTCTGCCTCCATCGCCTCCACCTTCCAGTCCTGCTCCTATCTGCAGGAGCAGGACTGGACGGACATGTTGGGGTAGATCTTCAGCACCGGGTTCCTGGATTCGTCCTGGTAGAGCACAGGGAGAGGACTCATCTCCTCCGGGACGCAGCAGGGCTCAGGGACGCCGGGGACGATGCCCACGGCTCGGACGATGCTCTGGATGGTGGCGTGGTTGGACGGCCTGGCCACCTGGGAGGAGGGAGAAGACAAAACATAAAAAACTGTTTTATTATACTCAATAAGAGCCCCATCCATCTTTTCTGTCCAGAAAAATGTCTGATTTAAAGTTATTTAAAGACTTAATGAGGTCTGAAATGCTGTAACGAGTAAAAAAATCTGCCAATGGAAGAAGAGAAAATTAGCTTGAAACTAGAAAAATAGGAGGATGTGGCTCAGATTCAGTCTAAAAAGACATTCTCTACTGAAAATAAGACAAAAACACTTGACAAGATTTCCGTTTTTTGCAGTTACTGACACCACTAACAGCCTTCGACACACCCTGATATCTGAAATCTCTCAGTTTGAGATCAGTACAGAGCATTTTTAGTCTTTAAACCAATCCAATGCAATTAGCAATCAGCTATCAAAGGTAATTTAGTGTTTGTAACATGACAGAAAGCTGCAGTGTTAGAGGGTAAAGTATGGCTTCTACCACTAAATTATAAAAGACAGAAATGAGCTTAATTGGTTTTTGTGAATCACTGTGTAATGATATATTCCCATTGTTGTTCTTATGTAGTGCATCTGTGACTGCAATTTGTTTTGTTTTCTGTTTTTATGCTGCCATCTTGGCCAGGTCACTCTTAAAAAACAGGTTTTAAATCTCACTAAGTTTTTTTACATGCCTGAATAAAGGGTATTAATATTGATTGATGCTTTTAAACTTGAACAGTGTCCCCATCTCCTCCCATTGTACAAAAGTGAAGCCAAAACACCTGTAGTGACAGAAGCTGACCGTAGACTGTATAAAAAAGAAAAATGGATGTCATCTAGCTTGATGCAAAGTGAGGTCGCCACAGAAACTGCTCCCCCTGGTGGCTGGCTGCAGTATAGGTCAAAAATCCATCTCCCAGTCATTCCAGGTGGGCTGTGGTCAAACTTAGAAAAATAAAATAATTTGTGTATTTCAAAATGAAGAATAAGAGAAGTTCGAAATTTAAAAAAAAATGTCTGAAATCTAAAAATTACAGATATTACAAAAAATTGAAAAAGTTTTCATAAATGTAAAAATTTAATGTATTTAAATAATTTGTTATAATTGAAATAAAAAATAAAAGAAGTTAAAAAAATACAAAAAATGATTAAATGTTTGAAATCTAAAAATTACAGATATTACAAAAAAATCAAAAAGTTTGTGATTTCAAAAAGTTTGCAAAAATTTAAAAATTTAATAAATTTTAATAATTTGTGAAATTTAAAATTAAAAATTAAAGAAGTTTAAAATAAAAAAATACCAAAAATAATTAAATGTTTGAAATATAAAAATTACAAATATTACAAAAAATTAAAAAATTGAAATTTCTGCAAACTTTAACATCGAAGAATACTTGAATTCAATTACATATATGGATAAAACGCTCAACTTTCTTTTTGTTATCTTATCGGGAATGAGTCATTCCAGATGGGCTGTGGTCAAACTTTAAAAAATTAATCCACCTGGTAGAAATGTTTCTCACGTCTGATTGTTGTGGTGATTTGAAGATATCATTTGGCTGTCTTGTATCCAAGTCCTCTTTTTTCTGAAAAGTTTTGTTTTCATCAGTTATACAAGGTTAAAAATGAGGTTTTACATAACGTCTAACGATGATTGACAGCTGACGTTCTCATGTTTTTTTTTTTTTCGGGGATTGTAAAATGTGTCTGGAGGTAGAGTCAGGAAGAGATTAGACTCTCAAAATATTTTTTTTTTTTTATCATTTTTGTCACCCAGCTCCACTTTACAATGCTTAATACCCACAGCTGCTATTTACTTTTTTTATTATTATTATTATTATTTATTTTTTTCTTTATTTATTTATTTATTTATAAATTTATTTTATTTTATTTCACAGCTGCTATTTACTTTTTTATTATTATTATTATTTATTTTTTATTTTATTTTATTTTATTTTTTTATTTGATTTGATTTCACAGCTGCTATTTACAATGGTAGAAAGTGGAGCCACGTCGTCCACTCTATAAACAGTCAGTGGTGCAGACGTATTTCCCTGATGATGTTTTTGAGCAAGAGTTGGGTTAATAATGTTTTTTCTTTCCATTCCTTTCCTGTTTTTTGCCACTACTGTCCAAACAAAGCCTCGTTTTTCAACAGCATTGTAAACTCTTTGCATTTTATTCCTTTCTTATCATCAAAAATCTGATTTAACTCACTAGAAAATGAATATTGTGACATTTATCTAAGTGAAAGAAACTGACTTTAATAACAAAAATCAAGTTAAAGAAAATTTAATTTGACCTTTGACCTGTACTAAAGAGCATTAGATGCTTTGGCTTCACTTTTAGGGAGGTGTCGTGACATGCGTTTCTACAGTTTTTGAAGATGAAACGTCTGACCCTCCCTCCTCACGTCTCCTGTTTCTCTGGAGCTGTTTTATTAAATAAAAGCAGGATTAAAATCTCCTGATGCTCTTTTTTTGAAGGGGAACTCAGTGTCAGAGCTGGTTTTGAGCTCGTACCTTGGGCATGGGGAAGCCACACGTCCCGGCGCAGTAGTAGGCATCAAACGCTTTGGGTGCTATGACCCACTCGCTCCACCCGATGTCTGCGAAGTCCACCCTGAGGTTCCTCCTGGAGCAGCCTCTCTGCTGGGCGTCCGCCCACTGCCTCCTCCACGCCTTCCTCATCGTCTGCTCGTCGAAGCTCAGGACGGGGGACTGAGGGTCCGAGCTCCCCCTGAGCTTCTTCCCGCTCTTCCCCTCGTTCCTCTGCCCCTGCCTCCGCCCGCCGCCGACCGTCTGAGCCGGACCGTCTCCGACTTTCTTCACACTGAGCTGGTCCACGTCGTCTTTTCTGTCCTGAGCTCGTCTGTCCTTCTCCAGGCCTTCGTCCTCCTGGTTCTTCTTCTTCTTTCCTGCTTTGTGCTTCGGTTTGAGCGCCAGGTACCAGGTGGTCTCCCAGAGCGCGTCCTTCCTGTACCCCTCAGGCCTGTAGTCCACCTCTGGGAGCTCATTGTTCTGGACGGTGTCAGAGAGCAGAGGCGCTTCCCTTCTCACGCGTCCTCTGGGCTCTGGTCCAGGGTTCGGTCTCTGCAGGGCCCTTCTCACGCGTCCTCTGGTCTCTGGTCCAGGGTTCGGTCTCTGCAGGGCCCTCCTCACGCGTCCTCTGGGCTCTGGTCCAGGGTTCGGTCTCTGCAGGGCCTGAGGGGAACGTGAGGACTCTCCCTCCTCCTGAGCCGGGTCGTACCTCTGCAGGCTGGAGGCCACGCTGTTGGGCTCTGCCAAAGCTTGATCATCAGCGTAGAGCAGCAGGTAGGGCAGGCCCCCAGCAGACAGCGCCCCCTCTGGTTTCATGTGGTACTGCTGCCCCAGGTCCAGCTCCACTGACACCAGGAGGTGACCCCTGTCCCGTGCCTCCTTTATGACCTGGGTCACATCTTTCATCTGCCACACCCCTCTCCTGTGGGGGTGGAAGGTCATGTTACCTAGAGGTGACCCCGTCGACCCCGGTCTGACCTCTGACCCCGCAGAGACAGCGCGGAGCAGCAGGCTGATGGACGGGGAAGGGTGGACGGCCGAGGAGCGGCAGGACGGGCTTTTGAAGCGTTTGCAGAACCAGGCTTTGTGATGAGGGCGGCGATCCAGCAGGAAGTGGAATGAGGCGGAGAGGACGACCTCTGAGTCCTGGAGGGCGGTGAGGTTTAGGTGGTAGACCGTCCTGTGGTCTGAGGAGCCTGAAAGCAGATAAAAACCAGTCAGTGAGCCCAAACAATGATGGAGACCTACATAGCAGAGTAAACACGACTTAAAGGAAGATTTCAGCTTTAATTTCTGGAGGAGGAACGCTTCAAGGGAGCGGAAACATTTAGTCATCAAGTCGAGGAAGGATGGAAAAATCTTGGGGGAAAACTTCAGTGAAATCTCTCAAAAGTGAGACTTTCAAAACCCTGTTCTTGTTCAGTGTAACATGTCTGAGCTCAGCTGCTGCTTCACAGCTCCACGTCTGGTGAGGGTGGCCTTAAGAGGAACCAGACCCCGAGGATCAGGCTGAACAGAGCGCTACATATTCATGATGAACATGAAGTTCAACAGCAGAGTGATTGTTCATTGTGTGAGAGTTCAGCGTGGAGCGACTCAGGAGATATACATTACCCTGGATCCAGCCTGCATATGGAAATGCTTACCTCAGTCTCTTTAAAGCTTCCCCCTGAAGCCTCATACAGCTCCCAGTGTCTGCCCGGACACCGAGACACAACCCACTGTTTGAACAGATCTCACATTGTTGTGAAAACTCCCTTACATCTCTGCTTGGATTACACACAGCCTCTGCAGTAAAAATACACGCGTGTTATGCTTTGCCATGTGAGAAGTATGCGGGATAAAAGGTGTGTGAGCTGTGTTTGTAAAAACAGCATCAGACAGAGAGGAAGGACTGTGCGCTAAGCCCCCTGACTCCACGCAGGACCCGTAGCCACAACAGGAGCGCAGGAGCCGGGACAATGCTCCCTCAGAGCGCACTGAGCTCTCACTGGAGCCTCACTGGAGCCTCACTGCGGGCTCTGACGCAGGGGCACGGCTGGCACAGGGATCGTGTGCATTCTTGCGCATATTGCGCGTGTCTGCAGTAATTGATCGGACGGGGCACAGCTGCTGCAGTGAGCCCAACAGCGTCCAGAAATCACTTCATGCATTCTCAGACTGTTTCACAACAACAGCTCCTATTTAGAGCAGCCTGCGCCCTGTGGACGCGCGCTGTAATGAGCGCTCATGGAAAGGATCAGGGAGCTCTGACATTCACGCTTCACGGATCACTGCTGCTCTGACGACATGTAACTCTGCTCTGCTTGCTCTGGCTCTGGAGAAACCCTTTGATTGCGTAATGACAGGTAAATCAACGCATTCACGCACCTGGAGCGGCTCTGAAACTCCTCACAGTGTTTCCCTCCCTGAGACGGGATTCCCTGCTGCTTTTCTCATACAGTTTGAACATGTGCTGGGAGACCATGTCCTGATCCAGTCCATCACTGAACGCACTGTCCTGCGCTCCTTCCACGGTCCTGACGGAGGCTGCACCCAGGAAACAGTTTAAGAGGAGAAAGAGCAGGTGCGAGGATCTCAATCTGAGAGCTGCCATCTAAAATCCAATCTGGAAAAAAGTGCAGGAAACTGTCAAAAACGATCCAAAGTGGACTTGTAAAGACGCGCCGGAACAATCCAGACTCTCCAATCCGTGCGTAAAGTTCGCCCGCTCCGCTCCTCGCTCCTGGTTCCGCTCCGTCTCACTCCTCCGTGTCACACCGTGTGGATGCTGAGCGTGGGCTGGTCCGGGCACCAGTTTGAGCTTCTACTTTTACACTCGTGTGTGTGACCGCACGAGGCTTGAGGGGGTGATACCGGAGCGCTGAGAGGCGCTGACGTATGCTCCTGTCAGCCAACGAGGTCTCTGCAGAGCGCGCAGCCGGAGCAGAGGTCATGATGCTGACCCCTCCTCCCCTCTTTCATGATGAGGATGAGGAGGATGATGATGGTGATGTCTTCCTCATGTTTCGGGGCAGCAGACTGATCTGTTGGTTGTTGGTTTTGGACTGTGGTTTGAAGTTGTTCAGCTCCGCTCAGACAAAACTTTAGTTCAAACTCAACAAACTTTTTTTTTTTTTTTTCTGTTGGAGTTCCTCACAGTTTCCAGCTCAGCACATTATTTCCAGTAACTCCTTCTGACACGCTCTCAGTCACACATAATTAGCATAGAAACACCTTTAATAATAGTCTGACCAACCACCCAAGGGCTATTGTTAGCCGCAGTAATCCACCTCTGTGTGTGTGTGTGTGGACAGTGTGTCTGTGTGTGTGTACAGTGTATGTAGCTGCAAGAAATGATCTGATTCCCAACAAACACACTCTATTCTGGGGTTGAGGGTTTGAACCCAGCCTGGTTTTGTCCCTGGTGTGTGTGTGTTTTGGTGTGTGTGTGTGTGTGTGTGTGTGTGTGTGTGGTTGGGACTTGTTTCCAGTGTGTGTCTCTGGTGTCTGGAGCTCTGCACCAACAATGCTTGTTTTGTGGAAGTGGTGGTCTCCAGCAGAGAGGCTGTAACTAGCTGGGCCTCTCGGGTCACTCTTTGCTGCTACACACACACACACACTCACACACTCACACACACACAGAGCTACATAGTACCTTTCTGGCCCCCAAGGGCCCCACAGGATACTCCTTTTCACTGCGTTTCACGGCAGCGACAGGTCTTAAATCTGGACTTTTCTGGAGATGTGTTTGAAACAGTGTGTGTGTGTGTGTGTGTGTGTGTGTGTGTGTGTGTGTGTGTGTGTGTGTGTGTGTGTGTGTGTGTGTGTGTGTGTGTGTGTGTGTGTGTGTTTCTGAGCTTTGCTGGCTGTGTTTCCCATGCCATGTCTTCACTGAAAAACAAAATATGATTAATTAACGTGGTTGTTTGTTTGAATCCATGAACACAATAATGTCACGTCTGAAAAACACAGTTTGAAGTGACGTGAGAATCTGGAGCGAGCGACCGCTCAGAAACCCCGAGTTCCTGCTCTGCAGACAGATACTGAAAGATATACTGTTGCTCCTTTTGAAGAAACTTTGTGAAGCGAATAATAATTACTCCAGAGCGAGCCGTGGTTCCCTGTCATTAACAAACCCTTGTCATTATGACAGCTCGGGAGTATCTTGTTGCTGCTCTTTGTGGAAGTAAACAAGAGGAGTCTGCGTCTCCCTCTGATGAGTAACAGGAGTTATTACTGATAAACAAAACGCAGAGTTTAGATTGAAATACCTCCAGTTTCACCACATGTTGGAGCGGAGAAAGAGGAGGGAGGGGAGGGGACGTGATATCTGAAACCAGGGCGTTAGGGTCATAATAAATAGTCCTACAAGTTCAAGCCAGAGGACGATAACGTGAAATGGCTTTGACCTTTAACCCTGCGTATGTAGGCCAGTGTGAGATTAATGCTAGGCATTATCTCCAATAACACTGACCCTCCATCACCGCTGCGAGGACAGCAGCATCACTGTGACGACATCTAATATGATCAAAAAAAAAAAAACAGCGGGACAGAGAATCACTGTTGAATGTTCCTTCAGAGATCACAACCAGGCGTATAATCTGAGGCTACGGTTACACGTGTCATTTCAGCTCCGCTTTAATGTTCCCGTGTGAAGCAGGGGCGTATTAAGTGACAGGTCAAAGCGCACAAAAATTAGATTTTGCAGCGCTGCGATCTTCAAAAGCCACATGTGGAAGTAGTCAGGCCAGGGCTGAGAGCAGAATACCACACATTCAGATTCTGATAGATGCAGCCACATCAGAGGCTGGAGCGGAGATGCTTTCAGGCCAGACATGGACGTGAGACGAGGTGGTCAGGAATCAGATTTAAAGGTCAAGAGAAGCCGAGAGACAAGCTTTGACTCTGGAAAATGAAGCCGGGATGAAAGTCATAAAAAAAAATTGCAGTATTATGAGTGACCATTTGAGGCAGGGTCAAATTCAAAACTCTCCAAAATTTTCCAAAACTTTCCAAAACTTTCCAAAACATTCCAAAACTTTCCAAATGTTTCAGAAATAAAAAATGGCATGGTCGTCAAATTCAAAAACTTTCCAAAACTTTCCAAAACTTTCTAAAATTTCCAAAAATTTCTAAATGTTACAAAAAAAAACAACAACTGAGGATCGCTGGGACTTTCCAGAAAGCACCAAATGTCGTTTGCAGACTTCTAGGGTCCTGACTGAAACGTCAAAGAAAAGCCACTGCTACAGATAAATGAACGCATTGTTTCAGGAGCGCTCTGTTTTCCTGGTTTAGGGTCAGATCACCTGGTTATTCAAAATATAAAAAGGTTTAAAGCCTGAAGTTAATGTGTTTCGACAGGAAAGAAAGAAATGTACACATGTCTTTGTATTTAGTAAGTGAAAAGGCTAAAACACAAGCTTAAAGCAAAAAAACACAAGCTAAAGGCAAAAAAAATAAGCTAAAGATCAAAACACAAGCAAAAGACAAAAACACAAGTGAAAGGCTTAAGCACAAGCTAAAGGCTTAACCATGAGGCAAAGGCTAAAACACAAGCTAAATGCTAAAACACAAGCTAAGGGCTAAAACACCAAACAAGGGCTAAAACATTAGCTAAAGGTTAAAGCATAAGCTAAAGGCTTAAACAAAAGCCTGAGGCTAAAACATCAAATAATGGCTAAAACATTAGCTAATGGCTAAAACAAAAGTTTTTGGCTAAAAAAATAGCTAATTGGTAAAACATAAGCTAAAGGCTAAAACGCAAGCTAAAGGCTGAAACATCAGCTAATGGCTAAGACATTAGCTAATGGCTTAAACAAAATCTTCAGACTAAAACAAAAGCTAAAGGCTAAAACACATACTTAGGGCTTGAACACCAAACAATGGCTTAAACATTTCCTAAAGGCTAAGAAATAGGAAAAAGGCTAAAACACAGGCTAAAGGCTTTACCACAAGCTATGTGCTAAAACATTAGCTAAAGGCTATAACACAAGCCTAAAGGCTAAAACACAAGCTAAAGTCTAAAACATGAGCTAAGGCTGAAAGAAAAATGGCATGGTTGTTACATTTCCTACCTGACAAATCTTAAACAAAAACACATAAAAGTCTCACTGGTTAAATTAAACTGTTGCTTTAGGAGATGCTGTCAGCTGATCTCTGTCATGATAAAACCAAGGGGCAACTTCTGCTTTCAGAAAAATCTAGCTTATGAGGAAGAGCTAAAAGTTTCTGTTCATTGAGGATCTGCTTGAGTCAGAAACCACGAACACACCCAGTCATAAAAACAGACTTTACAACGTCAAAAACGTATTCACAGCCTCGTTCAAAAACAGTTTGGGTCTGAAACGTTAATTTTGCTATCAACACACACTGTATGAGGATGATTGTTTTGTAACTCCACAGTTTAGAAGATTTTAAGATCATTTGATTGTCCAATCAGAGACACAGCTCAGCTCATGTGACCTACAGGTGCCCTGTAGCTGATATGAAGAAACTCAAAGCCCGGGTCAGGGTCCAGATAAAATCCAGATGAGCAGATTTGGTTGTGTTAATAGATGTAGGCCACTGTAGCAGTCCTGGAAATGTTCAGGCGTGCAGAACATGAGCGAAAGAGTAAAGACACAAACAGAGATGACCGTTTGGATGCTCTATGATTTGTTGTATCAGTGAATCAAAGCTTGTAGACTCCAACGATGTGAAACATCAGAAACATTTCAACAGGACAGAATCTGATTGTTCCTGGAACCAGAGTGACCCTCTTCCCTCTGATCCCTGCAGCAGCTCGGCTCTGTGAGGACCTGTTGTGTTTGCCGCTCAGAGCCGTGTGTGTTAGTTTGTTCAGCGTGGAGGTCCCCTGGCAGGGCTCTCCAAACCAAACAGGAGCTGTGTTCTGCGCTCTGCGGGGGAATGGAGGAGCGTGAGGACTTAACATGCCAGGGTGTGTGTGTGTGTGTGTGTGTGTGTGTGTGTGTGTGTGTGTGTGTGTGTGTGTGTGTGTGGCGTAAGGACCGCTGCTTGGTTCTGGAAACGCTCCTGGTTTCACACCTTCACATGGTGTTGGGTCAGACTCTCTGGGTCCAGAGCTCTGTAGAGGAGGTCTGATGATGTGTGTGTGTGTGTGTGTGTGTGTGTGTGTGTGTGTGTGCACAGGACGGGTCGACCTCCAGTGATGTAACGTTGAGCTGTCCGTGTGCAGGATGGACTGAGTGCTGATGTCCTGTGCTCATAAAAATAAAAGCAGCAGCTTGAGCCAATCGTCCCGTGATGTGTGTCCTCCAGGATGTTTACGGCTGCTATAACGGACTTTCCTGTGTACCCCAGAAATATTTTATAGGTTGACACAACAACAGGCCACACTCTGTCACAAGAGGTCACTGAGGATCGCTGGGACTTTCCGGAAAGCACCAAATGTCGTTTAAAGGCTGTTTTCACACTTTTAGGGTGCTGACTGAAACGCCAAAGAAAAGCGACTGCCACAGATAAATGAACGCATTGTTTCAGGAGCGCTCTGTTTTCCTGGTTTAGGGTCAGATCACCTGATTATTCAAAATTTAAAAAGGTTCAAAGCTTGTTGTTGAGGTGTTTCTGCAGCGAAGAAAATGAAAATAACACAAGATTTGAATTTAGTGAGTGAAAGGGCTAATGGCTAAAATACAAACTAAAGATCAAAACACAAGCTAATGGCTAAAAAACATTAGCGAAGGGCTAAAACACAGGCTAAAGGCTAAAACATGAGTGAAAGGGAAACCACGAGCTAAGGGCTAAGCCACGTGGCAAAGGCTGAAACATAAGCTAACGACTAAACTACGAGGCAAAGGCTTAAAAACATTAGCTAAAAGCTAAAACACAAGTAAAACGCTAAACCACGAGGCAAAGGGTATAATACATGCTCATGGCTAAAAAATATTAGCTAAAGGCTAAAACCAGGAGCTAAAGGCTAAAACTAGGAGCTAAAGGCTGAAACACAGGCTCAAGGCTACAACACAAGTGAAAGGCTAAACCACGAGCTAAAGGCTAAACCACAGGGCAAAGACTTAAACACAAGCTAATGGCTAAAAAAACTTTAGCTAATGGCTAAAACATAAGCTAAAGGCTGAAAAACAAGCAAAAGGCTAAACCACGATGCAAAGGCTAAAACAAAAGCTAATGGCTAAAACTTTAGCTAAAAGCTAAAACATAAGCTAAAGGCTGAAACACAGGCTCAAGGCTAAAACACAAGCTAAAGGCTAAAGCACAAGTTCAAAACTAAAACACTTGTGTAAAGCTAAAACACAAGCTAATTGCTAAAAAAAAAAAGCTAAAGGCTATTACACATGTTAAAGATTAAAACAGAAATAAAAGGCTAAAACACAACTTTTAAGCTAAAACACAGGCTAAATGTTAAACCACAAGCTAAAGGCTGAAACATAAGCTAAAAGCATAAAGGTAAGCTAAAGGCTTGTACACAAGCTAAAAAACAAAACAAAACACAGGCTAAAGATTAAAACATACGCTAAAGATTATAACATTAGCTAAAGGCTTAAACACAAGCTAAATGCTAAACCCCAGGTGAATGTGTTAGTGCTAATGTAGCCTCCAACCCACAGTCAGCAGTTATTCTGCAGTGGTCTGTTCAAACTTGAGAGTCTATCAATAAAATGAAGAGCCAGGTTACGTTAGCTCTGCTTGGTGAGGTTGGAGTTGGTAGATGAGCTCTGGTAGGACAGAACCAGGATTCACTAACGTTACACGTTACAGACACGTCTCAGAGCACCGGGCTGTGAGGAGAGAGAAATATAGCAGCTGCTATAACTAACTATCTAACATGATTGTAACGATCAGAGGGAACATGTTTAGGATGACATGTTGGTGTTAAACTTGAAGTAAACAGCGCTGTGCTTCAGCAGGAAGTCTGACTCCAGAGCATCAAGTGAAACAAACAGAGGATCCGGTTTCAGTCCAGATCCAGACTACGTGGACTAACATGAGACCTCGTTCAGGGGCTGTGAAAGACGAGGATGTGAATGTCACCCAGTCCTCCTGGTTCGTAGGTGTGTTAGTGTGAGAAAATGAGCAGGAGTGTGTGTGTGTGTGTGTGTGTGTGTGTGTGTGTGTGTGTGTGTGTGTGTGTGTGTGTGTGTGTGTCTATGGAGACTATAGTTATGCTGGGGGGTGTAACTCTCTGACCCATTCACATGGTTAATAAAACATTCATAGAAGCAGAGGAATGTTATGGTTTTTGTGTGAGCGCGTGCGTGTGCTGGCTAACATACGTGTGTGTGTGCGTGCCTGTGTGTGTGTGAGGGAGGGAGAAAGAGTGTGTGTGATGTTGGGCCTCCTGCAGTGACCCCACGGAGTGCACCATTCTGTCTGCAAACAAAGGGCCGGCTGTTCCCCCCCTTCTTCATCTTTGGACCGTTCCAACACCGCCGACCGTTTGCCGCCGAGCTAAGAAAATATTTCCCTTCCTGCTCTGAATTTGTCTCAATAAACCGGTTTGTGTTTGGACGTTTTCTTTCTCCTCTGGCTGCGGCGTTTGATAGGCGGACTGAGCGCAGGTGGAGTCTCTGGACGTCTTATTTTAGACCGAGGAACAGGACTCACCTCTGGCAAGTTCACCTCATGTGACATCCAGACTCACATCCCAGAGTGCAACGGGAAAGTTTTATTTCACGCCTAATTGACGTCTGATGGTTTCAGACTCATTCACACAGCCCGTGGCGAGCTCCAGAAAGACGCACTGTGTGTAAGATCTCAGAGACTGACTGAGTGTTTTCTCTGAGCCAGGCTCAAACCACTTGACAGGCGGGCAGATCGGTGATTAACACAAATAAATGAAGTATATGTGAGTGTGTGTGAGTGTGTGTGTTCCTGTGTGTGTGTTTGAACACATGCTGGATTGATGTCCTTTTCCAGCTCTGGCACACACGCTTTGTTCTCTTTTCTCTCAGTCTCTCAATGACCACATTATTCATGAGCAGAAACATCCATGCTGTGCCTCTGCTAATCGCTAACAGCTAATAGCTAATAGCTTATTATTTTTCACAGGTTGATGTGTTTCTGGGAGAAATCTGAGTGTGTCCTTGAAAACCTTTCATCTGGCGTGTTTCCCTTCTCACTTTTAAAGCTCCTGTCAGGATTTTTCTGCTGGTTATGAAACAGACCGTAGACTGTAGTGATCATGCCAGGCCTGTAGGTGGTGCTATAACTGTCTTGTCCTGAAGCAGCTTTTGGTAGATCTCCTCTGAAGTGGTGTGTTGGTGAATGCTAAGAGCAGAAGTGGAGCAACAGATGCTCATTTTGTTGAAAAGTAGTTAACAAGGCGTGACGTTTCCACGGAAACTCCGGCTTGGTGTTTACACGGCAACCGTAGCAGCGTTTCAGGAAAACTCCACTCTGTAGGCCATCTTCAAAAGTTTCTGTTTCAGGACTGAAAATGCTATTTCAGTGTAAACGAGAGGCCGAAACGCAACAAAACTTTGATGTTTTATCTTAAAACTGTTGATGTGTAAACGGCCGCTAATTATCTAAAACCTCGTTTCCACCAAGCAGTTCAGTTCAGTTCAGTTTCAG
The DNA here is from genome assembly GCF_033239565.1 of Halichoeres trimaculatus. Taxonomy (NCBI): domain Eukaryota; kingdom Metazoa; phylum Chordata; class Actinopteri; order Labriformes; family Labridae; genus Halichoeres; species Halichoeres trimaculatus. The sequence goes on along the minus strand of NW_027437186.1, from coordinate 37,986,501 downwards.
CACAAACCTTTCTTTTTAAAAAAGCTTTCCCTGAAGGCATTTAACCTTTTTGCAATCTTGTTTTGTTTTAAACCTTGTTTTACTGTCGCACTTTAAAGATCACTTTGATGAAAAGAGCTTTAAAAATAAAAAGTATTATTATTATTATTATTATCTCGGTGGTGTTTCCACTGACTAATCCTGGGACAGATCTCCAAATATCAGAGATGAACTGTCCCACTTTCTGGTTCCCTTCTGTTGAGGCGCCAGACTAAACCGATCCAATCCCAGAAGGTGGAGCTAGAACTGACTGCTGATTGGTGGAAAGAAAGGTCACTTCCTGTGTGACAGTGGCTGCTGGATTTCTCCTGGAAGACGAGTTGCTGGATGTTGTCATCGCTGCTCTTTGTTTACTGTCATGTTTTTCTTCTTCATTGGTTTTATCAGCGGGGTACACTAGTGTTGTTCGAATCATGAACGAAGCATTCAATACCTGAGAATCACTTTACTGACTCGAGAATCATGATTCTTCGCCCCAAATGACTCATTTACTGACTCAGTACAACGCTCATGGTAGCCCAGCCCCTCACTCACATCACGGGAGAATGGCTCAACTCGCAGTGTATACGGGTCATTAACTCACCCACAGTACATACGGATCACTGACTCACTCACAGAATGACTCAAAGCACATATGAGTCACTCGAAGGCTCGAACATACGTAGCATGGCTCGACTCTTAGCACATACGGATCGCACTAACTCGCTCACAGAATGACTCAAAGCACATACAGGTCACTAACTCACCCCCTTCCTCCCCGTGAGTTACAAATCACTCAATAGTTAAATACCTTGCACGGCTCGACTCACAGCACATAATCTCACTCACCTCCCGCTGGCGCAGACACTTGAGTTCGCAAACTTTTCCAACTTGCAATGTCTCCCTCACTGTCATCTTGCATTTAATTCTCCTGTCGATGCTGATCTCTCATTAAAACAGCACCGCTGCCACCTATGAATCTCTCTGAAATATAGATTTCTATGCACTTTCTGGGTAACTGACTCAAGTGACTCAAATGACTCAAAAACACGATTCACTTTGGTGAGTGACTCATTTAAACTTGATTCAGTAAAAAGAATTGAGTTTCCCATCATTAGGGTACACTGTGTCGCGTTGCTATGGCGTCACACTGTTATATAACTGATGTGGCTATTAGCATCCAGCTAACATGCCGCCTACCACAAGGGGGCATGGTTGGCTGTGGGAATGCAAACTGATCCAAACGGTACCAAACCGTACTGATCCGAACTGGACTGCTGGGTGGAAACAGAGCTTAACATGCATAAATCAGCAAAGAGATAAGAGACACTGCTTTGTCCACAAGGGGGCGACAATTTTGATGCAAAGATCCCGACAGGAGCTTTAATTAAACTTTGCACAAACTTTTTTTTACTCATGCAATCAAAATTTCCAGAGAATCTTCAAACAACATGCCACCAAAAAAATCCACTTGTTATTCACTTGTTTGTCACAGAAAGCAGACAAACTCAAGCAGTCCGGGTCGGTTCAGTACGGTTTGGCACAGTTTGGCTCAGTTAAGCCTGATCCCATTTGCGTTTCCACAGCAAACTGTGCCCTCTTGTGGTGTAAGCTTGATGCTGAAAGCCTCAGCTGTTAAACAATAGCCCGACGCTGTAGCAGCGTGACACAGCTTACCACGCTAATAAATCCAATGAAGAAGAAAAACGTGACACAGTAAACAAAGAGCAGCGATGAAGACATGCAGCATTTCGTCCTCTCTGTGATCGTCATGTAGCTCTTTGATACAAAGAACAATCAAACTTTGTTTTAGAGAAGTCTGTGAGCGGCCAGGAGAAATGCAGCAGCTGTCACACAGGAAGTGACCATTCTTTTGACCAATCAACGGTCTGCAGTGTTGTAGCTCCACCTTCAGAGAGCGGATCGGTTCAGTCTGGCACCCATGTCTCGGTTTTTAGGGATCTGTCCCAGGATAAGTCAGTGGAAACGCCACAAAATGCTCGCCGTACTGAGACGAACCGAACCGGACTGCTTGGTGGAAACGCGGCTTAAGACTCTTGTCTTTCAGCCTTCCTTCGCAAAACAAGGAAATGAAATATAGTGAAACAGTTTTTAATCACAAGTTTTCTCTAATCTTTAAGTCTGCAAAACATTTACAGTAGTTTTGTTTCATGTAGTTCTCGTTTACCCGTCTGCACGCTCTGCAGATCCTTGTTTGCAGACGTCTCTGATCTGGACTCTGAGCGTCAGCGTGCAGCGTCAGCGTGCAGCGTGAACGTGCAGCATGCAGCGTGAACGTGCAGCGTTAGCGGGAATGCAGGATCTTCTAGAGAGAGAGCGATCTGATCCCTGACGCCTGCTGTTGTGTTTACTCTGACGCCCATGATATTCATTACAGGCTGTGCTGTGCGCTGCTACTTCCTGAACACATCCCGCAGGCCCGTGACCTTCACCTCCACAGGCCGCCTCAAACCCCACTGGGCCGGGGCCAGGATGGAGGAAATTACTCTGGGAGATGGATCGGCTCAATCCTTTAATTATTCGGGTTTCACAACGGGGCCCGGCTGAACGTGGGTTTGGTTTTGTCAGGATGAAGTTTGGCCTGTGGACGGACCTCGCTGTCTTTTTTTTATTCTAAATCAGAGTGAGAAAGAAGCTGCAGGTTTGAAAACACAGAGAAGAAATCAAAGGGCTTTTATTTGTGACTTCCTGCTCACTTCACCTCTCGTGAGTTTTTAAACCTCAGCCGTGAATGAGGAGGACAGACACACACACACACACACACACACACACTGTGAACAATATCCTGCTGAGATTTACACGGTTTGTTTCTCTTGGGCTAACTTTTACCCGCTGGCCTCCAGGCTCCTGAAAAAAGGGAAAAGTCAGAGCTGGGCTTTGTAAAGAAAGCAGATACGTGTCAGGAATATGACGGGGGGGTCTTTTCACAGCCTGATGGATCTGTCAGACTGACCCTTGCTCTAATTTGCCTCTGTCTCCATCATTTAGCGGGCGGTGTGTGATATTTCCCCATAAACCCAGCCTTCATCAGAGCAGTAACTGCTGTATCTACCTCCATCAGCGGGGCTCAGGCCTCCTGTCGCCCTCAGCGCTGTAATTGGACGTGACCACGGCTGAGGTGATGTCACGTAGGTGGGCTTCATGGTGGGAAAAGTCCCGTGCTGGAGACTGACGGAGCGCTGAAAGCTTGGGAAGCAGGGATCGAAAAAAACGCTCGTGTTGTTGAGTTTCCGAGTCGTGTTGAATCAGTTTGAGATTTCATGAATTTGGCAATCGCTGACACCAGAGCAAACACTGCTACGCTGAGTTTAACGGGGTCCATTGTCTCTGGTGGCGTTATGAGCGGGTCAGCCTGCAGAGTAAACACACAGGACCAGAGCTTGAGGGCCGCGCACGTCGTCAGACTCAGAAACCTGCTGTGAGCTCAGAGCAGCCAAGCAGGTCTGCGATGACTTCCTGGTTTTAAACAAAGTGAAGCTTCAGGTTTTCAGAGCGTTACTGCTTCTGCACAGATTGATGCACACGTTAGCTAGCTCAAACTGCAGGCAAGCCAGCACAGAGCACATGACCATGAGCCGAGCTGAATAACTTCAAAAATACATTTTGGATGCGACATAAAAACTAAATAAAAAAACATCTGCATGGTAAACACTTTGAACACTTAATGATTGAAAAAGGAGCACAAAAAAATAATAAGTAGATGGAAAAAGAGGAAAAATCAAACAACAGATCCGGATACATCCCCCCTAGAAAAAAGGAGCATCAAATATAAAGGACAGGACACCAACGAAGAAGAAACTGAAAAAGAAACAAAACTATGAGGATGCACATAAAGATACTCCAAATAAAATGTACAAAGAGACTCTAAACTACACATATGTACACCAGTATAATTTTTTTAACTACATAAAAACAAATAATACAAAATTTTAACTTATTTACACAGAATCAACAAAACTTTTGCACAAAGTAAGTTTACAAAAATGAAATTATTCTACTGAATTAAGTTATAACTTTATGATAATAAAACCTAACATTTCTGAGTGTTTTTGATTCCATAGTTAGCTTTATAAGTGATTTAATAAAGGGAGATATCACCTTCTGTTATGGATTAATTAGAGCTTTCAATTATGGCTGCACTCACATAAAATAACAAATTTTTAATCATAAATTCTAAACTTTTTTTTTTTAACTAACAACTTTATTCCTCTTCAAATTAAATCTTAAATTGTTTCATTTTTTTCTTAATACTTTTCCATTTTTTCCCTATAAGTTTACAACTTCTTTTGACTGATTTTTTTTTTACTTTTTGAAAAGAAAAAAAAAGTTTTCTTCTCAAAATCTCAAAAAGAAAAAAAGTTTCAGGTGACCCTATTTTTTGTCATAAAAAACAGATTAACTAAACTCAACTTAACTTTATTTATAAAGCATTTTGAAAACAAGAACAGCTGAAACAAAGTACTGTACATAAAAGACAATGCAGACATAAATATATAAATAAATAAGTAAATAAACAAAAAACAAAATAAATAGAAAAAATAAAATTGAATAAATAAAAAGGTAAATAAATAAATAAAAAATATGAATAAATAAATAAATAAAAAGATAAATAAATAAATAAATAATAATATAAATAAATAAATAAATAAATATAAATATAAATAAATAAATATTTCATAAAAATAGATAATAGTAAATCAATAAAACAAAGGTGCAGGAACTAAAATAATTGTTTCATTGTTCTTTAAAGTGACATTGTTCTGAAAGCACCAAACACAGGAAATCAAATAAAAATGGCCGCCTGAAGGTTAGCCGCACACTGAGGAGTCTGGTCCTGCTCAGAGTTTCTGCCTGAGAATCAAGTTTTTCTCTGCATATGTTACAAAACAATGCTTTAAATTTAACACAACATGAGTGAAAAAATGATGGATTCTGTTTCTGCTCGTTTCTCAGAGCTGTGATTTCCAGTTTCTCCTCAGCGAGCTCTGCTCTCTGTCTGTGTTCATGTGTCTGAGTCGCTCTGTAAATCTCACTGATCGATTCTGGACGCTGCTCAGGTTTTGTTTCCTGAACAGGAAATGCTAAAAGGTTGTGATAACTGATCCGTCTGTGCGTTGTGTGACTGTTTGAGACAAACTGCTGCAGACTGTGAGGAAAAAGACATCAGCAGATAAAGTTTCAGCCGTCTGTGACGTGTTGCCTTCGTTTACGGTTTAATGGATTCTGCATCGCGTGGTGATCGATGGGCTCCGTCCACCTTATCAAATAAAAATATAAATATTGTTTATGAACGGTTTCAAATGTTACGGACAAAAGCTGTTAACGTTCAGTCTCCGTGTAAACTGAAACCCAGGTCCTGGTTCTGAGTCTCTGATTCACAGTTTTCTGAAATGAATGGACTTCCCCTCCTGACACAGGGGGAGCAGTGGGAGCGGTGGGGAGGCGGTGTCAGATGTTACAGCACATGTGTGTATACCCAGTGTGTGAATGCACGTATGTGTTTGTGTGCTTGTGACGGCTCCCAGGGTCCGGACCATGAGGTCTTCACATTAAGTCTGTCAGAGGACACCAAACTGAGGGGCCGAACAGGAACCAAATCCACTAAACCCCTCATCTAATGAGTATCATCAAAGTATTTATTTTTTTATTTGTTTGGTTTGTTTGTTTATGTTTTGACACAGTTTTCAGCAGTAAGGTCACATGCTGTCAGGCCTCAGTGCAGATATTTGTTTGCCCTGATGGCGTCTGGGCCTTGCTGTAGCTGTTCTGGTTTCACCATCGATATTGACGCCTCTGGTTCTTGATGTTTTCATCGTTACAGACTCTGGAAGTCTCTGATGTGGGATCAAACTGTGCATCCTTAAACTGAGGTGTCTCTGTGAAGCTCCTCGGTTACCCAGGTGAAGATGATGTAGCTTCTTCCAAAGAGTAAACTGAATGCGGTTTTGCAGACGTTTTGTCTCTTCTCTAAAAGTTTGCGTTGGTTTTATGCTGATGAAGAAGCAGAGAAAACATGTCTCAAAAATGAGACGCCAGAGCGCACATAGCCAGGTGGTCGAGGTTGGGCCCAATGAGGTTTGTGTTTGTGCTGGCAGCCCGAGTTCAAATCCAGCCTGTGGTCTCTTTCCTGCATGTCACTCCTTACTCTTGCTCTGTCCCATGTTCTGTCCCCTTGATTAAAAGTGTAAAAGCTGAAAAAAATAACCTAAAAAGGAACAAGATACCACTCCATCCCTACGTCATCACCCTCGGACACTTTCTGCAGTAAAAGAATTCAAAATGCATTCATTATATTCGTTAAATTTAAAGATTGTTACATTGTTAAAAAGGCGTTTTATTTGGTAAACAGAGCTTCTGACCTGGACTTGACTCAATCTCTCTGGTCTTTCCTCAGGATTAGAGACTTGAGACTGACTGGACTCTTGCAAAGCATGACTTGCTCCTACCTCTGCTATTTATCCTCTTACAAACAAAAAACTTTTCTTTTTACAAAGTGATGACAACCTAATGTCAGATTAGGGCGACACACTCCCAGCAAACAGACTACACCACCATGGACTGCACCACATGAGTAGCTAGACCGCTAAAACAAAAAAAGTGGACATTAAGCTAACGTTACTGTATTCTGAGGCTGTATCATGTAGAATAGAATAGAATAGAATAGAATAGAACTTTATTTTCATTGTAACAAGTACAATGAAATTGAAGTCACAGCAGGAAAACCAAAGTAAGAAAGTGTATAGAGAGTGTAAAAAGCTCCATAAGAAAATCTATGCTGACAGCTTGTCCATCATTGTCCAGTCAGCCAGCCTCCACCTCCACAGGGTCCAGGACTGAGCTTCTTCAGCAGTCTGTTCAGTCTCTGTCTCCTGGATCCTGTCTGCTCACAGCAGGTGAAGCTCTTCACATGTGGCCTTGGTGTCTGCTGTTAGCTCTGTTAGCCATGTCTGTGAATAGCATGATGCTACTCTGCCCTCTGGTATTTCCTCTGTTGCTGGGTTAGCACAGCTAGCTCGTCCATCTTATTGGAGATAGATCTTACGTTCCCAATAACGATGGATGGAAGGACAGGTCCATGTCGTCACTTCTAAGCTCACACCTGAGAACCAGCACGTCGTCCTCACCTCCTTCTCCTCACCTTGTGGGAAACATCCGGCCTAGCACCAGTTAGCATTGACATGCTACAGGCTGCTAACAGCTGATTTCACCTTCTTCCTCTGAGGTTGAGCTCTCCTCGGTTCCTGTGACCTTGATCTCGTCCTTTGACCGTAGCTTTGCTCTCTGTGCTCTTCTTTATGTGAGGTACCTCAGCCGTGAGGTGGAGGCAGATGATAGATTCAACCACGAGATGTCTGATGTCATACTTGGCAGCTCAGAGCGCTTGGAGCTTGAAGCAAGAACATTCCTCTGTCCAGGCCGTGGTCGTAGCGCGGTGATCCTGAGGGAATGGGAATAAGCTAATTAGTTGAATCTGTATGTTTTACCCTCTGGATGCAGCGAGTACGGCTCAGCTCTCGCTCCTTCTCTGGAAAACTCATTAAACATCAATTAAATCATCGGTGAAGGAGTCAGTCTGCAGGAGCCGTGATCTCACCCTCACATCCTGCTTTAATAGAGCCGTACGGAGGGGGCACGTCGGGTCGTGACAGTGTCAGGGGCGAGACATGTGGCACACACCGGAGTATGTCCGCTAACACCCGGCGTCTGCTGTGCCACACAGAGCCCATTGTTCCCCGGCCATTCAGGACCCTGCCCTTCTCCGGACCGTCCCGGATCGTCCCGGGCCCAGAGAGGACTCCCTGCTCCTGGGGTGACTAATGCTGAATGACAGGCCGGCGCTGATCAAAGCTGCTCCTGGAGGTCGTCCTGTCACAGTTCAGTGGGGGCGGCGAGGAGACGATACGTGGAGAGACAGGAGCAGTATGCCCACTGTGGACCAGGGCCAAATATGAAGGATCAGCCAGCGTGGAGGGACTTTATTAGCTCCATCACAGACAATACCAGCTCCACAGTGGACCGCCACAGTGCCAGATTATCTCATCTCTCTTTGGAGGCCGGTGGCCCCGAGCCACGCCACCCTGGAGTCCTGGAGCCACGAGGTGAGAGCGGCCTGGTTGGTGGGCGCTCAGAGTCTTTCTGCAAATCTGATCTCAAAACATCTTCTATTTGTGGGCAAGAAATGTGTTTTTTCTGTTTTTCTTCTGTAATCTGAGTATTCTGGTCCCGGCTTCTGTTGTGTGAGGGAAAGTGAAGATGCTGCTTCAGATGAGATTATTTCAAAGGCAGAAAACGGGAAACGAGAGTCCTTCACCCCAGTATGAATACGGTGTGTAAGTGTTGGAGATGTTCGCAAGTCTCTTTTTGCAAGTCCAAGTCAAGTTACACAAGACATCTACACGTTGGACACTGTTTCCTTCTTCTTCTGTGGTGTTTGGGAGCTGGACTCGTGTATCCAGCTCTGCAACGTCAAAGGAGGAGAAAAACCCGGAAGTGGGAGACGCACACTGAGCACGCTCCACAAAAACAAACACACTGCCTCCGCAATTTGTGCCATTCAGTGTGAAGAGAAAACAACAACAACAAAAAAGAGAAGTAAATCTCTCATCGCTGCCCCACGTCTCAAGTCTCACGTGTCTAAAAAACACATTTTTATGAGCTTCTATCTTCTGCTGCCATCTCATCTACTGAGAACACTGCACAGCTACATCTTCATAAAGCATCCAGAGCATTTACTGTTTTATTATCACTTATCTCTGTTTGCATACAGCATCAGCACTGATAAGCTCTTTTTTATCACTTTAAACAGGAACAAGAACAAATGCAGAATAGAATAGAATAAAACTTTATTGTCATTGTAACAAGTACAACGAAATTGAAGTCACAGCAGCTCTGTTAGCTCTGTTAGCCATGTCTGTGAATAGCATGATGCTACTCTGCCCTCTGGTATTCCCTCTGTTGCTGGGTTAGCACAGCTAGCTCGTCCATCTTATTGGAGATAGATCTTACGTTCCCAATAACGATGGATGGAAGGACAGGTCCATGTCCTCACTTCTTAGCTCACACCTGAGAACCAGCACGTCGTCCTCACCTCCTTCTCCTCACCTTGTGGGAAACATCCGGCCTAGCACCAGTTAGCATTGACATGCTACAGGCTGCTAACAGCTGATTTCACATGTAAACAATGCAGCCATGGTTACATGTAGGATCTCCAGACAAACACAGGAGAAAAGTAGTAAAATTATCACTGAAGACACTAAAAGTTTGGTGTCCATGACCAACAAATGAGCCACACAAAGTAATGATCCACTCCAAATACAGAGATTATGAAAAAGAGGCAAAAAAATTACAAGAAATGGACAAAGACAAGGGAGCTGCTGCAAAAGGCAGCCAAAGCCAACAGGGCGGCGCCTAGCAACCAATAGAAACAATATGAAAACAACAACATCAACAATAGAAAATGTTAGATTAGATTAGATTAGATAGGAACTTTCTTAATCCTTTGGGAGGGTTACCTCGGGAAATTCAGATTCCAGCAGCAAGTAACACCGTAGTACAAAAAAGGATGTGCAGAATAGATAAGAGTAGAAAGAAGATAAATAAAAACACAGGTTCTATACAGCAAAATACAAAATAAATACAAACAATAGCAATTATAATAATGATAATAATAATAAAAATAATCAAAATAATCAAAATAATAATAACAAAAATAATAAAAATAATGGCAATAATAATAATAATAATAATAGTGACAATATTAGTGATAATAATAATAATATCAATAATCATATCAATAATAATCATACTACTACTACTAATAATAATAATAATAAAAATAATAGTAGTGATAGTTGTAGCAGCATCAATGGGGTTACACCTCAGCTTATCATTCCAATTAGTGCTAAACATCATAATTTAGCTAAATGCTAACAGTTTGTATGCAAAATAATGTTGAGAGTCATTTAAACACCTGGTGATATTACGACATGACCAGCTTTGCTCCGACAAGCAACGAGTAAAACTCAAAATGGAATATCACAGGAGTTATTTGCTATCTTGACTTTTTTTTAACAAACAAAATAAACAGTCACCTTTTCATGGAAACAATGGCCCCGTCCTGTTTTTAGTTTTTGTTACCAAATGTAATCATAAATGATGCAGTTGCAGGTCTGCTGCCGGTGGCCATTTGTGTAATCCGATGTACAAGTGATACCGCTCGATGCGTAAAGTGGTTACCATGGTTACCATGAAAAAGAAAAAGGAATCACATTAAGCTCGTCAGAGTTTCCTCTAACTTAACACGCCAAAAAAGAAAACAATGATTGTTCACACGTCATAAAACACAAGCCAGGGTCCAGTCTGAAGTCTAGTGAGCAGGAGTCCAAGTCTTAAGTCAGTTAAAGTCACAAACTCCACTCCCCATCTCTGATGTGTGTGTGTGTGTGTGTGTGTGTGTGTGTGTGTTTAAAGGTGCTTTACCATTAGTGTCTGTGTCTCCATCTCCTGGTTTATCCTGATGTTGAACGCTAACCTCTAAAAACAGTTAAACTCCTTTCTGATTTTTCTTCCAAGCGTCTCGTTTTGACAGTAGCCAAAGAAAACACCCTGCACCACTCTCCACCTTCCTCTATCAGTGCGTTTGGTGAAAAGTTGAACTTTACAGCAAGAAAAATGGGTCAAGTCGTCTTTTCCACACAGGAAACACACAGCGAGCTTTCTGCTGATCTGCTGGGTGAAATATTTCCCTCAAATACCTTTCGTCAGTTTGTCTATTTAAAGAGATAAAGTGGGATTTGCTCTAACTCAGAAAATCTCTGGCTGAACTGCTCCTCACCTCTGCTTTGGGCACAAGAAACGTCTGGACACAAAGGCTCTTGTGCAATCAGCGTCTGAATGGAGCACACATTAGGAGAAAATTACACCAACGCTTCCTGAGCTGGAGAAACTTTCAGTGCAGTTTTATCTCACTCTGCTCGCTCAGGCACTCAGGAAAAATTAAATGTGATTCAATTACTTCAATATTTCTTCATCTGGAAGGTTTCAATAAGTCAAAGCTGGAAATAAAAGCAAGTTTGGACTGCTGTCATTTCCGATTTCATTTAAAGGTAGAGTCTGCAGGATTTTCCTAAGAAATAAAACATCAACTTTTACAAGAAAAAAACCTGCTAAATCGTCTCCTCGGGGCCTCTAAACGTGTGTGTCAGTGTCTGCGTCTGCCTCAACCCCCTCCTCTGCCTGGATGTTGATGTTTTGGTTGTGTCAAAACGTTTCTTGGCAGAGAGTCAACATCAGCCAATCACAGCAAAAGTTGCTCTTTGTTGGGCGTGCCAATAGTATTCTAAATATTTATCTAAGATCTCAAATCTTTAGCAAAGATTTCTAAATGCTAGCTAACATGCAAATTCACATTCTCGCCCCTAGGAAGCACCAAAATAAGAGTTTGAGGAAGCGGCACAGCCAAGTGGGAATTTGATAAAGTCAAACATAGTCGGCTAAATCAGCTGTTGGAAAAAAAAATGTACCAAATGCAGTGATGGCGCTGTTGAAGCTCCCATCTCCTGCTCCTTTCCTCAGTTTAATCTGGATCACTGATGTCTTCATGAAATGGTAGTAACATGTTTTGGTCCAAAAAGCCAATAAATCAAGCACAGCAGCATTGTTTCCAGGCTCTCATAGCCCCTCTGTTCAGAACGCTCTGATTTAGTGGGCGTGGCCTTCATATGTAAATGAGCCACCGCTGATACCGCCCCGCTCTTCCACGTCACTGAGAGCGGCGCCACGAGCTCCGAGTGCACAATGTTTAGAAAACAGAGAAGCTCCTTTACCGTAACATTACAGGCTAAAACAACAGGCTAACTGCAGCTAAAGTTAGCATCCTGAAGCTAACACAGAGACAGGGGGGACACTGAGGAAAAGCTCTTCCATCTGCTCCACAGCACACAGCATTTAAAATACTCACATTTCCAGGGTCCCAGGTTTGTTGGAGGATGGTTGGTAATGCGCCTGGATTCAGGACCAGTCTATTGGCTAGCCCTCTGTTGGACTGTCCAAAGTTGGAAAAGCAGTCGGCCGTGAAGTGACTAGCACACACATGCTCAGTTTTACTGAGTGTAGCTGGAACATTTCCTGATAAATGAACTCTAGACACTTAGTCTGTCTTCTTCTGAGATGGGAAGCTTGAGCATGGAGCTATGTGGCTGATTACAGCCAAAAACAGAGCAGTGATGGCTCTGACGTCTGCAAATCCCCACAATCCAAACAGCTGGTTTTAGGTCAGGATTTTACATTCACAAGCTCTACTAAGAACAGGTTTGGTCATTAAATATCACATTTTGTGGGCTGGGAGGAAAGACAAAGACCCACACATTTCACTAAAAGACTTAATAAAGTGATTTTTGCAGAATATGGGACCTTTAACCGCCTTCTTTCTCTAAAATCATTGAACCTAACCCCTGAACTGATCCAGTATTTTCAAAGTTCACCAAGAAAGTTTTCCTTGAGTTGATTAAAACTCACTCTGCTGCAGCCTCGGCACAAAGTCTGCAACACATTTTGTCAGAGTTTGGAGCACTCTCTATTCTCTGTGCAGCTGAAATTCTCCATTTCTGCGTCGCTACAGTCAGGAAAACTGATTTATTTTTGTATTTTTTGTAACTGATGTTATCTTGATTTCACTCTGCTTTGATGCCTGTGTGTGTTTCCACCAGAAGTCAGCATGTAGGAAGTGCTTTGTGACCTCTGTGCTCGTGGCCTGAAGGCAGCCTTTACTCTGAGCAGCACCCAGCGCCGCCGCTCGCCGCCGTTGATTGCGTGTGTGTTCAGAGAGCCCTTGATGTGATGGATGAATGAAGGGCACAACACGGCGCTCTGGGCCCGATTGTGTTTCACCTCAGTCAGCGCGTTGCCAATACAAACCTGGACAGGCAAAGACAAACAGGAGGGAGGCCAAGGAGTCACTCTGGCCTCAGGAGAGGAACCAGCGTTGAGCTCGTTAGGCTTTGGAGGGACGCACGCCGTTGGTCTGAACACATCAATATCCTTAATGCACGACTCAGCCACTCAATCCATCAGTAATCGTCAGGAGCAGCCGTAAACGAGGCCGTTAGCTTGTCAAACACTCGCACCAGTTGGGTCATGGGCTAACGTGGATCCATTTAGAGAGTAAACAGGAAGTCAAATCATCCGTCATGTTCCTACACGTGTGAAGTCAGGCTGTAAGCGCCCGTGGCTCTTCCTCCACCCTCCCTCCTCGTTAGCGTAATGCTCTGAAGGTAAACAGCGATCTGCTTTCTGCTGCGCGCCTGTCGTCACGTCCCCACTCATCACCACTGCTGAATATTTCTGTCGTTTTCTGATGGATCCAGGCGAATGGTTCAACGCTCAGATGTTACATTTGATCTGGAGATCTTCAAACGTGCTCCCCATAAATCCTCAGATGCAAATCACAGGCCCGGAGGATTGCTGCGGTGCCTCCAGGTCTGCAAGCAGTTTGATGGGGAGAAACTCAAAAGAATAATCATGGTTTTAGGGAATGAAAACTGAGAGCGTGGCCAAGCAGGATCCTCTGAAGTGCTTCCGTATGCGTCCCGAGGTGGAGAGCCTGTGATTTCAGCGCTGGGCCTGAGCCGTCTGTGTTCTGAATTCATATCGTTCCTCTGATTATCCCCCAGATCCGCCTCATTAAGTCAGCCTCTCCTCGCTCCGCTGCGATTGTTTCAGTAAGGCTTAAAAGTGGCCTGTTTAAATTTATGCTCCATCCACAACAATAAGAGCCTGTTATTGTGGCCCCCAGGCCCGCTCCTGAAATAGCGCTGGAAGTGTCCGCTCTAATCGCACAGATCAGCGTGAGCCGCTTTGAAAAGAGCTGAAGTCCGTCGCTCTGCAGTTTCCCCGACCACAACAAGCAGCTTTGACTCAGAGCGGGGACTGAACCACGTGGGACCAGATGGTTCCCGGACCTTTGGTGCTGGAGTCAGAGTGAGGATCTGGTTATGAGACACACTTCTTTTCCAGGAGTGTGTGCGCTCCTACAGTCTGGGTTTTTTTCGTCTCTTTTTCATAATCTTTGTATTTGGAGTGAATCATTACTTTGTGTGGCTCATTTGTTGGTCACAGACACCAAACTTTTTGTGTCTTCAGTGATATTTTTACTACTTTTTCTCCTGTGTTTGTCTGGAGATCCTACATGTAACCATGGCTGCATTGTTTACAGGTGAAATCAGCTGTTAGCAGCCTGTAGCATGTCAATGCTAACTGGTACTAGGCCGGATGTTTCCCACAAGGTGAGGACAAGGAGGTGAGGACGACGTGCTGGTTCTCAGGTGTGAGCTAAGAAGTGACGACATGGACCTGTCCTTCCATCCATCGTTATTGGGAACGTAAGATCTATCTCCAATAAGATGGACAAGCTAGCTGTGCTAACCCAGCAACAGAGGGAATACCAGAGGGCAGAGTAGCATCATGCTATTCACAGACATGGCTAACGGAGCTAATGACAATAAGATTCTATTCTATTCTATTCTAAACACATCAGACCTAGCATTGGTTAGCATCTACATGCTACAGGCTGCTAACAGCTGATCTCTTGTGTAAACAGTGTAACCATGGTTACATGAAGGATCAAGGACGATATGCTAGTTTCACGATTTGATTCTATCATCATTTTAGAGCTCAGATTCGATTCAAATTGATTATGATTTTTGTGATTTTTAGTCTGCTTTTTTAAAACCAGACCATGTGAAAAGTTTAACGATGAAGATGATGTCTACAGACTGTATCAGGAGCCATATTTTCCCATAAAATGGACATCACGTGAGTCAGAGAGAAACATTTCGCCCCCTGCTGGAGAAAAGTGGTATTTTTTTTTACAATCTATAAACAAAGACTGAAACGAAGAATTTAAATAAAAAAATAAAATAAAATATATTTTTTTGACAAATAATGATAATGTCAAACAAAAAATCCAGATACATTTGGTATCGACTTTTTCTCCCACCCCTAAAAAACACCACTGCAAACAAACCAGTTTGGTGTCAATGACCAACAAATGGACATAAAAAGGAATGACAGGCTCCAATTATGGAGATAACTTGAAAAAAAAAGGAAGAAAAAAAAAGAAAAGAAGAGAAACTAAGGATTCACTCGCAAGCACAAGAAAGCGGGCACAAGTAATGATCCATGTCGTATGATCGCTGCAACCGCTCCTCTCAACGATCAGCTTTGAAGTATGGACAACATCTCGACGCACAGAGAACTCCATGACGCAATGCGCATCATTTCTGCTTCTTCGTCCTGTATCCATAGAAACAACAGCAGCAACAACAGCAGCAACAACAGTAGCAGCAGTCGCCTTCATTGCAGCGAGGACTTCCTATACTCAAAAGACCAAGATCCCTCGGGAACAGAACATGAGCAGAGCACAGATTAATGCTCCTTTGGATGGAGATATCCTGATGGGCGAATACATGAACAAATATTCATGTTAGAAAAGGAGGAACCCAGGGGGATCTTCAGGTTTGTGTCTCCGTCTTAACAAGAATCACGTCCTTGTGACAGGGAGTGACGGTGCTCATGGGAAACAGAGTCTGTCTCAGAAAAACACCTCTGGTTTAGGATTTTCCTCACAGCACCTTTACACCCTTTAAACCCTGACTGCTCCAGCCTCCTTTAAACATCCCGTCTCCAGAGATCCCTGGCCTGCAGTCCGACAGGGGAAACTTCCTGCAGAGGGACATGTGTCAACACTTCACTCAGGAGATTTTCAGGGCAGAGCTCCTGAGATTAATGGAAATTTTCTGGACTGCAGGTCTAAAAGCAGTGATTCAGAGATGTTAACACGGGGAAACAGCAGAGTTTGATGAGCGTCCAGAGGACTGGGATCCTCTCCCGCTCCTGTTTCTGCAGAATGAAACCCACATGGACCAGGACCAGGCGCAGTGACGGCTTTGAAGGAAGTTTTCTGCTTCTTTTTGGACAGTGAAGCATCGCTGGATCTGTCTGTAGCTGCCAATCTGGCTACGAGCTCATCTCAAGCAGCTCTCAGCCTGCGCAGCATTCCAGCTCATTGTGAGGAGTCATAGGAGTGTGTGATGAGCACCAAGATGTCTTTTCTTCAGAAACCTGGCTGCTGAACCACGCCGCCTGGGAGGAAGGAAGTGGACTCTTTTTCTGAGCTGTGAGACTTTAAAGAAGATGACAGCTGACAGATGCAGCGCTCTTGGTGGCTGCTGGTGCTGTTTGAGGACTTGGACTGGATCGGAGGCGGATGCTCATCAACCACTTGTCATGTGTCTCCTTCACAGAGTACAGCTGAGCGTGAAGTGTGTGGTTTGGCCTCGAGTGTTAGGTTTTTTATTTTGGTCACAATCTCCAGTACTGAATATGAATTATATCCTCTCACTTTATTAATAAATAAAAAAAAAAAAGTATTTATTTATTAGTATTAGTATTTATTTATTTATTTATTTATTTATTTATTTATTCATCTATTTATTTATCTTTTCAAATATTCACAAAAATATAATTAATAGAAAAATAAAATTAAATAAATTAAAATTAAATAAATTAAAAATTAACTTACCACAACCAAAAAAGGCATAGGTTTAAGCAGAGGCTTTTTTTTGCCTATTCTTAATTAATTACTCCAAATTATTCCTCTAAGTCATTTGACATTGAGTCATTTTCATTGTAATCCTTAATCATTTTATGTTTTCAGTGCTTTTTCTTTAAACACTCAAAAGAGGTTTACACTATTTCAAGCAATAATTCAACTCTTAAAAAAGAAACACATCTTTTTAAAAATTTGTTCTCACTTGACCTATTTCATAGACCCCAAACCCCCTTATATTATACATTAATTTCTCTTAGTTTAATCTTTTTTAATACAGTTGGACAAACTTTTACTCTTTGCTTGAAAAAGTATTTCTGATGTTTTTAGGTTTACAATATCTAAGAATTTCAAGGTGCAGGAGTCTTTAAATAATCAAATTAATAGGAAACACAATATGACATGTATGGCATTAAGAAAAAAAGGAAAAAAGGAAAAAAGGAAAAGAAAAAAAAAAGTATATATATATATATATATATATATATATATATATATACTTATATATATATATATATATATATATATATATATATATATATATATATATATATATACATATATATATATATATATATATATATATATATATACATATATATATACTTATATATATATATATATATATATATATATATATATATATATATATATATATATATATATATATATATATAATTTTTTTTTTCCACACAGGGACACAAACATATATTTATATTTTCACATACACATATTTTTTATTTGCACATTTTTTATTATTTATATTTTTTATACTATATTATATTGTTTTATTTTTTATAATATTTTACTATATTATATTATATTATATTATATTTTATTATATTATATTATATTATGTTATATTATATTATGTTATATTATATTATATTATATTGTATTATATTTTATTTTATTATGTTATATTATATTTTATTATATTATATTATATTATATTATATTATATTATATTATATTATATTATATTATATTATATTATATTATATTATATTATATCATTATATTATATTATATTATATTATACTATATTATATTATATTTTATATATTTTACATTTAGAATATCACTTTTTTAAAATAAATATTACCTAAAGGCTCAGATAATTTTTCTTTTTTAAAACTCTTTATGTGGCTTCTATCTAAGTGTGTGATCTCAACTTGCTCTTGGGAATTTAGTTGAGAGAAGGAGAAACTGTGTCCTTGGTTTCCTCTCTCTAACGTCTCCTGTCTTTATCTCAGCTCTCAGACTGGTGTCTCAGATAAAGGTTTTCTCAGTGGGCAGGTCTCGCCTGTTCCCATGGGAATTGTTGCTCTGCCCCCTCCTCAGAGTGGAGGTGATGTAGTTCAGCCGTTTCATTTTCTGTCTTTACTGCAGCAGAGCTCTCACACGACGTGACCCACAGTTAATTTGGATTCAGAAAACCCTGAAGCCAGCACTTTATTCTGTCTTTGTGTTTTATGCTCGGGTTTTCTCCTCTGAGGAGCTGCTACTGAGCGCAGGAGCTTTATCAGCCGGGCCTGCCCGCTGGGGAGATAAAAAACCTGCAGCGCTGGATCCAGAGAGTCCAGCTTGTTGATTTATTCCTCCTCCAGCTCCAAGTTTTTCATTATCTCACCCCCTGTTCAGGGCAGCTACACAACAAGGAGCAGATAAAGTCGTATTTTTCCCTCTCTGCACACACACACACACACACACACACACACACTGAGCTGTGTCGGACACTCTCACCAGCTGGCAGCCTGGGATTGTGGAGGAACAGGGCTTTGTGAGGGACGGCGGCCTGCTGGGTGTGCTCTAAACTCACCCACGGAGCTTCAGGGGAGAGGAGCTGGGAAAGGAGAGGCCTGGGAGGACACAGAGGCCTGGACACAGCAGCCACTGACCCGGCCGCCGCTAACACTCAAAACACAAGGGAGGGAAAGATCCCAGTGCTGGCTCAACTTCTGGGCAGGACTTCATGTTAGAAATCAGAGGTCTGACTCCTGGAAATCTGCAGATGTTCGACAGACTCCTCCAGCGCGTGAGCCACCTGAACATCTGAAAGTCAAAGCCAAATAAACTCTGCGCTGATGCTAAACGTACGACTGGATCTCAGTTCGGCTTCATGCATTATTCAGGAATAAAAGAGCTCACAACACGTGAGAGGAGGCAGAATAATAAACTCCTGCAGGAGGAGACCTGAGGGAGAAAGCCTCAGCTGTGAAGTGTTTGTGTTTTTTCAGAGACAGCTGGAGATTGATGAGGCCGTCGTCTCTGCTGGTTTCATGGACACAGCATCAAAAAGTGACTGGGTGAAGTTTTAACAGGAAGCTATCGGTCGTCTCATTTATGAGCAGGTGTGTCCAGCTCATCGTCACCTGCTGGACCTTTAAGCTGTGTCCCAGTTCAGAGTCTTCAGCCTCAGGAGGACCCGGTCTTCGTAACCTGAGTAGACCACAGAGGCCAAACTGTCAAAAGACGAGCAGCTCAATTTTGGACGAACCATAAGCATGTGAGAAAAGCCCGATTAAACAAATGTAGAGAGCGTTACAGTCGTCCAACCATGTAGAAATAAAAGCATGAATTACTCGCTCAGAGTCGATAAAAGATTAAACCGATTTAGCCTCAAAGCCTGAGGTGATAAAATCTGGATCCAACAGCTGAATTTATTTGTTGATCTACGTTAAAATCACTGTCAACTTTTACAGCAAGACGTAAACTGTGGGTTGGAAATAAAACAACAGATGATCACGATGATGTCGGGCTTCACTGCCTCTGACGGTCGTCTGACAAACATCTTTAAAACCTCACCTGTCCCTCAGGTGTCTCTGATCCAGATGATCCATGGTCAGTTTTCTGCATCAACATCAGCAAACTCTGCTTCTGACCAACGAACATGTTCTCCACTAGGGGGCGCTGTGGAGAAAATATGTCAGGATGTTTTAAGGTCAGGATCAGGATCTGGATTTGTTTTTTTATGATGGTTTGAATTTTTTTGTATGGAAGCCCATTCCTGCCAGTTAAAAATGACACTAAGATAAAACTTAACTGATTCGCTGGAGGGAAATTATTTAATTAATAAAAATAAAGAAGTCAAAATTATGAGATGAAGGTCCAAACTACAGCAGCTAGGGAAAACTCCAGAGTAAAGCTACTGCTTTGTGTTTGGTAAGATTTCTTCCTGTCCACTATCTCATTATTTCAACTTTTTATCTCATAATTATGACATTTTATCTCAGAGTTTTAAACTTTTATCACATTATTACGACTTTTCATCTCATGATTTAAACTTTTTTTTTTCATAATTTTGGATTCTTACCTCATAATTCTGACATTTAGTTTATAATAACAACATTTTATTTCAGAATTTTGAATTTGTTTATCATAATTGTGACTTTTTATCTCGTAATTTTGACATTTTATCTCTTAACTATGACATTTTATCTCATAATTTCAAACTTTTATCTTGTAATTATGACTTTTTAACCTCATTTTTTCCTTTTTTTTCTCGTAATTTTGAAATTTTTATCCAGAAATTTTGACTTCAAAATTCAAAATTATGACTTTTTTTTAGACTTTTGACTTTTATCTCATAATTATGACATTTTATCTCAGTATTTCAATTTTTTAACTTATTATTGCCATTTTTGATCTCATATTTTCAACTTTTTTTCTCAAAGTTTGACTATTATCTCGTAATTTTGACTTTTATGTCACAATAATTACATATTATTTCAGAATTTTGCATTTTTTTTAAGATAATTTCAACTTTTTACTTGTATTTTTGACTTTTATATCATAATTCTGACTTTTTATCTCGTAATTTTGACATTTTATCTCATAATTTCAAACTTTATCTCATAATGACGACTTTTTATCTCATTATTACAACTTTTTTCTCATAGTTTTGAATTTTTATCTCGTAAATTTGACTTTCAATTAAAAAATTATGACTTTTTTTTCAGAATTTTGACTTTTATCTCATAATTACGACATTTTATCTCAGTATTTCAAACTTTTATCTTATCATTACGACTCCACTCATTATTTCAACTTTTTTCTCATAATTTTTTGCTTTTTGTCAAATAATTTTAAACTTTTCTAACTGGTGGAAATAGGCTTCTATATTTTTGATCTTCAAACAAAATTTTTTGGATGTAATATTTCTTATCCTGCATTTTGAACTATATCATGACTGTGGTCCAGTCCTGTGTCCTCTGATGTGTATGAATAATTTTTGGCAGGTGGGTCAGAGGTTGGCGCATGTGGTGAGGAACCTGTCCCAGAATGCTGAGGGGTCTTAGATGAGATGGACAGAAACACACACTGAGTGAGTTAGGGGGAGGGGCTTAAACTCTGGCGTGATAAGATGCTGAGGTGAAGTTAGCAGACATTGGGCTGAGGGCAGCAGAGGTAACTAAGGACAGAGTATTAACAGCGTGGAGCAAACTGTGACATACTTTTGTCTAAATACCCGTCACACCAAACGCCAAATGGTCCCTGATCTTCCATGACAGCGGTCTTCCTACCAGCTGAGGTCAGCCAGCGCTCCCTGGACGTGGAGCAGAGTGGAAAGTATTCATGCTGCGATGCCGCCTTCAGCTTCGATACATTTAAACCCAGAATTCATCTTTAACGAGTAACGGCTGCCAGTCAGTTTGTTTATCTAAAAATCACATGTTAGGAATAAAATCCCGCCACCTCCATCGCCATCTCCATCGCCATCTCCATCCCCGCTTCCATCGCCGTCTCCATCGCCGTCTCCATCGCCGTCTCCAGGCTGAAGGTCGTGGCAGCTCCTCTACCTGTGGTGTTTCCACACGCTTCCCAAGGCCAACTGCTAATGTGAAATCTAACTGTTTTTTCCTTCCTCTCGTTAAACTGGCTCCATGTTTGAGTTTCCACCCTGTGTTCGCTCCGGGGTCTCTACCTGGTAAACAGGAGAAACATGGAAACCTGTGGAAAGTCTGCCTCACGGTGTTGGGGAGCACGTTTCCACCAAATCAGGAGGAGAAACGAGGAGTAAAACAAGGAGGAAAGATTCGTTTCAGGTCATGGACCAACACGCTGCTGTAATATCACCAATGAACCCAAACATCCAGACGACATCCTGCACCTTTTTATCCTCCAATAAAAGCAGAAATTAGTGTGACACACTCGTCAGTGTGTGTAGAAGTGTAGAAGTGTAGAAGTGTGAGCTCTGAGCGCTGAGCAGAGGTCGGGGATGTCGGGGAAAGCCCTGCTGAGGTGTTGCTCCTGGAATCTCCCTCCACTCGAGCTCGTTACAGTTTCCAGTCACTTCAGGGAAACACTCTTTTTTTTTTTTAATACACACACACACACACACTCACACACACAGGCCTCTGCAGTCAGTTTTAAAATAACACACACGTTTAACAGGAAAAACAGGGAGTTTATAATCTTCAGCTTTCTTGTTTGTTGTCGTTCCCTCACTGAAAAAAAATCCCAGTTTCTATGGTTAATAACCTTTAATTTTAAAGTAGTTTTTCTGGTTTTCAAAATAGCAAACAAAACTGTAAAATACAAAATTAACAAGAAATTATCTGTAAAAAACAAAAACAAAATAACAGCCTGTATGTTTTTTTAAGTATTATTCCAACAATGACAACAATGTTTTGTTTTTTTGTTTTTTTAAACAAAAAATCCTGTTAAATCTTTTCTCCTCTCTTAAATCAAACTCAGATTGATTCAAAATGAAATTTAATATCTGTGACCAAATTTTTAGCTCGTTTTACAAGGGGTAATGGTCATACTGATAATCTGGTAAATCTCATTAGTTTTATGCACGGTATGCAGCTGCGCCCCGTCCCCTCCTCTTACATGGTTGCAATAATGGTTAGGCTTAACAATAAACTGTGTTTGGATCAATGACAGATTTTAAAACCAAAAAACTTCCAACACACAACACAACACACTGCTGTTCTTTTGTGGCTAAGTGGTCATTTTGTCCTCCATCAGTTTTCGTCCTTAATTTCCAAAAAGTCATTTTTTGTTGTGGACAGCCCTTGAAACCGTGAGTAGGGAGGGAACACTGTTTATATGAGACTCTGCTGTGCATTAAAATGGTGTGCAGGGGGCACAGCGTGTCTGCCCATCTGTGCTCCATGGTGCTAACCAGTCGTTTGTACTTCATGGTGCTAACTGGCCATCAATTCCTGGCACTGTCCATGTATCCAGTGTTTTTTACAGTGTGTATTGTGTTAACTGATGAGATGTGTTGATGGATTATGCTGCACAGCTAAAGATTACACAGCTGGTTCATGCAGTCTCACACAGGCAGCCTGTTCCCCCAGTGTAGTACCTTAAAGTGATCCTCCAGGATGGAACAAGTTGGGTCCTATCACAAGGTTTAGGGCAGAAATTACCCCTACAGCAGTGATTTTGTGCAGCAGAAGCCCAGAGCACTCGCACCAAACACCCCCTCCCTGCTCCTCTGCAGGTTTCCTCTGCACTCAGACAGGGCCATATTTTACTTGACCAAAAACACAAATAAACAGACTCCCACAGAAAAAATCTGATATGGGTCTGCATTCACGCTTTATTTAGAGAATTTTCAGCGCGTTACTTTCACACAAAAACACCGCTAAATAAGGCTCTAGTTCTCATTGTGTCGTAAAACGGCGCTACCTCCGCTGCAGAGCCACAGCTGGCTATGAGGCGCTCGCCGCTTAGTGTATCAGTCCGTGCAGGTAGTCTGCCAGGACGAAGAGACACGATGAGAACTAGAGCCTTATTTAGCGGTGTTTTTGTGTGAAAGTAACGCGCTGAAAATTCTCTAAATAAAGTGTGAATGCAGACCAATATCAGATTTTTTCAGTGGGAGTCCGTTTATTTGTGTTTTTGGTCAAGTAAGATATGGCCCCGTCTGAGTGCAGAGGAAACCTGCAGAGGAGCAGGGAGGGGGTGTTTGGTGTGAGCGCTCTGAGCTTCTGCTGCACAAAAACACTGCTGTAGGGGTAATTTCTGCCCTAAACCTTGTGACAGGACCCAACTTGTTCCATCCTGGAGGATCACTTTAAGGGTGTTTGATCGTAATAATTTAGGAAAAATCTGTTAATTAATGTTATTTTTCTGCAAAACTCTTAAAGATTCCATTCACCTAATTCATTTGCATTTCATTCGAATTAAGATTTTTTACTTTAATTTAAAGGTTTTTGCCATAGCTGCCAGTCATTTACCTTTTTTTTAACAGTTTTTTATTTTTTACAGTGCTGTTCGTGGTCTTCAGCTCAGCGTTTACCCAGACTGCTCCCTGGTCGCTCTCTGTTAAAGCGCTCTGATAGGAGAACGGTTGGAGACTTTAAAGACAGACATGAATAAAAGCCTCCTTATGTGTTTTACAGCCCTGTTTCAGGTCACACGCACAGAGCGGTCACAGCTCAGTAACAGTTGCACGGACACGCTTGATTTCTGCGCTCTGATTGATGCTCTTCAATAATGATCTCCGAGCCCCATGCTGTGAGGTTCACTAATTGTTAAATAGACTGAAATATGGGTTTGTATTTTAGCAGCAGCATGACGAACTTTTGACCCGGGACCATCTGTTACTTTTGCCAGAAATGGAAGTTTGCATCAAAGGATCTGTTTCATTTTTTACATCCATCTCTGCTTGAAACAGGAACACGGCGTCTGATTTAAAGTTTCCAGACAACCTGGACTTTTCTGAAGGGCCATTACCTGCTTTTTAAAGCCACTGAAAACCCAAATCCATCATGGCTGCTAACACACAATCTGAGTCTATAAGCTAGCTGGTTGTTGGACACGTCTAAAGGGAACTAAACAGTTTTAACAAAGTCTGAAGCCAAAGTTTTTCGAGCTTTTCTGATATTTAGTTTCTCTGTCCGCTCTGAGGGTCACTGACACGATCCCACTCAGCTAAAGAGTTCAGTGAGGTCTGTTTATGATCCTGCTGAGTGAAGGTTGGTTCAGTAAAGCTGACACTGCTCTGAGACCAAACTATCGACTGCAGAAAACATGTCTGGCTTCATCCATCAGGTTCTGAAGAAGGGTCATCAAACCAAATGGTGACGGTCGCCATCTTGGATTCTGACTGAACCTCTAACTGTTGGACGACAGAGGCAAAGAGGTGGAGTTAGGGAAGACCTTCAACTGGGTCCAGACTCAGCCTGGAGCTGGACCAAGCCTCCATGGCCGTATTACACAAATACAAACAGGTTAACATGAATATGAAGCTATTTAACCGGCCAATCAAAACATAATTTCCTTTTGTTTTCAACCAGCTAGCTAGCTTACTATTAATGGCTACACAAATCTCTCTGATAAACATCTATTACTAAAACGTGCAAACACAACTTTATCTTTGCTTTTTTCCTCCTCTTCCTCTTTCTTCCTCTTTCTTTCTCTGCCCCTAAAGGATCAGTCTTTTTTGCAAAATTGTTTTGTATTTAGCTACCTGCACTTTGGATGTACATGCACGGCAACAGGCTGACATAATGTTGCAGTGGAGCTTTGACACTTTAAAGACAGTAAGAATCACCAGGCCTCCATCATCATCATCAGCAGGACTCTGCTTTTTTACAGTTATATATTGATGATTGTGTCAAAATTATCACTAATAATTCCATTAAAAAAAAATAAAAAAAAATAGATTATTTTATTTTTGTAAGATTTTTTTTTTCTGAAAAAAAAAAACAGAGACTGTAAGAATTGATTATACAGAAATCATCACTCATAAATGCAAAAATAAAATAGAAATATATAATTTTGTATTAACTTTGCTAATTGCTCTCCAGAGACCCCTGGTGGCCACGGGGCTCCAAGCAGCTGCTTAGTTTGCAGTTTATAAGTCAAAGCTCATGACCCTTTTTAGAGAAATGATGCATTTATAATAATTAACAATTTCATACAGCGTGAACAAATAGAAACTGACATTTTATTTTTTTTACCGGGCTGTAAAATTTTTATTTGTTTTTTCAAAATTAGCATCATTGTGTAAGGATTCCTAGGTTATTTCATCCAGCCTCAAGTGGTCACCCCAGGAACTGCAGTTTTTGCACTCTGGAAGGTGCTGCTTGGAACTAACAGAGCATTTTAGCTAACATAGGGGTTAAGGATACTTTTATTATCAGTCTCCCGCTGGATCCTTCTGGATCCTTCTATGGATGGCTTCGTACCAGACTGTGCACCAGGATCTGAACGGATGGTGACCTGATTTTCACTTGTCTGGAATTGGGGTGACATCGAAGCTATTTTTGGTATTTTTTTGCCTGGTGTACTAGTGACTTTTGTTTCTCGATCAAGTGTTTTTGTTTTGGCCGACCTTTTTTTCTTCCTTGAGGATTTATCTTTCGTTTCTTATGGATCAACGTCGTTTTGATTTACGGAGGACCAAAAAAACAGGATTAAAGGAGTGTTTAAAAAAGTGTGAAGAAGGACAGCTTGTATTTTTTTGTTAGTTGGGAACTTTTTCATGATTTTGGTTTTATGAACATTGAGATTATCGTTTTATTTTGGTTGTGATTTATCTTGGAACGGGGAAAACGCATGGGCTGCACAGGGGTTTAATTTATAGATTTAAAGATTAACATTGATTTCACTTTGACGTCAGTCACGTGACGAACAGCCAAAGCGGCTAAAATATTTTGCTGCTTTGTCCGCTGTTCGCTTTCTCTGGCGTGCTTGCCGCTTTTGCCTTTTTTGGTGTGTTAGCGTCACTTTTCACCGTGCTGTGCACCAGGCCAGACCAAAAACTCAATCCCACACATTTACACGTCTAAATAACCTGAAAGTCTTTCTTTCTGATTGGTCGGTTTCTGTATTCCCAGTAAGATCTTGTCTTTGCCGACTGAACGACAAACCTTCATCAAGCTCCAGCGATGGGCAGACCACGCCTGGAGCGGCTCAAAGAGCTTTTGATTGATTGTGACGGTGGTGAAAAGAGGAAGATGATGGATTCATCAAAGTGTTTTTAGCCGTCAGCTCAAAGCTTTCCTGACGTGTGGGAAAATGTCACAGAGTCGGGCTGAGGTCAGAGTCACGCACCCACACAGAAACACACACACGGAAACACATGATAACACACACGTTTCATTCTGTATTTCTGCTCAGTGTGCTGTGATTAATGAGCTCATACAGTCTCTGATACATGATGCTTTAAAGAGGAATTAACCGTCTCCACCTACAGCCACCTGAACACCAATCTGCATCCGAACCGTGTGAGGCGGGGATGAAGATATTTAGCTGTCAGCGCGTCCCCCTGGGTGTTGGTTAGGCCTCTGTCCCCGCGTAGATCTGCGCTCAAAGCTAACACGTTTCCTGATTCCTCTCCACATGCTAAGCTGTCAGCGCTGCTCCATTCACACGTCCCAGTCGACACATGTGAGCACGGTCATGATACACACTCCTGAGAAACACACACGACAATAGCAACCTGTGTTTCTGGATACACACATCTCTATCTGCGGCCCCGTCTTTGTGCTCCGAACGTCGTCCCGTCCTGAAAGAAACGCCTCTGACGGGCCTCTCTGACACGCATTGTTTGTGCAGCAGAATTTAGACCCCAGCCCCTGGCCTTGGCCCTCGTCTGCGCTCCAAGCATGGGCCGAGGCTGCCAGTGTGACGAATGCCTCTCTGAGCGTGTGTGTGTGAGTGTGTGTGTGTGTTGGAGAAAGAGGGAAAGTGTGACTAATGCTTACAGAATGGTTTTTATACATTAGGGGGCCATTAGTAGTTTAGGCTCCTGGGTGGAGCAGCGGGGAGGAAGACAGGCATTGTCGTGGCCCCCGTCACCCCTATCACAGCCAGCCGCCACTGATCCTGCAGCACACACACACACACACACACAAACACACACACACTGTGAGGATGTTGGAGGAGCAAACAACAGCTGCCTGAGCACAGGAATGTGCTTAATGAATAAACTGCTGAGCATCCAAATCACTCGCTGCAGGTCGTCAGAGTGTTTCCCTGATTTTGTACACCGTGCTGCTGAAATGCAATGGATTCATCATCAATTCAGACCTCAAAAAGAGTGTTTATAGCTCTTGGTACATTGGTATTAACTCCAATAATCCACACATGAAAAGAAATCACAACGTTCAGGTCCATAAATAATGATTATGGTGAATTAAGTACGATAACACAGGAAAAAAGTATTGAAGACGCTAACTGAGACTCATCTAATACTTAGTGGAGAAGCCTTTGTTTGCAGTGACAGCTTCCAGAAGCTTCTTGTATGTTTGAACTAATGGCCCACACTGCTCAGGTGTGATTTTGGCCCATTCCTCTGCACAGATTGTCTTTAAATCTGGAATATTCTTTGGTGCCCTCTGGTGAACCCTTTTCTTTACTTCTTTCCACAAATGTTCAGTTGGATTGAAGTCAGGTGATGGACTAGCCCAGGGGTCTTCAACCTGTGGCTCTGGAGCCTCATGTGGCTCTTTGACTCCTTTGCAGTGGCTCCTTGTAGCTTTAGAAGAATATTATTAAAAATATTAGAAGTAAAAGTTTTCTTACAGAGGTTGTTGATGATAACAGACACAGACACTTAATAAATTCATGCCTTATCCAATTCATGCAGTATTTTAGATTTATAAAATTTTGGAAAAAGTATTAGATTTTTAGTTTGTTTGAAATATTTGTAATTTTTTTAATTTTCAAAATTTATTTGAAATTTTTGCATATTTTTTTTCATGTTTTATTTTTATGGATTTTTTTAAATTTATGATTTAGAAAAAAAAAAATTTAATTAAAAAAAATTGCAAATGACCAAAATTTCATTTTTTATATTTTTAAAGAAATTATAAAATTTTAAAATAATGATTTTTTTTTAATTTTTTTTTGCAAATTTTAAAAATTTGAATCTTTTTAACAAAATTTGCAAATTTTTGCCACACACATTTTGTGAAATTTAATGAAGTTTTGGCAAATTTGGCAACTTTTTGATTTTTTTTTAGTAAATTTCTTAAACATTAAAAAAGAAACATCACATGTTTCATTTTATAAATCATACATGGGATTTTTTTCATGTATAGAATTCTATTTACTTTTTTGCCTTTGTTGTTCTAAGATAAAGTCGATCTTTTGGCTCCTGAATGACTTTAATCCAGGTGCGCCAAGGCAAAACGGCTCCTATGAAAGTAAAAGTTGCAGACCCTTGGACTAGGCCGTTCTAACAGATTGATTTTCTTTTTCTGAAACCATTTGAGAGTCAACTTTGCCGTGTGCTTTGGATGGTTGTCCTGCTGGAAGGTCCAGCCACGTCTCATCTTCATCATCCTGGTGGATGGCAGCAGATTCAGATCAAGAATTTCCCCATACATGGCTCCATTCATTGCTCCGTCAGTTAGATGAAGTTTGCCAACACCATGAGATGAGAAACAACCCCATGCCATGATGCTTCACCTCCAAACTTCACTGTTGGTGTAGTGTTTTTTGGCTGATGTGCAGAGCCATTTCTCCTCCAAACATGGTCTGTAGTATGACAGCCCAAAAGTTCAGTTTTGGTCTCATCTGACCAGACAACATTCTCCCAGTATTCTACAGGCTTGTCAAGATGCTGTTTAGCAAACTTTAAACCAGCTTCAACATGCCTTTTTTTGAGGAATGGAGTCTTGCAGGCTGAGCGTCCATAGAGGCCATGGCGGTGGAGTGCATTGACTATTGTTTTCTCTGTAACAATCGTACCTGCTGCCTCCAAGTCTTTCTGGAGCACTTTCAGGGTGGTCCTTGGCTGGTTGAGTCCTCTTCTGACTATCTCTCTGACTCCCTGGTCAGAAATCTTCAAGGAGCTCCTGTGCGTGGCCTGTTGATGGTAAGGTGGTGCTTCTTCCACTTGTGAATAATGGCCCCAACGGTGCTGACTGGAATATTCAGGTGCTTTGATATAAGTCTGTAACCAGTTCCATTCTGATGCTGAGCAACAATCAGGTTGTGAATGTCTTCAGAGAGCTCTTTGCCTTTACCCATCATGAGGTGTGTCCTATTTAACTGCTTGGTGAAAAAACACCTTTTTTATAGGACCATCAATTTGCTCTAGCCCAGCTGATGTTGGTTTGCACTAATTGGAAGTTCAAGTAATAATTACTGACAGATTTCAGGTGGTATGGTGCATTTCCTGTCCAAAGTATTCAGCCTTTCCATGGTGTCTTCAATACTTTTTTCCTGTGTTATCGTTCTTAAATCACCATAATCATTATTTATGGACCTGAACGTTGTGATTTCCTTGTAATGAGAAAAAAGTTGATGCATTCAAAACTTATTTACCCCACCTTATATCTGACATTAGTTTATTAAACATCTGTTTTGATGGACATGCACCAATGCAAGCTTTAAAAGTCGTGGGTCAGTCGTGGGGCTAAAAGTGGAAGCTGGCATGGTGGCGGTGGCGGTGGCGGTGGCGGTGGCGGTGGCGGTGGCGGCGGCGGCGGCGCTGAGAGTCTAAACTGACTGATGCAGGGCAGTGGTGGTAATGACAGAGCAGAGGCAGCGACCGGAAACCTGAGACCTGAAATAGAGACCGCCAAACTGGGAGGATGCATCTGTCACGTGAATGTTAGATTGATGCAGAGGATAAAATAAGCTCTGCAGGAGCTGCTGGACTAGGATGCAGACTGTCCAGTTTTGGTATTTTCACGCTCTGCGCACACACACCGAGGCCGGGGTCTGGCCTCCTCCTGGACGCAGCACGAGCATGTTCCTGTGTGTGTGACACAGACGTAGTCATGAAAGGTGTAAAAACACGGAGCTGCTCCAAGATAAACCCTCTCTCCCACGGTCTGACATTTAGAGAGGACGGAGCGTGGGAGTGTGTGAGAGGGGTTGCCCTGTGAGTGTGTTCCTGCACATGCTGCATGTGTGTGTGTGTGTGTGTGTGTGTGTGTGAGAGAGAGAGAGGTTTCCCTCCACCTCAGAGAAAAGCCCCATTGATAGAAGCTGCTCCTGTCCCCGTGTAAAGACCGGACCCTGGTCTGAAGGAAAGTCTGGGATTTTCCACCGTTACACACTTGTACATGTATGTGTGTGAGTCTGTGTGTGTTAGCGTGTTTCCCATGTTTGCACAGAGCCGTGTGACGTTTTAAAGTGTGTGATTCATGTAAAGCTGAGAGGGGAAATCTGTTTTCATGGTGTGGAGCTGGAGGAAGGGCTGGCCTCAG
The DNA here is from genome assembly GCF_033239565.1 of Halichoeres trimaculatus. Classification (NCBI taxonomy): domain Eukaryota; kingdom Metazoa; phylum Chordata; class Actinopteri; order Labriformes; family Labridae; genus Halichoeres; species Halichoeres trimaculatus. The sequence goes on along the minus strand of NW_027437186.1, from coordinate 37,955,727 downwards.
TGTCGGACGATGATCAGGGTCAGAGACGAGTCAGAGATGAGTCAGAGACGAGTCAGTCAGAGACGAGTCAGAGAGAAGTCAGAGACAAGTCTGAAATGAGTCAGATACAAGTCAGAGACGAGTCAGAAAGGAGTCAGAGACAAGTCAGGGATGAGTCAAAGACGAGTCAGTCAGAGACGAGTCAGAGAGAAGTCAGAGACAAGTCAGGGATGAGTCAAAGACGAGTCAAAGACAAGTCAAAAAGGAGTCAGGGATGAGTCAGGGACGAGTCAGAGACAAGTCAGAGATGAGTCAGGGACAAGTCAAGGAAGAGTCAAAGACGAGTCAGAGGGGAGTCAGGGACCAGTCAGGGACGAGTCAGAGACAAGTCAAGGATGAGTCAAAGACGAGTCAGAGACGAGTCAGAAAGGAGTCAGAGATGAGTCAAAGACGAGTCAGAGAGGAGTTAGAGACCAGTCAGGGATGAGTCAGAGATGAGTCAGAGACAAGTCAGAGATGAGCCAGAGACGAGTCAGAGAGGAGTCAGAGAGGAGTCAGAGTTGAGTCAAAGACGAGTCAGAGAGGAGTCAGAGACGAGTCAAGGATGAGTCAAAGACTAGTCAGAGACGAGTCAGAGAGGAGTCAGAGAGGAGTCAGAGACGAGTCAGAGAGGAGTCAGAGACCAGTTAGGGATGAGTCAGAGACAAGTCAGAGATGAGTCAAAGACGAGTCAGAGAGGAGTCAGAGAGGAGTCAAGGATGAGTCAGAGACAAGTGAGAGAGGAGTCAGAGACGAGTCAGAGATGAGTCAAAGACGAGTCAGAGAGGAGTCAGAGAGGAGTCAGGGAGGGGTCAGAGAGGAGTCAGAGACCAGTCAGAGACCAGTCAGGGATGAGTCAGGGACAAGTCAGAGAGGAGTCAGAGAGGAGTCAGGGACCAGTCAGAGACCAGTCAGGGACAAGTCAGAGAGGAGTCAGAGACCAGTCAGAGACCAGTCAGAGACCAGTCAGGGATGAGTCAGGGACAAGTCAGGGACAAGTCAGAGAGGAGTCAGAGACCAGTCAGAGACCAGTCAGAGACCAGTCAGGGACAAGTCAGAGAGGAGTCAGAGACCAGTCAGGGACTATGAGCACTTCTACAATTTCTTTGACTACAACACTTGCTACTACTACAACTACAACTATTATGAGTACTTCTGCTACTGATATAACTATTACAACAGTTGTGTCCACTTCTACAACTACTACATCTTCCTTTACTATGACTACTTGGTCTATTACTAGTACTTTTTTTTCTAGTACAACTACAAATATTTTCGACTTCTATTAAAGCTACTATGACTACTACTATTACTACTATTACCATAACAACTGCAACTTCTTTTAGTATGACGTAGACAACTAAGACTAATGCTACTACATCTTTTAATACGACGACTCCTTTAAGTTCTTCCTCTTCTACCTATACTACCATGAATAATGATAATTATAACAATTTTTTATTACTATCATCAGACTTTTTGGTGCCTTACGAGTCGCTTTAGGTTTTCCTAAAAATGCTACAACAGTAAAACAGCGTTAAACCAGAGTTAACAACAAACAAAACAAACAGAACAAACAAGAAAAAGCAGATGTGATGTGGTTCAACTGAATATGAAGTTCTGAAAAATGTGGATTTCCAGGAAAGATCTGAAACTGGGAAGATTCAGAAACACAGAAAGTCTCAGCAGAAAGTCTGTGTGACTGGGAGCTTCAGGGCTGAGTGCTGCAGGTAAAGGTGAGGGAGGAGCATGCAGGAGGAGGAAGGAGAAAAATCTGTGAGTCTGTCGTATTTGACAGGCAGGCAGTGAAGCTGTTTGAGGACAGGAGTCTGTGTAGGATCAGGACAGTTTATTCTGAAATAGTTGAAGTTTACGGCACAGTTTGTGGAGGAGAACAGAGAGAAGAGATATAAAGTTAAAGAGTGTGTGTTTAAAAATCTGAATCAGAAAACTTCTTCATCTGCAGCGAGAAAAAATCATCCTGGATTAAATCAGATTTATAAAAATTATAAAGAAAATTTCTTAACCTTAAAAAGCAAATATACTTAATTTCTGTATCAGTAAAATAATTATTTGTGCATAAATCAGATTGAGCCGTTGTAATCTCTTTTCTCTTTAAACTGCAGTGTTTGACATTTCATATCCATCGTCATCCAGCCTTTACCCATCATCCCTTGCTCCGAGCTCGTCACACTCTCCATCAGACCCCTCCACAGACCTGTCAGGTCAATAAATCTGACCTTTGGCGGAGAGCAGCTGATAAACTTCCTCTCCTTACATGCTGGCAGTAATTTACCGGCTCCAATAAAGGAGCACTCGACTCCTTCACCTCCTCCTCCTCTAGCTCGCTGCTCCGTCAGAGGCGGGCAAGTGGAGGAGCGGGCCAGTCAGCGAGCCGCCATGGTTGATGTTCATCACAGTGACACTGACCTACTTAACTGCCACCTCCTCTCGGACGTCAAAGAAATCAGCGCCTGACAGCTGGAGAAACGCTGGGTGGATGGATCCAGGCGTGACAGATTACAGGAGGAGAGGAGGAGAGGAGGAGAGGTGACTTTAAGGAGGCGCAGGAGTCTGGTCTTCCTTTGATCGGTGTTGTCTTTCAGACGGTGGATTAATCTGCTCACACACACACACACACGCGCGGCGAGGAAGGGGCCATCAGCGCTAACGTCTCAACTTGAATCAGACACAGATTGATGGCGGTGAGGCTGAGACGCCTTCGCCGCCTCGTACTTAGTGAGAGGCGAACGTGGGAGGCAGTGACCCGGAGCAAAGGTCTCATCAGCGCCTGTCGCCGTCTGAGGCCCCTCTGCCTGTCAAAGTCACATTTTAATCACAAACATCATTTGAATTTACACTAATGAATACAAATGACTCCCAGTACTCCACAAGCTGAGAGTCATAAATTATTCCCGCCGCTAACAACCGCGTTTCTGGAGCCCTTTTTCAATTAGCCGCCCCCGTGGAGACGATCACGGAGGGCCCGCCCAAATGAAGACAAACGACGCCTCTCGCTACGCCGTGCGTCTGCTCCTCTGGTTTAATAGCTATCTAATTCAGGAACATCTTCGACGTGGCGAGGCGTGAGGCGCCTTTTTTTGTTCCCAGCCAGAGCTTGATGAGAAAGTCACTTAATTGAAAGCAGGTGTTAATCAACCTTGCTCCGATGTGGCGTGTGATTCAGGAGGGAGTTTGACAAAGAGAAGATCGTCCTTGCCACTCAGTGACACAGACCGTTCAGCTCACAGAGACGGCGACGGCGGCGGCGGCGGCGCTCTCTCTCTGGCTCTATGTCTTTACAGTGATCCTCAGATTTAACCTGAACTTCAACGCTGCAAAAACTGAAATCTCATCAAGTGTTTTTTTCTCATTTTAAGTAAAATTTGTTGTATTATACTTGATATGAGCCATTTTCTCCTGACCAGGCCAGAAAGATGTCTGATTTCAAATCATTTAAAGACTAAATAAGGTCTGGATTACTGTAACTAGTAAAATCATTTGAGCACCAGGGGCGTCTCTTGGGTCTGAGAGCGTTGGGGGCTGAGCCCAGATCCTATAGTGAATTTTGGGGGATCCTACCCGGGACAAATGGTCCATCTCTCTGCTTTCTTTAGCCCTGTTGCATCTTTTCTACAGCCTGGTGCTGCCAACATGTACTTAAGAATGTGTCAAAATTAAATTTTATTATGCTGATGGTTCAGGATGATGCACGTAACACAGGAATTAAAGCCAAAAATAGATTTTTTTGGTAAATATTTTGACTGAAGCCCAGTCATATTCCCCCTCATTTTTAAAAAAGGGTTAGGGCTCTAATTTCATGGACCAGGTGTAAGTGCAGGCGCACCTGCCCTGCGCCGGCCTTCGCCGCAGACAGGCCGCAGACAGGGCGTGGCCCCGCACTTTGCAAGTTTCCTGCAGTGCCAAGAGAGGCGCAGTCAAAGCGCAGGGGAGCGCAGAGGAGGGCGTCCACGCCTCCCTCTGCGTAAATGGCAGAGAGGGAGGAGAAAAGCCGTGAGTGGGTTTAACACAGCCAAGCGCTGTTTTGCGCTGCAGCCGAGGCGCAGCGTCTGATTGGTCTGAGTGATCTCCAGCACCGTGGAAACAGTGTGCTGGAAAGACCTGGTAGCAGAGACGGTCAGAGCCGCTGTCCCTGCAGCAGGAGAATGGACAGCGTGGCACATCGGAGGACACGAAGCGTGTCACCGTGTGGGCCAGCTCCCGGGACAGATTTAATCTGTTCCTTTGTCATTAATAGGAGTAAAAAATGAAGACACAGTTACACAGCTGGCTTATCCATTCAGAATACTTTTGATCCACCTGCACTCCTGGTTTGTCATCACCAAATAGCAGAACCTTTGGTGATATACTGTATACTCTCCCAGTGTCTCCACCTCATCCTCCTTACAATAATGTACTCCATCTTTTTAGATCACGTTAAACATAAAGACTAAACAGAGAAATATGGGAAATCACGGGTAAATCCTGAGTGACACACATTTATTTTGTCTCTTTTTTCTCATTTTTTTCTTTGAATTAAATGAAATGAGAGAACCAGATATATACTCAGTATCAGATGTTAAGGCTGTTTATTGTTTAATTGTAAGATGTGCATCAAACTTCCAGCTGCCGTCAGGTTAACTTTCCATTATGACAAACAGCTTTAATCTGACATCAGATGTGACGGGACAGTTAATATAGATATAAATGTATATGCTGGTTCAGACGGTTACATTAAATAGTGATTGCTGTGATTGTTTACTGCATTAAAATGTGCCTGACACTCTGGAAACCTGCCTCTGAGGCTTTGATGACATGTGCGCCTGTCACCAAATTACAGCTGCGGAAGGTGCACTCTGCTTTACGCCGAGGATAGACCAGGTTGGAGCTGGCGAGCTTTCAGCGCACATTTTTTGGCACAAAATTGTCACTGCGCCAACATGAATCTGCTGACACCTCCCCCTGGCGCGCAGTCACACCCATCTCTGCGCGGAAGGTTTACCAAATTATCAAATTGGCAGCGCACGGTGGTGCGCCGCACAAAATTAACACTGCCCGGGTTGCGCCAGGCTTGCGCCCCCTGCGCTGCGCCACGAAATTATAGCCCTTAGAGGTTACATGATTACTTATTTTAGTTTGCTTTTCTTTTGTTTTGTTCTGTTTTGTTTTACACACCAGGCATTTAAAAAATGTTGAGTGATGATGCCCACGGACTATATCAGGAGCCATATTTCCCCCAAAAAAGCTCAACACATGAGTATATTTATTTAAGATTTAAATAAAATGTATTTAAAATTTATTATACTTACTACAGTAAGTGAATAAATATACTATAGTATTAAACTTCTCTCACAAACTGTGAGTGATTGAGTAAAAATGCTCCCAAGTGAATGTTTAAATAAAAATCTAACAATATAAAAAATAATATATTAACAAAAACACTCAAAAGATCAACAGTGATGACTATTAAAACATATTTTTTATTTTAATATATTGTAGCAACTCTGCTGTTAGGCTTATTTCAAATCAGGGCTCTACATGAACTTTTTCACTGGGAGTACTGGTGCCACCAACTTTCTCAGTTGGTCACACCAGCACATGATTTGGTCGCACTCTTTATTTATTTATCTATTTATTTATTTATCTATCTATTTATTTATTTATTTATTTATTTATTTATTTATTTATTTATTTATTTATTTATTTATTCATTTATTTGGGTGCAGTGACTCTAGAAATGATTTTCCTAAATACTTTACTGGAAATATGACGTTTTTCAGCCAATAAGGGCCAATATGAGGGCCAATAAGTCTAAAAAGGCATTTTCTACTGAAAATAAGAAGACAAAAATATAAAATAAGTCTGAAAATAAGACAAAAACACTCGATAAGATTTCACTTTTTGCAGTGAAATGAGTGAAACTAGCTGAAATAAGCTCCACATTTACCCTGATTTTATGTATCACATACTGTCCCTCCTTCCTCTACAGTGAATCATCCAAACCGTAGTTTTTTCCTGTTGCTGTGCTGAGAGTCACTTTATGATCATAACAAACCACGATGGAGGATAAAGACCTGAGTCACACACAGAAAACACAGAAAACGCAGAGAAGCTAAGAGCTTAAACACAGTGTTGTTGAGGGTCTGTCTTTAGGAGAAATGACTAAACCGACGTAAATCAGCGTCTGACTGACGACTCATTTCAGAGATGTTCCACAGCACATGACGCTAACGCCACATTCAGTTAGCGTTTCACATTCATAGCAGAGCTGTTTAGTGTGTCGGGCACTGAGTCCAATCTGCAGGAAACAAAAGCTGATTGTCTTCAGACCTTTAACGTTTTATGAGAGCTGGTGCCGTTACAACCCACAGAAGACTGTAACTTCAGGAATCCACTCAGCTGTGGACGGCTAACATGTCCAGACTCTGACTGTGGGAACCAACAGTGGCATGAGGTCCAGCTTCCATCTTACAATTGCTAATGAAACTTAAAATAATTATGCTACAATTTGGGGTTTGATCCCCAGCTTTCTGTGTGGAGTTTGCATGTTCTCCCCATCAACTGTATATAGAGTGGACAGCGTGGCTCCTCCATTTATCATTGTACGGTTTGAAGCCAAAATTCCTCCATCACAGGCGCAGACAGAGTCTGTGCAGTAGAGACTGTGAGGGATTCTGGGAGAATCTGAGTGGAGCTGGGTGACAAAAATAATTCTTATTTTTTTCTCTGGAGAGTCTAATCACTTCCTGACTCTACCTCCAGACATATTTTACAATCCCTGAAAAAAAATACACGAGAACGTCAGCTGTCAATCATCGTTAAACGTAACGTAAAACCTCGTTTTTAACCTCGTATAACTAATGAAAACAAAACTTTTCAGAAAAAAGAGGACTTGGACACAAGACGGCCAAATGATATCTTCAAATCACCACAACAATCAGACGTGAGAAACATTTCTACCAGGTGGATTAATTTTTTAAAGTTTGACCACAGCCCATCTGGAATGACTGGGGAGATGGATTTTTTGACCTATACTGCAGCCAGCCACCAGGGGGAGCAGTTTAGGTGGAGACCTCACTCCAAGCCGAGCAAGATGACGTCCATTTTTTACAGTCTAACTGATCACTCTTAATTGTCTGTAGGTGTGAGTGTGTGTGTGAATGGTTGTCTGTCTTTAGCTGCGTTTCCACCAAGCAGTACGGGTCGGTTCAGTACGGTTTGGGACGATTTGGGACAGTAAAGTCTCATCCCGTTTGCGTTTCCACAGCAAACTGTGCCCTCTAGTGGTGGGCGGCGTGTAAGCCGCATGCCGGAAGCCACAGCTGGTAAACAATAGCGCGACGCCGTAGCAGCTTACCCCGCTATTAAATCCAACAAAGAAGAAAACGCGACACAGTAAACAAAGAGCACGGATGAAGACATGCAGCATTTTGTCCTCTCTGTGATTTTCATGAAACTCTCTGTTACAAAGAACAATCAAGCTTCGTTTCAGAGAAGTCTGTGAGCCGCCAGGAGAAATGCAGCCGCTGTCGGGGTGAGTGACGATTCTTTTGACCAATCAACCGTCTGCAGTGTGTTGCTCCACCTCCCGAGAGCGGATCGGTTCAGTCTGGCACCCATACGAAAGGGTCCCAAAAAGTGGGACGGCTCGTCTCGGTTTTTAGGGATCCGTCCCGGGATGAGTCTGTGGAAACGCCGCTAAAAGCGCACCGTACCGAGACGAACAGACCCGGACTGCTTGGTGGAAACGCGGCTTATGTGTCAGCCCTGTGATTGGCTGGTGATCAGTCCAGGGTGTTTCCTGCCTCTCGCCCAATGACAGCTGAGATAGGCTCCAGCCACCCGCAACCCTGAACAGGATGAGGGGTTTGGAAAATGAATGAATGAATGTGATAGTTTATTTTTAAATATTTTCTATCAAACCTAAGTTTGAGTCTAGAATGTAAGAAAATAATATTTGGGGCTGAAAAATGTTTTATAAAAACTTTAGGTTGCGCCTGAGTAAAACAAGATAAACTAAAGCTTCTCAGATGGGCCGAGCCCAAATCTTTGATCAAAGGGAGAGAGAGTGGGAGGACTAAACCAAGCACTCGTTTCCTGTCTCCTTTCTGTCTCCCTTTGATCAAAGATTGGGGCTAGGCCCATCTGAGAAGCTTTAGTTTGATTTTGTTTTACTTCGGCTAGGCCCAACCGAAAACTTTGTTAAAACAGAAAAATGTTGTTTTCAGGTCAAAATAGTAAAAATAAATAAATAAATAAAAAACGAAAAACAATCCTGGTAAAACATCCTGATCCTGCCATAAAACCATCCTGACATTTTTTGCTCATATCGCCCCCTGATGGAGAACATGTTCCTTGGTCAGAAGCAGAGTTTGCTGATGTTTACACAGCAGAAAAAAAGAGATTTCAACGTATTTTTAGAAAAGTGCCAATCGAAAAAAAGAAAAGTTACTCGAATTAAGACATTATTTTAGTTTCAAGCAAATTTTCAAGCAAATTTTGGCAGATTTGTTTTTACACCAATTCAGACCTCATTTTTGTCTTAAAGCAACTTGAAATCAGACATTTTTCTGGACTGGTCAGATGAATGTGGCTCATATTAAGCCTAAGAAGACATTTTACACTGAAAATACGACAAAAACACTTGATTAGATTTCTGTTTTGGTGGTAATTTTCTCTAAATTGAATGTAGTCGTCTTGGGTATAATTTTGGACACCTTTGGATTACATAAAGAAAACAACATGTCTGAAACTCGTCACAGCGCCCCCATGTGGCTGTGAAGGGTGTGTAGTCATGGTAACAACCTGAGCTCTAAGATGCAGTCTGTGGTTATCGTTTGTTTTTTCTGACATGTTCAGATTTTACAAGACATACCAACACAGAGCAGTAAATGTCACAACTTCAGAAGATCAAACTCGCTCCTCACAGCACAGACCAACGTAACTCTACACTCCAACCACCGAGGACCCAACAGATCCAGCTCAGCCTCCACAAAACCAACTTTAGATAATTACAAGTGAGCGTACAGGAGGAGGCCCTAATCATAATCCAGTCCTTTGACATGTCTGTGGTTTCTGAGAGTCTGGAAAGCCACAGAGTGTCGTTGTGTTCGGGGAGGGGATGAATGGCGCTCTGTGTCTGTGTCAGCGGGCTGTCATCACAGACGAGCCGATGGAGTCCACTTACAAAGGCCGCGCTCGACAACCAGTCAGAAAAACACATTAATGCTCATTTATTCCTCTGCTCCAGACTCAATCAAGTCCAACGATCAGGGACGGAGACAGTTCTGCTCCAAAACAGGATCCAGAGAGACCCAGAGAGACTTAATCACAACACACGTCCTGTGTATGGATCACTGTCACGGTGAAAACAAAGTTATATACTCAGGGACTCTCAGCTCTCTCCAGCTTTGCTCCAACAGGAGGGTCCAACCTGACCTCTTCAGACTGACAGACCCTCAGGAAGTCCCTCTGACAAAAGCCTGACGTGCACCCAGGTCTCATCTCAAACCCAGATCCTTTAAGTAAAGATCTAACGTCGGGACATCGGGCAGGAATTCAGGAGAAATATGAGGCCAGGCACAACACCATCAAAACTATCACTGAAAGTTGAAGTTTATCAGAAAGAAGAGAGATCAGTGTTTTTCTCTGCTGAAACGATTTCTGTGATTAATTTTGTAGTGATGGTGGACACTGGAGCCTAACTGTCAGACAGAAAAAGGACAGAAGAGAAGAAGAAAGAGAAACAGGAGAGAGATAGAGCACCAGCTAAAGGCTAACACAGAAGCTAAAGGCTAAAACACAGAAGCTAAAGGCTAAAACACAGGAGCTAAAGGCTAAAACACAGAAGCTAAAGGCTAAAACACAGGAGCTACAGGCTAACACAGGAGTTAAAGGCGAAAACACTTGAGCTTAAGGTTAAAACACTGAAGCTAAAGACTAAAACATTGGCGCTTAAGGCTTACACACAAGCTAAAGGCAAAAACACAGGCGCTAAAGGCTAAAACACTGGAGCTAAAGGCTAAAACACAGGAGCTAAAGACTAAAACACTAAAGCTAAAAGCTTAAACACGAGCTAAAGGCTAAAATACAGGAGTTTAAGGCTAAAATACAGGAGCTAAAGGCTAATACACTGGAGCTAAAGGCTTGAACACAAGCTTTAGGCTAAAACACTGGGGCTAAAGGCTAAAACACTGAAGCTAAAGGCTAAAACAAGAGCCAAATGCTAAAATACAGGCGCTTAAGGCTCATACATTTGAGCTTAAAGCTTGAACATAAGCTTAAGGCTAAAATATTGGGGCTAAAGGCTATAACTCTGAAGCTAAAGGCTAAAACACTGGAGCTTAAGGCTTAAACACAGGAGCTAAAGACTGAAACACTGGAGCTAAAAGCTTAAACACAAGCTAAAGGCTAAAATACAGGAGTTTATTGCTAAATCACAGGAGCTTTAAGCTAAAACGCTGGAGCTCAATGCTAAAACACAGGAGCTAAAGGTTAAAAGGGCTAAACTGTTAGTGCTAATGTAGCCTCCAACCCACAGTCAGCAGTTATTCTGCAGTGGTCTGTTCAAACTTGAGAGTCTATCAATAAAATGAAGAGCCAGGTTACGTTAGCTCTGCTTGGTGAGGTTGGAGTTGGTAGATGAGCTCTGGTAGGACAGAACCAGGATTCACTAACGTTACACGTTACAGACACGTCTCAGAGCACCGGGCTGTGAGGAGAGAGAAATATAGCTTTATAGACTTTAAAGACAGGTGGATGTGTTGTTGTTTGGCTCAAAGTTTTGTTTTTACCTCCAGCTTCATGTCCACAGGTCAGAAACTCTTCCTGCTTCTTGTTTGTGTGTGAGAGAGAGAGAGAGACAGGGCAGAGGGAGCACAAAGAGGAGCAGCAGAGAAAGTAAATCTGCTCCATGGCTTCCCCCAGCTTCAGGTTTACATGTGTGTATCTGTGTGTGTGTGTGTGTGTGTGTTTCCAGGGGTTTCCATGCTGTCACAAAGGCCCCTGTGAGACCAGCTTATTTACCCTGCAGTAAAACCCGAGAGGGAGCAGAGCCAGGAGCTGAAGAGGAGATTTAGGGCCGCCCCTGGCTCCCTGCTCTGTGTGTGTGTGTGTGTGTGTGTGTGTGTGTCTGTTGTTCGACTTGAGTTATGCTGTATTCAGAGTTGGGGCCAAAAACCACACCAACCAGTTTCAGAAGAGTTTTTAATTAAAGAGAGAGGTATTACATTGTCTCAGTTATTGGTTAGATACTGGCTCCGATAATAATTAGCATAAATAAGCTGTTGTGCAAGTTAGAGGTTATTACATTTCACAATGCTGTTTGTTGCATAAGCACTTGCTCCGACTGTACAAGATGCTTTTTCACAGATGAATGCAAAATGTGCTGTTTGTTCCTTCAGGAATAATCTTTCTTCTTCTTCTTCTTTGTTTTTTTTTTTTTTTTTACAAGATCTGAGGAGAAAAAGTAGCGACAGGATCTCAAGGAGAGCACGAGCCTGCACATCACAGAGCGTTATCTGTCCGTGGGAACGCTGCGAGCAGCGTCGAGCGCTCCAAACACGCTCCAAACACGCTCCTCTTGAAGGGTATTGCTTTGTTACATTCCACATTTTGAACATTCAGTCAAACTCCAGGCTTTAAGAGTCTGCATGCAATACGACAGCTGGTGTGTGTGTGTGTGTGTGTGTGTGTGTGTGTGTGTGTGTGTGTTAGCAGCTAACAGAACAGAGCTCACAAGCAGCTACATCCAGAGGTTGAGGCTCAAACCAGCGGCGGTGGATCGTCTCGGCTCAGCGGCGTGGAGATGCAGCCCTGTCGCTTTGTACATCTGAGGCGGAAATGGAAAGTTTGTAAACCTCATCGTCGTTGTCGTTTTTTGCATTTTTGGCTGAGTTTGTATTAAAATAGCTGTGGAATACAGATAAAGGATGCTTTCGTATAACAAAACACACCTAAAACTAACTATTTAAATCTGTTTTGTACAGTTTTAGAAAAGAGTCATCAGAATCAACGTCAGATTGAAGTTTTAGGAAAAGAGTGAATTGAAAATCGAGGTTTTATTCAAACTTTTGTTACGTTGAATCATTCTTTATCTGTATCAGGATGTGCCAGCGGTGGTGATGTGCAGGAAGACCTTCAGAGTGACGGCGTTTTGTAGAAAATGGGTCCACAAACGAACTGAAAAGCTGAGATGTAATCCTCCTCCGGTTTGGCTCCACCACAAACAAATCCTGGCTCTCAAATCCTCGCTCTTCATCCCCGACCTCTACGGAGCGAGCGGCGTGAGTCGTTCCAAGGCACTTGATTCTTTTCATTCCCGACGATGATGAAGTGAAAAATCAATAGTCTCCTTTTCGCCAGCGCCCTCTCCTCCAGGGAACAAATGCACTTAATGAAATGATAATGCTTCATCAAAGCTTCTCATCAAGGTTACGAGCAGATTCTCCTTTCAGTGCGATGAGCTTTTTCTGCGTTTCCACCACGCTAAAGAAAAAGACGTGAATACTATCAGGTTTGAATTCCATGCAGTGTGAAAAACAGTGAAAGCAATTTGCAAAATAAAGGACATTGGAGAGAAAGAAACTCGGTGCGTTCAAGTTCAAACGTTGCTAAAGAGAAAGGCCAAACACCCTCAGCGAGCTACGCTAACGGACGTGATCACAGCACCGAGAGCTCCAGCAAAAACAGAGTCAAAGTCCATAACAACACAAAGTATCAAAACAGACGGAGAGGATCATAGGAAAGCTAGCTAAACCAAAGAAAAACCCAGTCCGCCTCCTCAGACGGTCTGAGCGTCACAGCCAGGTGGAGCTGAGGGGGGACCTTCAGACCACTTTGTGGTCTCGGGGACTCTCCGGTTGCCACTGGTTGCCGTGAAGCTGTAAAATGCCCTGTAAAACCTCCAGCCAGACTTTGTAGCAGAAGAGATACTGATCCTGAAACGAGAGAGACAAAGGGCACGTCTAGCTTTCTGGAAACGTCTGCGTTTTAAAGCTTGACCTTTGAACTTTGACCCCTCCCCCGGCTCGGCACTGACCTTGGTTTGGATCATCCCGTGCCGCTGAAGCCTCATCTCTTTTACGATTTCAGTCACATCAATCTGAGAGAGGAGACAGAGGTGGTTAGACACAGGTATAGGATGTGTGTGAGCCGTAACTCACTCAGTGTGTTCACACAGCGCGGGACGCTAACGTTAGCTCGCTGTTAGACTGAGGAGGATGTCGACCATCGAGGTGAGCTTTGATTTGCTTCACAAACTTTAAACAATCAATACAAACATCCTGGGGAGGCTGAAGTCTGAGTAGGATTTTTTTTTTTTTTTTTTTTTCTTGTATTAATTTATTTTATTATTTATTAAATTGTTTTTTTTCTTGTGAGTTTAATTATTTTTATTTTATTTTTTTTTTAATTTTACATGTAGTGTTCTTATGTCTTATGTTAGATTTTATTTATTTTATTTTATTTTATTAATTTATTTATTTTTATTATATTTTTTCTGTACAGCTCTTTGGTCAACAGGGCCTGTTTTTAAAGTGCCTAACAAATAAAGTTGGATTGGATTAAATCAACAGTTTAACGACAAAAACAGGAATTTATCACTTGGAGGAAAAGTCAGACAGACCCAAATCCAGACTTTTACATGACTAAATCCAGGTGAGTTCTCTAGTTTGGACTTCACGACAAATATCTGTGTCAACAGGGGGCGCTAAAATCAACAGAAATAAAAGATCCTGACAGTAGCTTTAAAGCAGCTATAAGAAGCTTCTGGGACAAATCCTCAAATTACCGACCAGGACCATCCCACTTTTTGGGACCCTTCTGTCAGGGAACCCAGACATACTGCAACGGCTCCAGAAGGTGGAGCTAGAAACACTGCAGACCACTGATTGGTGGAACCACAGACTGTAAAAAAAACATGACGTCTGCTTGCGCGATTCGAAGTGAGGTCTCCACAAAAACTGCTCCCCCTGGTGGCTGGCTGCAGTATAGGTCAAAAAATCCATCTCCCCAGTCCTTCCAGATGGGCTGTGGTCAAACTTTAAAAAATTAATACACCTGGTAGAAATTTTTCTCACGTCTGATTGTTGTGGTGATTTGAAGATATCATTTGGCTGTCTTGTATCCAAGTCCGATTTTTTCTGAGAAGTTTTGTTTTCATTAGTTATACGAGGTTAAAAACGAGGTTTTATGTAACGTTTAACGATGATTGACAGTTGACATTCTCAATTATTTTTTTCAGGGATTGTAAAATATGTCTGGAGGTAGAGTCAGGAAGTGATTAGACTCTCTAAATAAAAAAAAAAAATATTATTTTTGTCACCCAGCTCCACCCAGATTCTCCCAGAATCCCTCACAGTCTCTACTGCACAGACTCTGGCTGCAAACTGCTTCAACGTCTGCTCCTGAGACGGAGGAATTTTGGCTTCAAAACCGTACGATGATAAATGGAGGAGCCACGCTGTCCACTCTGTGTACAGGCTACAGGTGGAACAAAGAGCTACATGCTAACACAAAGAAGACAAACTGCTGGATGTCTTTATCCTTGATCTTTGCTTCCTGTGTCGTGTTTTCTTCTTCGTTGGATTTATTAGCGGGGTAAACTGTGTCGCACTTCTATGGTGTCACACTATTACACAACTGACATGGCTATTGGCATCTGGCTTACACGCCACCTACCACACTGCAAAAAACTGAAATCTTATCAACTGTTTTTATCGTATTTAAAGACTAAATGAGGTCTGAGTTGCTGTAACAAAGTAAAAAAAATCTGCCACAAGAGAAATTAGCTAAAACTAGAATAATGGCTTAATACAAGAAACTTTTCTTTTGTTCCTTTGGCAGATTTTATTTACTTGTTACAGCAATTCAGACCTCATTTTGTCTTTAAATAACTTGAATGAAGACGTTTTTTTCTGGACTACTCAGGTGAATGTGGCTCAGATTGAGTCTAACAAGACATTTTCGACTGAAAATTAGACAAACACACTTCAGATTTCAGTTTCTTGAAGTGCAAGACTGGCAAACAGGATCAGGCATTACTGATCCAATTGTTTTTCTTTGCTGATCTTGTGCCGTGTATGTTTGGGAAATGCTTTCTGACTGAAAATCCAATCCTGCTTTCTCTTAGGCTCTTAGGTTTACACAGCGCCAAAAACGGTCAAATCCAACAACATTTCGTTGCGTTTTGTACAGAAACGTAAACTTTTAAAAACGCCCTCCAGTGGAGAGTTTTTCAAAACGCTCCTCCATCCAGCTTCGTATAAACACAGAGCAGAGAGTTTCAGGGTGAAACACTGACGCCACTGCATGGGCATTCATGCACACAGCTACAACTTCCTGTTAAGCCATTACGGTCCAGTTAGTGGCGGTAATGCGCCTCAAGGTTGGATTGCCAACGTCTCACACAATAAAACGTCAGAAAAAGAAAAAACAACAACAACAATGACGGCTGATTTTCGAGTAGCTTATATACACACATATATCCACATTGCCAACTACTGGCCTGGCATGGCCACTACATCATTGTGACTTGTCCTCTTGGAGTCGTATTGGAAACAAAAAGGAAGAGTCTTTGCGTGGAGTAAATGTTTCCTTCGTTGTAAACTCAGACACGAAAAAGTGAAGAAAAATCAGATTCTACGACGTCTCCGCATTAAATCACAACACAGAGACAGTCGGTCCAGCTCCTGGTGTTTCATAACCAGCTGAAAACTTCTTACAGGAGCTTTAGATAAAACCATGGATGAAACTGTTTGATGACATACTTTCAGACATGATCATCTTTAAAAAGTTTGGTTGGACCTACTCTCAGAAATATTTACTACACTTGGTTTTAATGACCCAGTCTGAGACCAACCCGTGCTGGGTTCAGGATAATCCTCTTTTACTGGACCAAAGTTATTCCCACACTCCTCATAAAGTCTGAGCAACACAAACTGGAGGTTTTATCTGGAAAAAGTCTCTGTTGGCTTTAATCTGATCAGATTACCCTTTTTATAACCCGATGGTGTGTGAGATATTCTATGTGCTCTGCTAACGTCCACTCACAGGTAAATCGTTCTCGATGAGGCTGAGGATAACGTCGGTGCAGATTAAGACTCCTGTGCGTCCGATGCCGGCGCTGCAGTGCACGGTGGCCGGCCCTTTGTGATGCACCGCCCTCAGGTAGCGGATGAAACGCACCAGATGCTCCGAGCTGTGAGGGACGCCGTGGTCGGGCCAGTGCGTGAACTTCAGGTGACGCACGAAATGTGTCTCACCCGTCTGGAAATGAAGATTATTTAATGACAAAGCTGATTTTACTGAACTTAAACAAACCAGAGACCGTCACAGATCTCACCTCCGTCTCCACCATGCGGATCATCTTGATGTGGAAGTACTCCAGGTGCTGCTGGTTCTCCAGGTGGATCTGGTACCTGCCGGTGTCCAGAGGCACGCTCAGCCTCTCCGGCCAGTACCTGTGACATTTGATCCTCCCGCGTTCGACCTCCTGCGTCATCATGGCGATGACGTCGGATTTATTCTCCCAGATCATCTGCCAGAAGGCCGGCACCGTGGAGGGCAGGGGGCCCTGGCAGGAGATGTAGAAGAACTCCTCGTCGCCAACATGCATCCGGATGAAGCTGGCGTTGATGTAGTCCTGGCTGTCTCCAATGGCAACGCGAGTTTTGTCGTCTGAGGGTGAAAGAGGAAGAGGAGAAAGCAGCGTGAACTCTGTGTTTGTGGAAAACGAAGCGTGTTACATAAACCACGCCGTCCCCTCAGTCACAGTTTTTATCTTAATGTTTGATTCATCACTTCACGTCCTGCTCACAAACAACAAACACTGCACACACTGTTGTTCCTCCAGAGCAGACTCAGTGTACAGTAAATAAAGTCAGGTCAACAGCTCTGGGCTCTGGAGTCGGGCTCAACAAACCCTCGCTGTGAGGAAGGCTGCTGGTGATGAGAGAGGTGATAGATGGAGGAAGGTGAGGAATGTTTCCTGGGTAAGTCCCACACCTCTCACTGCTGAGGTCAAAAAGCCACAGACTGGAAATCAGGCTCTCCAAATAAAACAGTTAGAGTCAGAAAGTGAAGGATCAGAGCTGCTCTTTTTTCTGGGTTTGATAAACAAACAACCAGACATTTGGTGAGGGGCTGTGGTTTTCCACTGGGGGTCAAAAAACCTCTTTATCAAAATCCACCCTGTTAGCTCCAACACCATGAGGTGAAGCTGTGCAACAACAGGTATCATGTATGTACAGGTTTCACACTCTTTAATCTTTAAACCACATTTCAAGTTTTGCATCCAAAATCCAAAAGCTGCAGTTCCTCGGGTGACCACCAGAGGCTTATGTGAGTCATTCTCCATAAAACCTCATATTGTAAACCTCAAAGCATAACTGTATAGATCAGGGGTCTGCAACCTCTACTTTCAGTTTACTTTATCTTCACAATAAAGACACAAAAATGTATAAAATTCTTTAAATTCCAGTGAATAATAAGCTATTGAAAAGTATTTCTGATTTTTTAAAAATTGTACGAGATATCTAAGTTTTATTTTAGTTTTTAAATAAATTTGCAAATACTTAAAAAAAAAAAGAAATTTAAAAAATGAGCAAAAATTTTTTAAAAAATAATAATAATAACTTTTTTTTTTCAAATTTCAAAATGTTAAAAATACCCATTTTTAATTAAATGAA
Source organism: Halichoeres trimaculatus (assembly GCF_033239565.1). Classification (NCBI taxonomy): domain Eukaryota; kingdom Metazoa; phylum Chordata; class Actinopteri; order Labriformes; family Labridae; genus Halichoeres; species Halichoeres trimaculatus. Next base: position 37,938,022 of record NW_027437186.1, on the reverse strand, counting down.
ATAAATATGCAAAAAGTACAAAAATTATATATTTGCAAACAATTTTGGAATGTCAAAAAATTGCAAAAAAAAAAAAGAACTAAAAGAAATCAGAAAAAATACATTACCCTCTGTTTAAAAAAAAAAAAAATCTTTATTTCAATAATGTTTTTTAAGGCTAAAAAGAACCACAGGTTGCATTCCCTTGGCCTAGATAATGATAATATCATAATAAAAATAATAATAATAATAATAATAATAATAATAATAGAGGGTAGAAAAAAATATAATAATTATAAATAAAATTAAAAAAAGAAAGAAAAAAAAGAAGAAAAAATAATAATAATAAATAAGTCAAAATAATATATAAAGAATATGAATAATTCATGTGTTGTAAATGTGCGTTTTTACATAGATTTACATTAAAGTCATGTTTGTATTAGTGTGAATGTCATTAAAGACTTGAATTCCTGACTGCTTGAACACACACACCATCTCTGCATTTACCCCCTGAATACAAACCAATTACACAGCTTGTAATTTCCTCCCAGCGCTGCTTTAATTATTAAAAACAATAAATCTCTGATAATTACAAAGCTGGAAACAAACGAGGTCTTCTTCATAATCACATACTTGACCGACTCAGAGAAAGTGATTATAATTACTGATATAATACAGGGAGTGATTTGTTGAGCAGACGTGAGTTAAATGTTGCAGACTCATTTCTCTCCCCCTCCTTCAGAGAAAAATGAAAAAGAGCCAAACAAACAGGCTCTCCTATAAATGCCAGGTCTGTGAGTATCCAGCTTTTACAGGCTTCACTTCACCAATAAAAAGCTCCAACAGGGGGACGTAAAACAAAGTGCAGCGCTTTAACAAATGGAGAAAGTGAAAGTTCAGATTCCCCCTGAAGGAAGTCCAGGTCCAGTGAGACACTTACAGGGTAGGATGTCTCTGTAGCGGTTCTTGTCTCTGTTCTCGGGGGCTTTTCCCACAACGCAGTTGTCAGAAGGCTTCAGGTGCTCCAGAGCCTGAAACCAGCGACAGAAGCACAAAAACATCAGGTTCTGTTTCTCACTGTTACTTACAATTCAATTTACACTGCGATTCTTTAATATTTCTGATTTTAAGTTTGCTTTTTTAACACCAGGCCATGTGAAAACGTTGATGATGTCTACAGACTTTATCAGGAGTCATATTTTCCCATAAAATTCATATCACGAGTAAAAACATTTCTCCCTCTGCTGGACAAAAGTGGTAACTTTTTTTTCCAATCCAGTTAATTAACAAAGACTGAAACAAAGGATTTCAAAATAGCTTGGACGAAATGTCCCTGAAACTTTTGTGCAGATAAAACTTTTTAGGTGAAATTTTTCAAAATTCAAAATTTTAAATGTTTAAAAAAATTTTTGTAATTCTGTTTTCTTTTTTTGTAATTTTATTTTATTTTTTCAAAATGTTTCAAGATGTTTCAAAATATATTGGAATTTTATTTATTTATTATTATTTTTTTTATTTTTTTTATTAAAATTTTTTAATACTTTTCAAATTTTCAAATGTAAAATAATTGCAAAAATTTTAAAAAATTAAAATGAAATAAATATGCAAAAATTTTAAATGTAATAAATTGCAAAAAATAAAAAAACAAATAAATTTGCAAACAATTTAAAAATGTCAAAGCACAAAAACATTAGGTTCTGTTACTCTACAGACTGCAGCTGGATGCCTCTAGGTCTAATATATAAAATATATAAATACATAAAAAATATCAAACATGTGTTTATATGTTTAGTCTACACCCAATGTTAAAAGTCTGCCGTCAGTATCAACAGTTTTCAAACGTGTACGCTGCTTTAATCAACTAATGTTTAATTTCACCGTTTGTTTCAGTCTACATCTCTAAATGTCCCAGACTGGTTAATGTGAACGTTACAACCATAGACTGTAAAAAAAAGTAAAAATGGACGTCATCCTGCTCAGCTTCAAGTGAGGTCTCTACAAAAACTGCTCCCCCTGGTGGCTGGCTGCAGTATAGGTTAAAAATCCATCTCCCCAGTCATTCCAGATGGGCTGTGGTCAAACTTTAAAAAATTAATCCACCTGGTAGAAATGTTTCTCACGTCTGATTGTTGTGGTGATTTGAAGATATCATTTTGATGACTTTGTGTTCACGCCCTCTTGTTTCGGAAAAGTTTCTTTTTCATTAGTTATTAGCGGTTAAAAACAAAGATTTACGTCACGTCTAACGATGATTGACACCTGACGTTCTTCTGTATTTTTTTGGGGGGATTGTAAAATTTGTCAGGAGGCAGAGCCAGGGAGAGATTAGACTCTCCAAGGAAGAAAATATATAGAAAAAAAGAATAAAATTCTATACCTAGATAAATCCCAGTGAATAATTTAAAAAATTTGAAATTTTTTTAAAAATATTTAAAATATTATAACAGATATCTTAGTGTTTATAATTTTTCAATAAATTAAAAAACTCAAAAATTAAAGAAAAAATCAAATTATTGATAAAAAATTTGAAATTTTTTTATCAATATTTTTTTTTTTCAAATTTAAAAATGTAAAGAGTATCCACTTTTTTAAATAAAATAAAATAAATATGAAGAATTTCAAATAAATTTTAAATGGAATACATATGCAAAAATGACAGAAGTAATACATTTGCAAACAATATTGAAATTTGCTAAAAAAAAAAAAATAAAATAAATAAAAAGAAACCTTCAAAAGTACAATTCCCTCTGTAAAAAAATGAATTCTTTATATCAATAATGTTTTTTAAAGCTACAAGGAACCACTGTAAAGGAGTCAAGGGCCACAGGTTAAAGACCCTTGGCCTAGAAAATAATAATTATGATATAATTATACTACTACTACTACTTATAATAATAATAATAATAGAAATAAAAATAAAAATAATAATAAAAATAGAGGATAGATAAATATAAAAAAACATAAAGAATATGAATATTTATGTGTTGTTAATGTGGGTTTTCACATAGATTTACATTGACAGCAGATGTTCTTCTGTATTTTTGGGGGGGATTGTAAAATTTGTCGGGAGGCAGAGCCAAGAAGAGATTAGACTCTCCACAGAAAAAAATGTAATTATTTTTGTCACCGGCTCCACTCAGATCCTCTGTGAGTCCCTAACAGCCCCACAGTGCAGACTCTGGCTGGACAATGGTGGCGCTAACGATGGAGGGATTTTGGCTTTAAAGACCTTACAGTGGGAAAAGGCGGAGCAGTCTTTGATTGTGACACACACACAAACACACACACACACACACACCATGAATTCCTTGATCAGCTCCTGCTGGTCCAGTTGATGCTGCAGGATCTGGATGAGAGCTTTGACCCTGGAGCCGGAGTACTGGCTGGTCTTGGAGGGACTAATGACGGCTAAACTGGCCAGCTCCTCCTCAGAAACAATGGGAGGGCCTGAGGAGTCAGAGAGGAGGAGGAAAGTGTTGTTTGTGAGACAAAGCAGAGGTAAACAATCACTGTAACCTCAGCGGAGAAGGACCAGGAACCTGTTTGAGGGGAGGATGTTTCCAGAGCGCTGGCCTCAAACACGTCGTCGTCTTCTTCTTCGCTGCTCCAGCCGTCTGATTGAGATTTCCCCATGTCTTTACACGACTGGTCCAAAAGTTTGGTCACAATTTGTTTCCTGGGGGAGTCAGGGGGCAGGGGTGAGACCAGACCATTTTACTCTTCGGTAGGAGGGGATGAAATCATGCAAGGCTGAGCTTCCTGTCCCTGCGACTTTTCCACCTAAAATACAGTATAGACAAGAGGCTAAAGTATCTGTTGGCTTCTGCGTCACCTACTGCTCTGAGGCTACACATCATGGCGCTAAAAGCTTCCTAGCTGCCTCAGTGAGGTCCTCTGCCCTAAGCATCAGCGTGGATTCACTGCTCTCTGCTGCCTCTTTGTGGACGAGAGTGGAACAACGGTGGACCAAAACAACTGAGGAAGCAGGAGGAGGAGGAGGAGGAGGAGGAGGACTACAGGAGAGGGGGTAGGAAGACGCTACGAGAGGGGAGAAGTTACTACCTGTCAGAAGCTCCATGCAACATGTCAGAGACACTAAGGGACGGGCAGCAAGCTTGATGAGAAGGCGTGCTTTCACAGCTCTCCTGTTAACAGACGGAGGCGCAGCCGCACCAGGAGACAGACGGGAGGAAAATATTAGTCGCAGATGTTAGTGAAGAGACAAGGAGGGCTGTCACGTCATTAAGGAGTGTTAAAATCATGAAAACCAGGACGAGGTCCGTGCGTTTTACCTGTTTGAGCGCAGCCTCGTCTGTTACTATGGTGATCCGGTGAGGGGGAGGAGGGGGGGTGGTCAAAACAACGACGGGTTCGTTGAGCAGAGGGTCTGAAGCTGCTTCTGTAACAAATACAAGACAGATAAAACTTTTAAAAGGTGAAACTTTTCAAAACTCAAAATTTCAAAATGTTCCAAAAATTTTTTGTAATTTTATTATATTTTTTCAAAATGTTTCAAGATTTTTCAAAATATATTGGAATTTGGTTTTATTTTTTAAAGTTTTTTGAAATGTAAACTTTTTGAAACTTTTCAAATTTTCAAATGTAAAAAAATGCAAACATTTAAAAAATTAAATAAAATAAAATAGATATGCAAAAATTTCAAATGTCATTAATTGCAAAAATTGAAAATTTTATAAATTTGCAAACAATTTTGAAATTTGTAAAAAAAAAAAGGAATTAAAATATTTTTAAATTTTATTTTAATTAAAAAAAAATTATCATTTTTTTATTTTTAAGTTTTTTAATATTTTGTATTTTTTCAAATAATCAAATATAAAAATTGCAAACATTTTTAAAAAAATCACATGAAATATATATGCAAACATTTTAAATGATTTTTTTATGTAATAAATTGCAAAAAAAAAAAAAAAAGTAATGAATTTGCAAACAATTTCAAAATGTCAAAATTTGAAAAAATGAAAAAAAATGTAATTAAAAGAAATGTGCTAAACTTTTAAACATTTTGAAAGAATATTTGAATTAATAACACATATTGTTAATATCCTTCATCTCATCATTTTTCGTTGTTTTCTTAAGTCTTACCACATATCTAGAATTAATTTCAAGCCAGCACGTTGTCAGGTAAATGAATCCATCCACAGAGAATTAAAATCTGTATTTTTTCTAGATTTGTCTTTTTCTAGATTTAGTTATCTTCCCAGGGCTGTAAAACTTGAGGTTAGCTAAAGCTACTTCCTGCGTGTATATTTAGCTCATTTGAAACGCAGCTGCAAACCGGCACAGTGTCACACACAAATGGCTGAGGTCATTGTGGTGTGGAGGAGCAATGAAAGATCCAGGTTGCAGGTTGCATGCGCTAAATCCTAGTTTAAAGAGGTTGGTTTGTAACTGTTATTAAAGGGCACGCAGTCTGAGTGGATCACCTGCAGCACACCCACTAAGAACAGGTACAATTTTTTAGTTTGTACAATTAAGCGCTTGTTATTTTGGATCTTAGTGGATCTAAGAAATCTGCAACATGTGAGTTATTAAAGTCTTACCTGGAGGCCGATCCACTGGTTTGTTCAGGAGGACGTCAGGAGCGGGGCAGGTTTCAGGGCTGGACCCAGGAGCCGGCTGCTCGGCTAAGATGGCCTCAGTCTGAGCCGACATGTTGGGCGGCGTGGGCGCCTCGGAGTAGGTGAGGGGCAGGATGTCTCTGCAGATGGTGAGCTGAACGGAGCCCTCAGCTTTCCGCAGGATGTCCACCACCTTACTGTGGCTCAGGCCGGACACGATCACGCCGTTCACCTGGAAACACACGAGGAGCGTGATCATTTCTTCACCACAGAGACGTCAAAACAAACAAAATCCAGACGCCACCTTTACCTCCAGGAGAATATCTCCCACTTTCAGTCTGCCGTCCTGCTCGGCCACTCCACCTGAGCAGATCTCCTTCACTCTGAGCATGCTGCCGTTGGTCCCCCCGACCAGAGCGAAGCCCAGGCCTCCTCCGTCAGGTTTCATGAACTCCACCTGCATGATGCAACTCTGAGGGCGACGAATCAGGAGCAAAAAAGAAAAGTGTGTGAGTTTCTTGTTGATGCATTTACTGAGCCTCACACACACACAGCACACACACACACACCCCTTGCAGAGAGAGCGTTTGCAGATTGACACACAGTAGACTCATGTTACAGAGGGAGCTGATGGTGTGTAGGAAAAAGAACAGAGAGCTGGAAAAATGTGACAAAAGCAGCAGAAAGTTTGAGTTTTTGGACAGAGACGACTCACGTCTTGGTCGTGGGTGAAAGGCAGACACCTGAAGTTCCCGCCGCTTCGACACAAAGCTTCAGCTGAAAAAACAAAGGAAGAGTTTAGTCTGAAACCAGAAAACACACATAGCCACATCCACTCAGCGCTGAGGAAATAAAACTTCATTTCTACATCCCAGAGTCCATTTTCTGCTTCAGATACGAGGACAGACACACACACACACACACACACACCTCCCCCCTCTGCAGACATCCTGACACAGACGTGTTGACGGCTGCGTCTCCTCTATGACAGCTGAAGGAGTCTGCTCCTCTCACACTGACCCTCTGCACCGTCCCACCGCTGCTGCACCGTCACCAAGCAACTGAGATACCTGCCCTGTAGACCCCTGCCTCTGTACGGCTCTGTGTGTGTGTGTGTGTGTGTGTGTGTGTGTGTGATGGATACAGCTCTGCACTCCAATACACCAGTGGAGGGCCTGAGGCTCGCTAATTATTAATCTTGCAGTGAGAGCCCAGGATCTGTCTGTCAGCATTCAGATCACACACACACACACACACACACACACACACACACACACACACACACACACACACACACACACACACACACACACACACACACACACACACACAGGCATGCACATACAGCTTCAGACAGTAGTATCTTTCAGCACTGAGCTCTGGCTTCAAGCAAACAAAGGGACAACGAGGGAAAGACGAAAAGGAACCACAGAAACAGGGCTGCAGAAAGAAGTGAGGTGAAAAAAAACTCTTGTGCAAAAAAAAAAAATTGGGGGAAAATTTTTTTCAAAATTTTAAATTTCTAAATGTTTTGAAAAATGTTATATATTTATTTTTTAATGTAAATTTCATATTTTTTTCGTAATTTAAATAATGTTGTTTTTTTAAAATTTTTTGAAATTGAAATTTTTTTGAAATTTTTCAAATTTCTAAATTTAAAAATTATGAAAGATAAAATAAAATAAATAAAATATTTTTTTTTGGTGAAATTTTTCAAAATTTAAAATTTCTAAATGTTTTGAAAATTTTATAATTTTTTTAAAATGTTAATTTCATATTTTTTCAGTTTTAAAATGTTTATTTTTTTTTTTTTTGAAATTATTATTTGTTTTAATTTTCCAAATTTTCAAATTAAAAAAAAAAAATCCAAGCATTTTAGAGAAATGAAATGAAACAAATATGCGAAAATTTCAAACAATGTAATAAATTGCAAAAATTAAAAAAGTTAATAATTTGCAAACAAGTTTGAAATGTCAAAATTTGTAAAATTAAAAAAAAAATGAAATTTCAAAAATTTCAAAAAATTTTGAAGAACATATGATTTCAATAACATAATTTGTTTATAATGTTTAACTCATCATTTTTTGATGTTTGCTAACGTCTAACCACATATCAAGCCTGTTTATCAAGACAGCACATTGACACTTCAATGAATCCATCCACACAGAATTAAAATCAGTATTTTCTTCCAGATTAGTCTTTTTGTAGATGTAGTTATCTTCCCAGGGCTGTAAAACTTGAGGTTAGCCACAGGTGCAATACCCTCTGTGAGAAAAATAAAAATTCTTTATTTAAATAATATTTTCTAAAGCTACAAGGAGCCGCTGTAAAGGAGTTGAAGAGTCAGGGATTGCAGAGCCTTGGTTTAGATAAAGAAAAAACTGAAAAGCTCGTTTGGAGTTTCTGATTTTTCTATTTTGTTCTTAACTTGAATGAAATGTTCCTGAAACTTTCAAGCGCAAAAAACTTTTGAATTGCTTGAACTTGTAAAAAACTGACCATCTTCAGTGGGAGAGATCCTCTCTGGAGAAACCGGCTCCTCAAAACGAGCGAAGAACTTCCTGTCTTTCTTCCAGTCGAACAGACCTGCAACAACAAAAACATAAAAACATGAAGAGTGAAATTTTTCCGAGGAATGTTTGTTGAGCAATAAATCATAAAGTCTTTGCATAACGTTTCTGGTAATGATTGATCCGTGAGTCTCTAACGATCTGGTTCCTAAGCAGTCCATCAGTGCGTGTAACAACACAGCTGCCCTGTTGATGCATCACTGGGTAACTCCTCCATAAATCCTCCAGACGCTCTTACCGTTCCACTTGGCCTTCGGGGTCACGGGCTGCTCCTCTCTGTGACAGGGACAAACACAAAGAGTCACTCAGAGAAACTAACCCTGACTCTGAGGTTACCTCCTGACTCTGACTGACTCTGACTGACTCTGAGGTTATCTCCTGACTCTGACGCCACGTACCGGATGATTTTCAGCTTGACTTTCCGCGGGGCCAGCTCACAGGCTTTGACGGCGTCCTCCAGGGTCATTCCCAGCGTGCACCTGCCACAGATGTAGAGGATCTTGTCGTTGGGCTGGACACTGCCCTCCTCGCTGGCTGGAGAGCCTGGCACCACCTCCAGGCAGTAGATGCCCTGCCATTTGCTGCCAATGCCTCCTGTCAGCTTAATGCCTGCACACAGAGAGGAAACACTCAGAACAACACATACAGTCACTGAAATCTGAGACTTAAGAGTCACATTAAACAGAGTTAATCAGTTAATCAGTTAATCATAAACAGTGAGTAAATCTAAATCTGGATTAAGAAAAGTAAAAAACTGAATTTTGCTGCTTGAATAATTTGTCAAGAGCCTAGAAAAAAAATTTGATCGACATATGTGGTTTAAATCTGTGTAACAGTCAGATTGCCTCGTGGTTAAGGTCGGCTTCATGAGGTTCCCCCTCGCGCATGTGGCCCGGGTTTGAATCCAGTCTGTGGCCTCTTTCCTGCATGTCACTACCCCACTCCCACCCTGTTTCCTGCTTTATCCACTGTCCTCTCTACTATTCAATCAAAGGCAAAAAAGCCCCCAAAAATAATAATAATAATAATAAAAACTTCAGCCCTAAACAGAATGATTAAGTTACTGAGTCAGAACCAGAGCACAGATGAACCCCTGCCGGCCTGAACTCCTATTTCCACTTGGTCAATGAATGACAGGTCATTGTGTGTCGGCTGCTGTCTGTATTACCACAGCATGTTGAACAAGCCTCTATTTTTAAATCTTGTCTTAAAACCCACCTTTTTTCACTGGCCTTAAACACATCGTAATTTTTGATTTTATTTGAATTAATTTTCATTTTATTTCATTTTATTTCATTTTATTTTAAGTTTTTTATTTTATTGTATTACTTTTATTTTGTTTTGTTTAATTTAATTTTGTTTTTTTTTTATATTATATTGTTTTTAAATACTGTTGTATTTTATTTTTTTCTTTTATTTAATTCATTTTTTTAAATTTAATTTTGTTTTATTTTATTATTTTTTTTAACTGAGCCTGTTTTTTGAGTGAAGGGTAGCTAAGGTTAATTTATTATTATTATTATTTATTTTTTAATTTTATTATCTTTAATTTTATTATTTTTTATTTTATTATTATTTATTTTTCTGCCTAGCTGTTTTTTTTTTTTTTTTGCAAATTTAAAATGGATCTTCCCATTTTTTGTTATATCTCTTAGGTTACTTTAAAAAAAGAATAAATGCTAATTGTAAAGTGATTTTTCCTCCTCAATAAAGGAAGAATATTAAAAAAAAGAAAAAATGTTATTGAAATTTGTATTTTTCAGTTGGACGGCAATTTTTATAATATAAATACAAGAGATGTGATATAAAAGAGTTGTGTTCATATCCTTGCAGTCCTACTTTTTAGAAATGTTTAAACTATATACAGCCTGAGGGAGACAGAAGTTTAATGGTTGATTTCATTTTGTTTATTTAGTTATATATTTGATTGCTCTTCTTCATGCCTTCTAATTATATTTCATATTTTACATGTTTTCTTGGTCTGTCTCAGGTTAGCTGCTCTTTATTTTATTCATTTTTCTGTTCAGCACTTTGGTCAACAGTGGCTGTTTTTAAAGTGCTTAACAAATAAAGTTGAAGTTGATTGAATATATTAATATGAAGAGTTATGATATACATAAATACACAGACTAATATCTGTTAAACATGGTTCATCCTGCCCTGTCTCACCTCTTCCTGTAAACAGTTTTTGTCTGGTCCAGTTTTAATCTCTTATTTTGGATCTTATGGCTTACTTTATCACTTATTTTATTGTATATTTATCACATTAAATCTTATTTTCCTCAGAGGAGCCTGAACATCTGTAAAGGTCGTACCCAGCTGCCCTGAAGGCGTCTTGTAGAGGACGATATCAGGCAGGCTGTCACAGGGGGGCGGAGCCACCAGGTTGGTCACCGCCCTCCCCAGGGTCATACTCAGTTTCCGTGGAGATGACCTGAGAATCGTCATGGCAACATCATCAGCCACGCTGGTGACGTTATGACCGTTAACCTGACAGAAAGAGAAAAACAGGAGATCATAAACTTTAAACTGCGACCCCATGGCGAGCAGAAACGTGCTGATGTAAGCGTGTGCGGTTACCGTGATGAGTCTGTCTCCTGCTCTCAGACGACCGTCCGCCTTGGCCGGGTTGTCCAGGATCTCCTGGATGTAGTAGCAGTTGTCCAGCTTGCTGCGAGTGATGGTGAACCCGAAGCTCCCGCTCCTGGATTTGCTCAGGTCGACCGTCAGCTCGAACTCTTTGACCAAACCCTGACAGGTGAGGAGAGACACCTTCATGAGGAAATCTGCTGCTCAAAGGAAAGGAGACAAGGAGACAAAGAGGGGTCAAACTTGCCTTCCTTCGACTCTCCGCCTCCTCCTCGTCTTCGTCCGTGTCGTCGTCCTTGTACTCCCTTTCTCTCCTCTCCGGCTCCTCCCTCGGTGGCGTGTGGCTCTGGACGACAGGGGGCAGCACTGGGGGGGGCAGCGTGGGCGCAGGTGGACTTCCACAGGGAGGCACAGACGACATGACCTGGGCTGTGATGGGGGTCAGGGCCGCAGCAGGAGGCTGGGGGGGAGGCACCAGGGGCCGGCTGCTCTTGGACATGGCTTTGTAGTGACTGGGGAGGAGCCCCTGCTGGATGGGGTGGTGCTTGGCTTTGGGGGGCTGCGTGGTGAGGGGCTGGGATGGGTGGGTGAGGGGGCAGGTGGTGGGGGTGTCTGTTGAGAGGCTGAGCGGTGAAATGTTTGTGGTGGGGACGTGGGGGCCCAGGTTGGGGTTCTGGGAGCCCAGACCGGAGGAGGAGGTGTTGGAGGTCTGAGAGTGGGAGGCTGTGAGGTTTGAGGCTGTGTGGGAGGTGAGGCTGGAGGGGAAGCTGTGAGGAGGCTCCAGGGTGGAGCTGATGGTCAGGTACTCTTCATCTGCCATGATGGTCAGTCCATTACCCATCAGGCAATAGGTCACGCTCCCGTCTGCCTCCTCCCTGATGCCGCTGCAGAAAAAAAACCACTGTGAGTGTTTGTAAAGACGACTGATCCACGGTACCTGCAGGTTTCAGCCAGTCAGATTTAAGACTCTTTACGAGTTCTCAAGACTTTTTTAGACTACTTGAGACTATTCAAGACTTTTAAAACTCCTTAAGACTTTGAAGACTTTTAAGACTTTTTTAATACTTTTTCAGACTTTTAAGACTTTTTCAGACTTTTAAGACTTTTTAAGACTTTTAAGACTTTTTTAATACTTTTTCAGACTTTTAAGACTTTTTAAGACTTTAAAGACTTTTTCAGACTTTTAAGACTTTTTAAGACTTTTTAAGACTTTATAAGACTTTTTAAGACTTTCAAGACTTTTAAGACTTTTTAAGACTTTTAAGACTTTTTCAATACTTTTTAAGACTTTTAAGACTTTTAAGACTTTTAAAACTCATTAAGACTTTTTAAGACTTTTAAGACTTTTTTAATACTTATTCAGACCTTTAAGACTTTTTCAGACTTTTAAGACTTTTTAAGACTTTATGAGACTTTTTAAGACTTTTTCAGACTTTTTAAGACTTTATAAGACTTTTTAAGACTTTTTAAGACTTTGAAGACTTTTAAGACTCATTAAGACTTTTTAAGACTTTTAAGACTTTTTCAATACTTTTTAAGACTTTGAAGACTATTTAAGACTTTTAGGACATAAAGACTTTTTAAGACTTTTATAAGACTTTTTAAGACTCATTAAGACTTTTTAAGACTTTTTCAGACTTTTAAGACTTTTTAAGACTTTATGAGACTTTTTAAGACTTTTACGACTTTTTCAGACTTAAGAGGTTTCTTCAGACTCTGAAGACTCTTTTAGAATTTTATAAGACTTTTGAGACTTGTTAAGACTTCTAAGATTTTTTAAGTCTTTATCAGACTTTTAAGACTCCTTAAGACTTTTTAGTGTCAACTTGAATTAATTTTAAGGCTGAAAACATCGTAATTACCAGTGATGGTTGAGGGATCCTGCTGTTGCGATCCAAACAGTAAGCTAGCATGGAGATCAATTTAAATCATAGGTATTAAGTAAAAAATGACTGTAAATTGTATTCCTAAAATTAGAAACCAACTGAGTTTTTTTCTATTTTAACTGACACGTTTTTCTTTTTTGAAGCTAAAGATCTGACCTGACAGATATCAGCTTGTGAATTTTATTGCCATACAGAGAAACAAATTCTACAGGTTTTCCGTATAAAACTGAATAGGTTAAAATATATAAAAGTCAAAGTCTGGGGGGTCTGGGGAAAAACCAAGCTTCTCTAACATTAAAATGAAGCTTTTTAAAGTATTTTGAGATCAGATTGCGATAAATGAGGAACTGTTTTCATACTAGTTAGGACAGTGGACTAATAAACCAGCTGTTTCCACAGCCTAACGTAGGAACAACACAGACAGACCCTCAAACCAGCTCCTGAAGTCAGAGTAAAATCACATCAGACTTTAGTCTGGAGGAACACATGAAAAAAGCTACTATACAAAAGTTTAGCTTTCCCAGAATGTAACTTTATATATATATTCAAAATGAATTAATGTGTCCCTCATTTTATTGTTGATACAGTTGGAGCCAATTGTTTTACTGATCTGTAGCTGGAAACCTTGTTAATTCCCAGGATGTATATAAATGATATTTTGACAAACGGTGTATTCATCCTATTTGAAATCATAAATCTGAATCTGAGGAATTAACAAACAAACAAACTTACATTTTTCTATAAATTCAGTGGAGTTAGAGGTATAATTTTATTAAATATTATTTTTTTTTACATTTCAACATAACTTATGCAGCTCTGTGTTTTATAACTTTGACTCAGTCAAAGTCAAAAAGTAAACTGGAGCTAGCTTGTTGAGCTAATATGCCATGTATGAACTGTGTTGTCAAACGGTTCAGTTTAAAGCTGTTTCATGTGGCGCTGTGCTCTGTGGCTAATGTGTTTTATCACATGTATATATATATGACTGTATAAAACATGGACGTAGTCTCGCCAACGTCACCCGTCTGTTTCTGAAACAGAAAATGAAGCAGATCGGCTATAGCGGCCATATTGGTAGTGGATAGGGCTACATGTACAACTAAACGGCGCCTGTCGGTCACGTGACCTGAGCTGTGCTTCTGATTGGGTGAGCTTGGGATCTTAATATCCTCTTATTGGGTGAGTGGGTGTTGATATTTTCCGTATTTTCCTGTTACCTGGAGTAAACATAGCTGCTGGCAGTCTTCGGGCAGACATCCAGAGGCATCACCAGCGAGCTTGTTGTCGTGGCGACCTCCTCCTCCCCCTCCCCCTTACTCTTCCTCTTTGCTTCCACCCCCTGATGCTGGCCCGCTTGTTTCCCAGCAGAGGGCTGTGACCCTGACGGCGTCTGCGGCGAGCCGGGCGCAGGGGAAGCAGGTGACGCCGGAGAGGCAGGCGAGGCTGGTGAGACAGGTGACGGAGGTGATGGAGGTGAAGTGGGCGAAGGAGGCGAGCGGGGAGGAGACGGCAGAGGCTGGTTGTTCTGGATTTCAACATCAACGCTCTGCTGAGGCACCGGGAGCGGAGGAGGAGCAGGGGGTTCTGGGAGTTTTTCTGTTGGGTTGTTCAGGTCTTCATCCTGAGGAGGGACTGGTTTCTGGACCGGTATCCTGATGTCACACTGGTACTTGAGCAGCTGGCTGTAGTCCTCTCCCAGTTTGATGTCCAGAGACCGAGACCGGACCTCTCTGAAGGAGGCAGGACTCTAGGAGAGAGGAGGGAGGAGAGAGGAGAGGAAACAAACTCAGTCCAGCTTTTTACTGCGTTTAATTTATTTATTTATTTATCTACATTAATTCTTATCTTACTCTGTCTAAAGGCACATAATTTTAATCTTTTAGAGTTAAATATTAATTAATTCAACTTTTTCATCTGTTTTTGACTTTATCTTTTCATTTACTTCACTGCTTCTATCAGCTTTATTTCTGTAAAACTTTTATATTTTTTAATTGTTTCCATTAATTTGGTTGTTTTACTTTCCTATCTTGAGTTTAACATCTTATTTTATGAGAAAGAAATAAACCCAATAACACACTCCTGTTTGCTCATTAGTGAACTCACCAGCGTGTTGTCGTCTACGACAGTAAAGAGTCCAGGACCTGGTCTACAGATCAGCAGGTGGACCTCAGAGGGCGCTCCACGAAGCAGGAACAAAACTCTCTGAAACAACACAAACGGGAATTAAAACAACTCCACACATTTCTCTTTCACTTCTCTTTTTTACTGTCTGTTTTTATTCTGTAAAGCACTCTGTAACACTAGTTTTGAAAAGTGCCTTATAAACAAAGTTTATTATTATCATATTTATTATTATTTCTGTATGAGGCCCGTCCTCCATGGCGAGGAAACTCCTCACGACCTCAGCATGGAGCGCCTGTACACAGCTTGTGAAAACACATGTGACTCCTTGGCGAAGCACCAAGATTGAATGACACATCAAACGCGAAGACACAACCGGCCGTTCTATGTTTGGACCCATGAGATTAACGGATTAGTGAAGGGTGACGTGGTCAGCGTCTTAAGAAAGAACAGGGTCACTACAGGAGCTGCTCACGCACCCGCTGCTCCATTCACAATAATTCAGCCCAAGACACAAACACCTGCTGCGTCTGACTGAACAGAGGACGAGGAGAAAGATGAAGAATGAGGAAACACCTGCACAAAAAATTTTTTTTTTTTTTTTTAAACTAAAAAAACTACTGGAGCTGTGTTTGCAGCTCTGTGTTTTGTATTTACAGTAAGTCCCTGCAGTTCAGACACTGAACACCAGGTGAAGCCTTGGCTCACTGTGTGAGAAGCCAGGTCAAAGGTGTTCAACCTGTGGCTCTTTGACTCCTCTGCAGTGGCTCCTTGTAGCTTTAAAATATATTATTGAAATATATATATTAAATATATATAATAAATATATATTTTTCTTATACAGGGTATTGATGATAAAGACACTGACACTAAATAAAACCATGCATTAAAATTTTGTTAAACTAAAACTTCATCACCTTTTGTAGTAATAAAGCTTTCTAAATATTTTTTAAGATTTAAAAACATTTTTAAAAAATCTAATGAATTTTTTAATTTCTATTTTTTTTGTCATTTTTTCAAGATAAGAAAAAAAATTGGTTTATGGAAGACTGGAAATTTTTACAGTTTTCGTAAATTAAGAATTTTAATTTAAACAATTTAATTTAAATAAGTAATTACAAATTAATTCAAAATAAATGAAATAAATTTTAGAGTTTTCTGCAAATTTTGAAAATTGTTTAAATTCCATTTTATTAAAATTGTTTCAAATGTTTTCCACTTTTAAAAACATTTTTTTTTCAAATCACAATTTTTTATTTTTTAGAGCAAATTTATTTAATTTGGGCAAATTTTTGAAGTTTCAAAATGTTTGAATTTCTTTTTTGCAACTTTTTGAAATTTAAAAAATTTTGCACATTTCTGAAATTTATATCACAATTTTTTTCTTTTTTCAATATTTGCGATTATTTTTAAATAAAAAAAAAGTAGACAAAAAAGTAGGCAATTTTTGTCAGATTTAGAAAAATAAAGATTTTTGGAAGACTTTGGAAATTTTTACAGTTTCTTTTTATTTTTAAATCTCCCGAATTTCTCCAATTTTTTTTTGCAAATTATTTAAATTCAATTTTTATTAAAACTTTTCAAAAAGATTTCGACTTTTCAAATTTAGTAAACTTTATTTTTTATAGCAAATGAATGAAATTTTGGCAAATTTTAAAAGTTTCAACATTTTTTATTGTTTTATTTTGCAACTTATTAAAATTCTATGAATTTTGCATATTTATGAAATTTTTATCCCATTTTTTCTTTTTTAAATATCTTCTAATTTTTTTTAATAAAAAAAAATTAGAAATCACATGTGCTGTCCTAAAAATACAAAAAAAACTTCTTGTCTAGATAATTTAATCCTCACATTTTCACTATGTTTATAATTTTAAACACTTTTTTGTCTTTATAGCGAAGATAAAGTAGATTTTTGTAGATTTTGAGGAAACAGGCGAAAGGAGGTAACCATGTATCAGAGGATGATGGGGAAACAACAACCCCCTAAAAAAACTAAAATAAGAAACAGAAAGATAAAAAGTGAAAGTTTAAATGTCTCTCCTACCTGGTAGGACAGGTCTTTCACAGGCTCCCCGTTCACTGACAGGATGATGTCTCCTTCTCGCAGCAGGCCGCTCTCCAGCGCCGGCTGACCCGGGAAGAGGCGTTTGATGCGGACCACGCTGCCGCTGTCGGGCCCAGCGTGCAGCTGTGAGATGTTGAAGCTGAAGCCCAGGCCGGACAAACTCTTCTGCAGCACCACCTCGTGAGTGTTTTCTGGGAAAGAGGCAGGAGAAGGAGGGGAGTGTTGGAGCAGCGTGCGTGTTGTGTAATCTTTAATCTGTCGTGCGGGCTCTGGTTCTGGTATCTCGACAGAAAATGTTCATCAACGTCCCCGACACGTCTCAGTACGAGCTGCTCTGGGTGTTTTTATCACAGGAGCATCCCTGATAACAGGACAGACAGGAAGCCTTCCTGCTCTCAGGGTTTGGGGGGGTCTGCAGAGACCAGGACCTGTCCCCTTAACTCAGCTGAACAGCCAGCTCCAAGGTTTCAGTGTTGGTGGTCTCAGGGGACAGGGGACGCGTCAGCTGTGGATGACTCTGACAGAAACCACAATGTAGCTGTCAGATGACTCACAGTCACCTCTGGGCCCTGTGCGCCAGTGTGTGTGTGTGTGTGTGTATGTATGTGTGTGTGTCCCCCCCCTCACCATCAGTCACAAAGCTGTAGTCCTTGGCCTGACCACTCAAGGTCGTTTCCATGGAGACGTCGGTCCTGGGGGGCTGTGTGTGTGATGGACTGTGGGCCAAAAGGGGGCAGGAGGATTCAGGTCTAGGCTCCAGTATTATGGTTGGCTCTCTTTCTAGCAGCAGGGTCACCACCTACAGGAAACACACACACACACACACACACACACACACACACACACACACACACACACACACCTTTAAAAACTGTACATCAGATCATTTATACAAAAAACAAAGCCTGATAAAAAACAACTGCTGCATGTTTTCACCATCAGCTTCAGCATCTATCCATCTACCCATTTCCCTTACTTTACTACTTTGATTATGGACAGGCTGATTATTGGCATTTTCATCAACATTGGCGTCTCTGTCTGCAGTCACTATTTTGTCACCAGCTTTGTTGCAGCAAAGAGAAAAGGTTTTGCCGAGTAGAGAAGCTCCAGAGAGCAGAAATAACATTTGCCGACATCAGCGATTCCCTTTTTTGACCAATCAGGAGCAAGTCTGACCTGATTGGTCCACCGGAGCAGATACCCCTGAACCCTCTCCCAGCCCACTCCCCTCCCTGGGAGGAGAATGCCAAAGTTGAAGAGCCATCACTGCTCTGTTTTTGGCTGTAAACAGCCACATAGCTCCATGCTCAAGCTTCCCATCTCTGAAGAAGACAGACTAAGTGTCTAGAGTTCATTTATCAGGGAAATGTTCCAGCTACACTCAGTAAAACTGTGCATGTGTGTGCTAGTCACTTCACGGCCGACTGCTTTTCCAGCTTTGGACAGTCCAACAGAGGGCTAGCCAATAGACTGGTCCTGAATCCAGGCGCATTACCAACCATCCTCCAACAAACCTGGGACCCTGGAAATGTGAGTATTTTAAATGCTGTGTGCTGTGGAGCAGATGGAAGAGCTTTTCCTCAGTGTCCCCCCTGTCTCTGTGTTAGCTTCAGGATGCTAACTTAGCTGCAGTTAGCCTGTTGTTTTAGCCTGTAATGTTACGGTAAAGGAGCTTCTCTGTTTTCTAAACATTGTGCACTCGGAGCTCGTGGCGCCACTCTCAGTGACGTGGAAGAGCGGGGCGGTATCAGTGGTGGCTCATTTACATATGAAGGCCACGCCCACTAAATCAGAGCGTTCTGAACAGAGGGGCTATGAGAGCCTGGAAACAATGCTGCTGTGCTTGATTTATTGGCTTTTTGGACCAAAACATGTTACTACCATTTCATGAAGACATCAATGATCCAGATTAAACTGCAGGAAAGGAGCAGGAGATGGGAACTTTAATAAAGCATGTGTGCTCAAAGTTTTAAGCTTATTTAGAGACAAATTTGAAAGAAAAAACAGAGAAAGGTTTGTAAGCTCATTGCTCCCCACAGTACGTCAGACATGCTGCGCTCAGCCTACATGAAACTGAACTCTCCAATCAGGCTTTAATCATCGTCTGTTCCCTCATTATGGGACCAGTCTCTTAGAAAGACCACGAGTTTAATCTCAGGATGTTACTTTTCCCGTGGATAATAATCTTGATATTACGCTGCATTATGGATCATATAAAGGGATATCCCGTAAAACGTGTTGCTTGACTCTAAAAAAGCTTTCTCTCTTATCTGTGAACGCCAGTCAAAAAAATGAACCGTGTGGAACTGAACGTGTTGTTTTATTTGCTGCCAGTCAATAACTCTGTGTGAGTGTGTGTGTGTGTGTGTGTGTGTGTGTATACCTCCCCGGTCCTCTTCAGGCACTCGACAGCTTGATGGTGAGTCACGCCCCTCAGGTTGGACCCGTCAACCTCCAGCAGTCTGTCGCCTGTCACACACACGGACGCAAATCTCATCATCATTAGCAACATCAATACATAAACGCTTAGTGTTTGTGTGTGTGTGTGTGTGTGTGTGTGTGTGTGTGTGTGTGTGTGTGTGTGTGTGTGTGTGTGTGTGTGGTTGACGGGCATGTCAACAAATCTAAAAGTCGCTCCTGCTCAGTGAAGCGTGAAGAAGGCACAGAGGCGGTGGCGGTGGCGGTAGTGATGGCGTGCTCACACACAGAAACAACAGAGACATAAAACATTAAACTGACGCCTCTGTAACGACTCGTTCACAGCGTTCAGGCTGATTATCACTGAGCTGCTGCTGACTCTTGGTGATTGTTGTTCAGGGTTAAACAAACACTGTGATCCTCATAGACAGGTAACCACAAAGTGATGATGACTGCTGTGAAAACCTCCACCTCACTGATGAAGATTTACCGATCTGTATGCGTCCGTCCTGCTCCGTGGCTCCTCCGTTCACCAGGCTCTTGATGTAGATGCCTCCATACCGCACATTGGTGTTTACGCCTCCCTGAAGACACCACAGAGAAGATTTATCCATCAGGAAACAGAAAGTGTGAAGCCTCCTGCTGTATTTCACCTGCCTGAACTAAATTAGCTTCAAGCTAATCAATGCTAATCACGCTGCTGGGTCCGCTCTGCCAGTTACCTTTTGGCCTTTGTCTTGTTAATGGGTTTGCCTGAGCCGTCCTCACACCTCAGGAACAAAGACACTAAATCCTTGGCACATTTACCGGGTTTATGTGGGTCAGCATGGCATGAGGACCGGGACTGACTGAGTGGACTTAGCAGGTCCTTCAGGATCTCATAACTAACAGAATAATCAAAAGGTCTCCCTGCTGCTGTACTTTCACACACAGACGCCCTCCTCATTCACAGTTTAGGTTTACTTTTTGTTGAAACCGTTTCAGACGTTTAAGAGTTTAGAAAATGATCATTTTTACACTGGAAAAACTGAAATCTGATCAAGTGTTTTTGTCTGATTTTCAGTTGAAAATATCTTTTTAGACTTAATCTGAGCCACATTCACCTGAGCAGTCCAGAAAAATGTTTTATTTCAAGTTATTAAAGACAAAATGAGGTCTGAATTGTTGTAACAAGTAAAAAAGATCGGCCAAAAGAGCAAGAGCCAATTTTCTCGTTTCCATTGGCAGATTTTTAGGGTCCTCGGCCCTTCCCCTAAACATGCTCAGAAACTCACCAAAATTGGCACACACATTATGTGCGCCAAAAATTTTGATACGATACTTATCATTACCCCTGACATCCCATAATATCCTCTCTAGCGCCACCTAGGCACTCAAAAACACACTAAAATGGCTCTCACAGGTGCTAGGAATGTCATAGAGAGATGAAACTAACATCAAAACGTTCGTCTCATTGAGACGCACAAAAAGCCTGGAGGTATTTTTCAATTATCTCACATAGGAAGCCGGCAACTTGCCCTTCAAACAAGATTTTGCCACTTTTCTACCCTTTCTGCAAAAATTACCTCTTCCGAAACCGTAAGTGGTATTGGCTTGAAATTTGCTCACATGACAGACTAGACGCTGCTGTACAAAAGTTGTTATTTTGGACCCGGTTTTTAAATGGCCAGCCTTTAAGCCAGTGAACCTCAAAAAAGCCCTCTTAGGGAGAAAAAAAAAAAAAAGAAAAAGGAATAAAAAGGGAAAAAAAAGAAAAAAGAAGAAAATAATGAGAAAAAAAAAGAGGAAAAAAAGAAAAAAAGGGAAAAAGAGAAAAAAAAAAATAAAAACAAAAGCCCTCTCAGTTTCCTCCATGTAAATAGATAGGTTTGGAGCCTCTATCTTGCACAGACTTCTGCGTTTGGGCCTCTAGACAAAAAAGTAAAACTCATACAGCTTTAAAAATGACATGGTTGGATTCCTGACAAAATTTACTTTAAAAATATGATATTTTTACACAGATTAGGTCAACATTCTGTCTTATATGACAAGTTGTTTTTAAACTTTTGTGAACTGGAATCTTCCCAGTTCTGTGATGATGTCACACAGTTACTAGGAGTTCCGTGATGATGTCACACTGATAAGGAGTTCCGTGCAGCTGGTCATGTGACTCAGCAGAGGAAATAATAATTGGTAACAACTGTTATAGCACTTAGAGGGCCTGAAAGGGATGAAACCCTGACAGTGGAGGGGAAACAGGTATGACAGACCAGCAGGAGCCAGAGGACCGGTCTAACCCTGCTTTCAGCTTTAATTTTTAACTTGTTACAGCAATTCAGACCTCATTTTTGTCTTTAAATAACTTGAAACAAGACATTTTTCTGGACTGACCAGTTAAATGTGGCTCATATCGAGTATAATAAGACAAAAACACTTGATAAGATCCCAGTTTTTTGCAGTGTAAGGTAAAGGTGAATCAGCTCAAACTAAAACTGAACATCAAAGCATATTAAAATAAGTCTGGTGTATAAAACTTCATTGATTTGAGCTGACTACCCAACAAATCTGTTTCCTCACAGCAATACTCATCCCGAGGCTGCCCCCACTCTTCTTCAGCTCCACCACAAACCGCTCTCCGGTTTTCAGACTCAGGATCGAGGGAGACCTGGAGCAGGGGTCCTGAAAGACCCCCAAAAACAGAGATCAAAAACAGGATCAGAGGAGGTTCAGGACTGATTTTGGTGCATGTCTGATGCCGGTGAGTTCAAACACTTTATCAAAGTGTTTAATCTGTTTAATGATTGACTCCAGCTCATTTCTTTGACCAGTTTTGACCTCCACGTGGAAACAGTCTCTCATCTGGAGCCAGCGCTGGCTCACCTGTGCGTCGTGTATCCTGACGACAGGGATGTGAAGCCTCCGGTTCATCTTCGGGGTTGCCAGGTTGGACAGGGTGATGGCCTCCTCCAGCTCCTCCATGGCGGGGCGGTACTCTGTGCCGCTGAGGGTGGTCTGAGACCCAAAGCCCCTGTCCAGCGCCAGACCCAGGGTGCTCTGACTCAGCGAGCTTTTACTGTCCTTCAGAGACTCTGAACAGGAAACAGGAAGTAAAAACAGGTTGGTAAAAACAAAGATGGAGGACACAACAGCTTCCTAAAAGTGAAGCCAAAAGCAGGTCTTACGTTTGGGCTGGGACACGATGAGCTCCACCTCTTCAGGGCTGCTCTGGAGGATAGCCGCTGCGTCGCTGAACGTCACGCCCTCCAGACTGATCTTGTTGAGGGAGATGAGACGTCCTCCTACAAACACCAAACAGTTACAAAACTCTTATTATCATGTGCAGTCAGAGTGTGTATAAGGTTATTTTCATCACAAAGTAAGCTGGTGAGAATAGTTTCTGTTTCTGTTGGTGTTCTCACACAGCATCATTTTTTTCTGAGGATGGAAAGATCAGATGTTTTTAACAAACCAGCAGCTGAGTCCACGTGCTGCTCTGTACCTGGTTTTATTCGCCCATCCTTGTCTGCGGGACCATCAGGCACAATGGAAGCGATGAAGATACCAAGGTCCAGTTTTCCTGTGTTATCCTCGCCCACGATCACAAAGCCTGAAACAGAAGCAGAGAGACGGAGTGAAAGCTCTAAGCTCACTCACTTTAACCCAGCGTAACGTGGAGTCTGCCTCCATCAGCTCACCAAAGCCCAGTTTGGGATCCTTCTTCAGGGTCACGCAGACGATCTCCCTCTCCGGCGGGGTCCTGGTCGGTGTTTCCACTGCAGAGAGCGTGTTTTACACACAGTTAATGAGCAGCTTTGAGTAAAAGTCTTTTTATCATAGTGCTCAGGGTCACAGAGGCAGGTCAGGGTCCAAACCTTTTCAGGAAACTTAATGTTAATCCTTCCACCTAAGTTTAAACAACTTCAGTTACAGGGAGATTAAAGCTGTTAAAGAGGCGCGTGGTGTTCAGTCGCCCTCATTAAGAAGATTAAAGTTGGTCTTTACCTTCATTCAACACCTCTCTGTGAATTTTACCAGGGCTTTCCTCCTGATTCAATTCTTTTACAATTTTTAGTTTGCTTCGTTAACTCCAGATGAGGTCCACAGACTTTATCAGGAGCCATATTTCCCCAAAAACTGCTTTGCCACCTTCTGGCCCAGAGTCTCTGCACACTATCGTAATAACTGTAAGTGAGGTGTGTGTTTGTTTGGGAATTAAATAGAGATCGGATCAAGGGTTAGGGGTTAGCCCGGTGCTCTGAGACGTGTCTGTAACTTGTATCGTTAGTGAATCCTGGTTCTGTCCTACCAGAGCTCATCTACCAACTCCAACCTCACCAAGCAGAGCTAACATAACCTGGCTCTTCATTTTATTGATAGACTCTCAAGTTTGAACAGACCACTGCAGAATAACTGCTGACTGTGGGTTGGAGGCTACATTAGCACTAACACATTAGCTCTTTTAGTTCATGTTTTAGCCTTCAGCCAATTTTTTTCTAGCTTTAAGCACATGTTTTAGCCTTTAGCACATGGTTTAGCCTCAAGCTTGTGTTTCAGCCTTTAGCCTATTTTTTTAACCTTTAGCCCATATTTTTGCCTTTAGCTAATGTTTTAGCCAATAGCTTGTGTTTAAACCTTTAGCCTTTAGCGCATGTTTTAGACTTTAACTCGTGATTTAGGCTTAAGATCATTTTTTTAGCCTTTGGCTCATGTTTTAGCCTTTAGCTTGTGTGTACACCTTTAGATTGTATTTTAGCCTTTATCCCATTTTTTACCTTAAGCACACGTTTTAGCCTTTAGCTTGTGTTTTACCCTTAAGCTTGTCTTTTAGCCTTGAGCTCATGTTTTAGCTCATGTTTTTAGCCTTTATCCCATGTTTTAGCCTTTAGCACATGTTTTAGCCTTTAGCTTGTGTTTCAACCTTTAGCTTGTCTTTTGGCCTTGAGCTCATGTTTTGGCTCATGTATTAGTCTTCAGCCTGTGTTTTACCCTTAAGCATGTGTTTTAGCCTTTATCCCATTTTTTTAGCCTTTAGCACATGTTTTAGCCGTCAGCTCATGTTTTAGCCTTTAGCACATGTTTTAGCCTTTATCGCATTTTTTAGCCTCTAGCACATCTTTTAGCCTTTATCACATTTTTTAGCCTCTAGCACATCTTTTAGCCTGTGTTTTAGTCTTTAGCACATGTTTAAGCCTTTAGCTTTTGTTTTAGCCTTTAGCCTGTGTTTTAGCCTTTAGCTGGTGCTCTATCTCTCTCCTGTTTCTCTTTCTTCTGCTCTTCTGTCCTTTTTCTGTCTGACAGTTAGGCTCCAGTGTCCACCATCACTACAAAATTAATCACAGAAATCATTTTTAGCGGAGAAAAACACTAATCTCTCTTCTCTTTGATAAACTTCATCAGCAGCCGTGGTGATGTCATAGAGGTTCTGCTCGACCTGATCAGAGAGCTGAGAAAAGGCATTTTAAAACAACCTGTAACCTGTAATATTGGAGCTGGTCTCATTTTAAAGTGTGGATTAAGATTAGGCAGATATCTACAAGAGAGACTTTTCAGGATCACTTAGAAACTCCTCACAGGGACTTTAAGTTTGAGAAGAAAAATATCAATTTTAAAATTGTAAAAAAAAAAAAAACACGATACTATGATGCATCATTATTTCCCCCTCCCCTGATATTCAGGAGACCAGTGACAGATTCACCTCTTATGGACGAAGAAGCGTCAGAGTCCTGCTTCTGTAGTGAAACACTGGAAATCCCTCTGGGAATCTGCTCTGGCGTGCTGCGACACACATGAACACTCACATGAATCTGTTTTCTCTTCTTTATGTGACAAACAGAAAGTCGATCACGCAGATCTACCTCCAACATGGCCGCTCCCTCAGGTCCTTGTTGTCTCCAGAGTCAGACAGCTCCTTGTTCAGCTCTCTGCTCATCTCCCTCCTCATCTCTCTCTGCTGCCGCAGACGGGCCTCCAGCTTCGCCGTCAGGTCGTCGCAGGACTTGGAGATGGAGTCAGGCTGACCGGGCGGCACGCCTACGTGGTTCAACATCCCCTCTGAGCAGGACATCCGCTTCAGGTTCAGGTTACGGCCGTGGTACACAGACAGGTACTTCTCCATGTTTTCATCTGGAGAAACCAAAGGGATGGTTTTTAATACACAGCTCTTTGACACAGACAAAGCAAACTCCTCCTACGTGATCTTTAACACGTTCCTACCTGGTATCAAGGTGTGGTTCAGCTGTCGTGACGTCATCTCGCTGTGAAATTTGTGCTGTGCTGAGCAGAGGTTCAGGAGGTACTGTGCTATTTTTGAGCTTTCTGTTACAAAACTGTGCTTTTTCCCGCTGGGCCCTCCGCACTCTATGATCAGTTTACGCCGCTGGAAGAGGACACGAGTTTCAAACATGAATGAAAAACACATTAAAACATGTCTTTTTTGACATGAGTGGCTGTGGTTTTTACCCCGGTGGCGATGGAGTCGGTTTCCCTCCACAGGAAGCGCCTGGTGACTGTCCGGAGGTGGTTCTTCATCTCGTACACGATGATTCCTTTGGCACAGACTCCCAGGACCAGCTCCCCGATCACCGGCCTCTTCTCTCTGCCGACCCGGTGAAACATGACCCCGTACTCCGGTAACTGCTGAGCGATCTGAGGAGGGGTTGTAATTTACAGAGTTATCTTTTGGTTTGCAGGAGACGGTTTGGCATCAAATAATAAAAATAAATCCATCAGAAATGTTCAATCCATTGATGGCGTTAGCCTTTGTGCTTAACGATTCCCTTATCAACTCTTTACAGTATGCTAGAGCTGCTGGACTTTACATCAACTAGTCTCCTGCAGCTATCTTAGCTTAGCAGTAAGCTAACAGTTTCCCAAGAAAACTCTGATTCAGGATTTTCTGTTTGAGGTTTTAATGAACTTCACTCTCTCACAGGAGATTCCTATTCAGTATATTCAACATAGTATGAATCTCCTTATTTACCAAAAACGATATAAACAAAATAAATGTAGATATTGCCTTATTTATACCTTTGTGCTTTGCAATAGATAATATGTAAAAAAAATAATAATAACAAAAACTACAACAAAAAAATTGCACTAGCTTAATGCTAACATATATGGGATATTGTACTGTTATGCTAGCGGTCAGCATACATCTGTAAAACTATGGTCTCTGAATATAACTTCAATTTTAATCACAATTAGTCTTTGTAAACAATATTGTAAACTCCAAATGTCAAAATAAATGCAGGAAAATGAAAAATTATGTATAGACTCATGACTGGCTTCATAACTACGGCAAGGTTCCAAACAACTTAGTATAATTCTATAACCACTTTGAAACACTAGATGGCCTACTTAAGTCAATAACATATAAAGCATGGTACATCAAGGTCACATGATGTGCAATTCAACTAATTACTGATTATTTATGCCCAGAGATATCTAGATCCAGAGGTCAATTTCATATTTTTTCACTTATAAACTCGATATAATGTCGCTGACACAGAAAACCTGTAAAGCTACTTTTTCTACAGAGAAAATTTTTATTATTCTATATTTTTTTTATTTTATATTTTAGTTTATATATATATATTATATATTTTTTATTTTATTTTATTAATTTTTATTTTATATTTTATTTTATTTATCTATATATATCATTATTATTATTATTATTTATCTTATATTTGATTTATTTATTTCATTCTTTTATTAAAAAAAAAAAAATACATAGAAAAAATAAAAGATTCCCAAAACTGAATGAAAAGGAGAAAAGCTCTTAATGTATCTGCCCCTTCAATTCAATTCACAGGGGGAAATGAAAAGGGAATGGATAAATAAATCAGATCGATAAGCAGAATCGATAAAATAATAAAATCAATTAAAATAATAAATAATAAAATCTTATCAATATCTATTCCCATCAGATAATGAACAAACATTTATTTCAGAATACAGAATCCTAAACCATGTGCATCCACACCTTTTTTTAATCAGGCATGTTATTTTTTTATCGAGCTGAGCTGACTCACCTTCAGGTACTCGGTCTCGGCCTCTTCAGGCAGCATGTGGGCGTGGCTCGCGTGCAGTCTCGGCAGCTCCTCCTTCACGTTGGGCAGCGCCAGCTTCTCCAGCATCCTCTTGGACACATAATGCTCAGGCTGGTAGTAGTTTTTACCGTACAACTGAAAAAACACAAAATAATCACATGAGCTGCTGTGACACAAGCGGAAACATGACGTAGACCAGACCAGACCGGGCTTCCTCTTCACTACCACGAATGTTTAGATATTTTCAGATGTGAGCCTCTCAGAGTCAGACACATTTTTACCCAGCATCCCTGCTGGATTTTAACGGTGGGTAAATGTGTCCTCAGTACCTCTGGCAGGTAATCCCCGAACTCAGCCTGCAGAGCCAGAGCGACCAGGAACAAGCCCGTCTCCTCGTTACAGTACAGCCTGTCCTCCAAGATATCCTTACGCAGCTGTAAGTAGTACTGGTGACGGGTCAGTCTGTGTCTGGAAACAGGAGAAGAAAAAACATCAAAGTGGAAAACTTTAAGACCAGTCTGCCTGAACAGGAAGTGTTTATCAGCTGAGAAACTTTCTGTCTGACTGACGGCTGCTGGATGGTTTTGTTTGGTGATGTTTCTGGTGTACTCACAAAATGAAGGAGATATCATCTACAAAAAATTTAACTCGGAGAAACACCAGGAAGGAGGTTATCTGCCCTTTTTTCCAGCTGTCAGGAGCAACTTTGGAGATTTTTGTTTCATGGTCCAAAAAGAAATATTCATCATCTGCAAAAACACACAAAGACAGACCAGGACAGTTAGGAAAACAGCGTCTTTATTCTAACGGAAAGTGTTTTTATGTTTAAATAAAAGATTAATTCATACTGTGGGTATAGCTGTTTGTTTTTTCATTTAATTATCTTTTTATTCATTTTCACATTTTATAAATAAGCAAAACAAGGAAAAAGCCAAGAAACTCAAAATCAAGAGAGTATAACAAAACAGAAAAAAAACTTACAAAAAAATTTAATACATTAAAAAAACTATGGTCACAGTATTTAAAAAAAAAATAAATAAATAAAAAAAACTGTAATAAGATTAAATGGAATATCTGCAGACCGTTGTAAAAATAAAGAGGTTAATATATATATATATATATATATATATATATATATATATATATTTTTTTTTTTTTTTTTTTAAAGAGGAAACAAGCACAACAGCATATCTACTCTGCTTTTTCTCTATGCATCACACACTCTACAGCCTCAGGGTTTAATGAGATATTACTTGTACATACGGTATGTTTCTGAATCTTAACTAAATCAAATTTGCAGCAAACTTCTAAAAAAAAAAATCTGATTCATAAAGTTAAAAAAAATGAAAATTAATAAATAAATAAATAAGGTGGTAAATTTGTAAGTATTCATAAAATAATTTAAATATAATTATATTTAAATATAATAATATAATAATTTATATATATATATGTTTTTTTTCTTTTTCTTTTTCTTATTTTAGTTTTTTTTTTTTTATTTATTTATTTATTTTACTTATATATACTAGTAGCAGATGGACTTAGATAAGTACATTCAGACTTTGTTAGACCTGAGATTTTACGGAAATACAATAAAAACTAGGGCTGCAACTAACGACTATTTTTCATAATCGACTAATCGATTTTTTAAATGATTAATTGATTAATCGGATAATGACACATTTTTGCACTTTCCTTTCCAATTTAGCTTAAAATTGTTTTAGGTATTTTCTAAACAGCAATTAGGACAATAAAAATCATTTTTCCTTCAGTAATATTTTATTACAGCTTTCTCTTTCTAGAGCTGAATCTCCAAATATAATTGACCACTGACTCATTTTCAGTGCATGCGCACCTCTTTCAGTAGCCTACGGCAAGAGAGCGGGCTCATCTCCTCCAAACTAACATACTGTAAGCTACAATTTCATGCACCAAAACACCCGCGATTAGTTGCAGATGAAAATCAATTATTAAATGAGTTGCCAACTAATTTAATAATCGATTTTAATCGATTTAATTGATTAGTTGCTGCAGCCCTATAAAAAACAAGTATTAAAAAGATTATTAGGTTATATTGGAATATGAGATGTGAAGCAGAAATGGTCCATTTCAATTTGTGTGACTGCTTTTCTCCTCTACTTTCTAGTTAAATTATATGTTTAAATCTAGTGTTATTTTAGCATTTTAATATTAAAATACTCTTTTTAAGTCCATCTGTTTATCAGGTTTAAACCTTTATTTTCATATTTCTGAATGTTTTTTTATATAATTTAACTCACTTTAGTTCAGTTCTGAGTCATATTTCGTCCTCTTACCGTCCAGGAAGGCGAGTCCGAAGTAGAAGTGCTCCACCAGGTTAGCGTGAGCCACCACCATGTCGAAGACGTCCCGCGCTTTGGACTTGATGTCACAGCGAACCACCACGTGCTGCCCGTTAGGCAGCATCACGGTCACTTCTCTCTGCGATGAGCAAGAACGGCCCTTTTTGGACTGTTGTGGACACACACAAACACACAGACACACATGCACATAAAAAAACAACTGACATGCTCACATACATGTACATCAATACTGTACATGGGAATTTACAGACAGACATGTTCGGCATGCAGGGGAAGAGAAAACCATACGCTGTGAAAACGAGGTTCAGACCGAGCAGAAAGAAAAGAAGGAGGTGAGAAAAATCAGGAAGTTACCACGATGGATCCAGGCAGCTCCAGGATGATCTGTTGTTCATCCGGCATCCTGACGAACTCTGGACCCAAAGCCTGACGTGAACACAGATAAAACATGTGAAAACAGAAATCAAAGGATGAGCCGTCCTGTCCCTGAATGAATCCTCGCTCAGTGAATCGAACAAACGTTGAAAATCCCGGCTCCCACCTTGGCTTTCCTCTGGCTCAGGCTGAGCGAGGACTCGCTGAAGGTGATGGAGGGACTCTGAGATCTGCCCGATGTCTTGGGAGAGATGTTGTGGTGGGGGCTCCCGCCAAGCCAGCTGCAGTTACTGTCCCTGTGACGAACCCCACGGGGGAGTCTGAGGGGACAGAGGGGGAGGACGGGGAGGAGGGGGAGGGCGGGTTGTGTAACCGTTATTCAGACAAGTTAGAAAAGTCAAACTCTGGGACAATGTCGCGTCCCCTCAAAGTCAGGACGGGCAGCGAGGGAGGCTGACACGCCACATGCACAGGAAGCTGAAAAAGCTGAAGAATCGTCCAATCACGGCGCTGCTGCTGTTTGTGTGAGGACGTTTGGTACAAACCTTTCTAACGATGACTGGTACAGCGGCGTGGGAGAGCTCCTAGGTCTCCGTCTCCAGGGTCTCTGAGGTAAACTCCCTGAACACAGAAGGAGCACGTTAGAAAAAGGTTTTTCTGGATGAGGACTTCTTCCTTTCTCCCTCAGCGTACCTGACTTGGAGTCGGAGTCCGTGGAGTACCTCCTCCCCTCAGCGCTGCCCTCGCTGAAGTCTGAGAAAGGCGCCCTCTTTCCTGTCGGCCAGGAGAGACAGAGGACAGAGTCTGAATGCTCCTGTGCTCGTCAGAGAGCTGAAGGCGTCTGGGCAGACCTGAGACTAGAGGAGGGTTTAACCCCGAGCAGCCGCGCTCTGATGATTGGCTCTCACAGGAGCCTAATCCTCTGCTCGCTCAGGGTTAAGATTTTAATCCTGTTGACCCGTCCTCAGTCATAAGAGCAGCCACTGAGATTACTCTCTGCAAAAATTAAAACTTTTCTTCAAGGCAGAGTGACGATGTCACTTATTTACTACAAACTTTACACCTGTACATTTAACATCTTGGTAATTGAGAGTGGATTAAAAAAACTTATCAGCCGGGCCGATTATCGGTGTTGATATTTAGCATTTTGAATCATATCAGCATCAGTCTGTGTTATTTTGGCTCCTCTCTGTCTCTAGCATCGTCCGCCCACAGCACCATCTGATTGGTGTTTAAGTTTTTATCTAACTTTCTAAGACAGCTGCTGAGCCTGGGAGCTGTTTGATAAATATAGGCTTAAAGGTGTTTAATAATGAATAAATAAATATAGTATCGTCTTCCTTGACCACTGATAATCAGTATAAGTATCGGCCCCTGATAAAAACATATCGGTCTAACTCGAATACACATTGGAACACACAATTTGCTCGATAATAACATCTCAAAGTTTTTAATTCAATGTATTTATTTCTCAGTATTCAAACTTTCACAGTCATACGGACACATTTAGGTACCTAAACATAACCTCTGTTCAAAGGGAGCATATGAAAAATGCAACTGTTCAGCAATTAAACCCAAATTAATAAAATAATTTACTTTATTAAATTGTAAATGAGGCTAAATGAGTCAGAGACGTGTACCTTACAGACTGCTGCTTAATTCGAGTTTAACCTAAAGTAGGAGCCAAATATGGGACTACTCAATCTAAAGAGTGTTTTAGCTTTAGCTCTAGCTCTAACTTTAGCTCATTATTTCATCTGTTTATTGTGTCAGTGGGATTTGGAGTGTTGGTGGATATTTTATTTTTAAGCCAATATTGACCTATACTATGCCAATAACATTGTGCATCCCTGATAAATACCTATTAAAGATTTTATTAGCCGCCAGTAAAAAGGCTGTAACATGAAAACAGCTGCAACTCGATCCTCCATCAAAGACTGACTAAATACTGTGTCTCTGACTGAAAGTATGGAAAAAAATTACTTTCTCACTAAATGTCAAAGCAGAAACATTTTTTGTAACACTGGGAAAAATGGATTGCGTAAAAAAACACTGAAGGTCCAGTGAACCACTGTTGTATAACAGACTGTATTTTTCATCATTGTGACATAGGGACGTATAGATGACCTAATGTTGGTTATTTTTTAACTGTACCATTTTCTTATGAAAAACTAACAATTATTTTCATAATCGACTAATCGAGCGATTATTTAAATGATTAATCGATTAATCAGATAATGACACATTTTTTCACTTTCCTTTACAATTTAGCTTCAAATTGTTTTAGGTATTTTCCAAACAGCAATAAAGACAATAAAGCATTTTTCCTTCAGTAATATTTCATTACAGCTTCCTCTTTCTTGGAAGTAGAGCTGAATCTGCAAAATATAATTGACCACTGACTCATTTTCAGTGCATGCGCACCTCTTTCAGTAGCCTATGGCAAGAGAGCAGGCTCATCTCCTCCCAACTAACATACTGTAAGCTACAACTGTAAGCTAATGTTGGTTATTTTTTAACTGTACTGTTTTCTTATGCTTGTTTTCCGTATTTTAAAGAAAACAACAAAAATAAAATAAATAAATAAATAAAATGAACAATAATAATACTACAATAAAAAATGATAATAATGAAAACAAAATTAATAATACAATAAAAATAACAATAATGGTACAATAAAAAATGATAATAAAAACAATAATAAGGATTATACAATAAAGATAAAAAATAACAATGGAATAAATAATTGTATTAATGCAATAAAAATGAGAAAAATAAATTATGAAAAAAAAATAACTAGAATAATACAATAAAAAATGTTAATAAAAACAATAATAATAATACAATAAAAATAAAAAAATATAATAAAATAAATAATAAAAATAATTGTAGTAATGCAAAAAAAATAGTAAAAAAATAATATGATAAAAAATATTAAAATAAAAAATAATAATGTATAATCAAAAAATAATAGTAATAAAATAAATTATAATAAAAATAATATTTTTAAAATAATAAAAATAATAATTACAATAATTATAATCAAAAGTAATTCATTCTCAAATAAGAATGATGCATTTATAGAAAGTGGGGTTTTTGAAGCAGTGACCTCAACCACTGAGCTAAACCTGCACACCACAATACTGTGGTGCTAATAAAGATCCATTTGACGCAATTAAAACTGGAACACCTGCATAGATTTTATTTTGTTTGTTTGTTTGTTTGTTTGTTTGTTTGTTTGTTTGTTTGTTTGTTTTTTTTGGGGGGGGGTGTCTCCTGCCCCAGATGTAGCTTTTGATCTTGTAAAGTCCTGTCTAAAAATCCAGAAAAACGACCGTGTTTCGTCTTTTGACTGTATCCAAACCAGGAGCAGAGCGTAGGGATGATAACGTCAGGTTCAGACCAGCTCTGAGGACAGACGCCTCCGTTTACAGGAGAAAGATTTAACTCCTGGGTTAAAACAGGCTCCGCTTCACAGCACAGGCTGGTTTAATAAATCTCTGGTGGTTTTTAGGATCCTACCATGCACGCCGTGAAGCCTCTCTCTGATCATCTGACTCCGGCCGCTCAGAGGGACGCCGCTGTCAGGAAGTGAGCCCTGATCCATCTGCAGGAAGAGAAAGAGCTGAATGTTATCATCATTGTTATTCTGCAGCTCTCACAGACAGGAACAACCCACTCACCGATTCATGAAACACCTCCTCCACCAGCTGTCTGATGACTTTGGCAGGCGGAGGCAGGATGGAGGCTTTGTGCTGAGACTCGCAGGCTTCCAGGATGGAGCTGAGGGTGATCCTGCGGTGGGACAGGTCCTCACACATGCTGAGGAGGAGGCTGTTCAGGTGGTCGCTCAACTGGACGGGCTGAGGGGGTCAGAGAGGAGGGTTACTAACGCTGCCGAGGCGTCAAAGTCTGACAGATTTCAGAGAAACAGCTCTGTTTGTGCTCCCACCTGATTCTGAGGCAGCTGGAAATCAACCGACCAGTACAGAGTCATTCCCAGTGAGTACACCAGCATCTGTGCAGAGAGAGGACAGACCACATGTTTCTACAATAACCAGTTTACAAAAAGCTGTTTCCTTTCACGGAGCCGGGGATGGTGATTCACTTTGATGATTACTACGAACGCTCCTGTTCATTTCTGTAAAAGCTTTCTGGTTCTGATCCAAAATATCTGACTGATTCAGTGGCTCTATAAAGACTTTTACAGCCAGAATCTGGACTCGCCATCCTCGGCTGCTCACAATCAGCAAAAGCTTTCCTCACATCTGTGCAACGGTCGCTGACGCTGAGGAGGAAATGTGCCGAGATATTCATCAAGACGGAGCTGGAGTCTGATCCTCGCTTTGTTTATCTTTTAGATTTAAAAAAGTGTCAGCCTCATTTTAACGGATGTTACTTCCCCCTCTTTATGCCTATTCATAGAGATTGACTGATATGGTTTTTCAGGGCTGATACTGATACCAATTATCACTATCAAGGAAGCCGATAACTGATATTTGGGGTTGATATTCATTCACAGTAAAAGTGAAAATATTGGTGTCAAAATTTGGGATGATCCAAACTCCAACACTTAACTTAGTTTCAAGCTTTTAAGCATATGTTTATCAAACAGCTCCTCTCGTCTGATGAAGTTAAATGAAAACTTGGAAATAATAAATAGCTCCCTAAAGTTTTCTACAGGAAGTCAAGTTTCCCAAAAAAATATCTCTGCATGTCACCGATCAGATGAGACTGTGAGTGGGACGATGCTAGAGACAGAGAGGAGCCAAAATAACACAGGCTGAAATTTGATTTTATTATTTACATTTTTTTTTTGCATGATTTAAAAAAAAAAGCTGATGCCGATATGCTTCAAAATGCTAAATATCAGCACTGATAATCGGTCTATCCCTACATATTTCTGCTGTGTTTGATAGAATATTGAGCACTTTAACGTCTTGCTGTTTTTAATAATAATAATAATAATAATAATAATAATAATAATAAAAATGATAATAATAACTTTATTTGTACAGCACTTTTAAAAACAAAAGTTTACAAAGTGCTTTGACAAAAAAACAGGACATAAAACAAGAAACACAAGCTTCAGCGCAAAGAAAATGAAACTTAGTTCAAACGAGACAATCTTAGAAATACTAAAGTTTCATACGACATATGAACCCAGACGAGACAAGAACCGTAAAATGAGAACATGAGGAACAAAATAAAACTAAAAACATCAACTAGCAGAAAAAGGAAAGGCAATAAAAAGGGGATAAGAGCTGAAAAAAAAGACACCAAATATAAAAAAAACTATACTAAAAGTGTTAAATGGAATAAAAGATAATAGTAAAATAATAATAATAATAGTAGAAGAAATAATGAAATAATGACAAAGAAAAAAACAATTAAAAAAAACTAACAAAACAGAAAAACCAAAGTAAGATGCAAATAAAAGAGATAAAAGACAAGAATAAAAGTAGTAATTAAATGTTTTGTTTTACCTTTGTCTGGTTGTTGTAATTTCACTGACTGCAAAACAAATCTACCGACAGATACAAATAAAGTAACCCGAACCTGATTTTTCTGACTGTGTTTTAGCCTGTAGATGGCGCTCTATCACTGTCCTGTTCAGCTTTCTTCACTCTTCACTCCTTTTTTCTGAGTCCAGCTCCATCATCCGTCATCCCAAGAAATACACCCAGTAAATTCATGTTTGACTGAGGAACAGCATTTCAAAACAACCAACTCTGACTCTGATGATCTGATTTTAAACTGTGGATTATGTTCAGGCAAAAATCCAAAAGTCAGAATATTTTAAGATCATGGATAAATTCCTCTCAGGACCTTAAAGAAAAGAAAGTAAAAGGGTTGAATATGCAGGAATTAGAGCAGAGCTTTCTGCACTCAGCCACTAGATGGCGTGCTCACACCTCAGTTGTCCTTCAACTCATGACATCCTGAGATTTTACACCCATGAAAAAAGACAGAGCAGGACATGAGAGCAGTGAAATAAATCAGACACTGCAGACGTTAAAGTCCCTGAAGGATGAAGCTAAATCCAACATGGAGACCTCACATAAAAAGTCTGCTGTCAACTTTCAAACCAGCTACCATGACAGAAATGAGTGCGTGTGTGTGTGTGTGTGTGTGTGTGAGTGTGTACTGACTCTCTCCATGGACGGCTTGGTCGAGCTGGCGCGGCCCTGCAGCATCTCTGGAGCGGTGAAGGTGGAAACCTCGTCTGATAGGCCGCAGTTCTTAAACGCTAAGGTGCCAGTGGCTGACAGCAGCAGGGAGGTGGGGCTTATGATGTTACACATGTTGTTCTGGCCTGAAAAACAGAACAGGGCCATAAAATATGGACATGAAGCAGCTGGTACCGCTCCAGGAGAAAAACACGGGAACAAAACACTGAAGCATACATGAGAGGGTTTATGTTTAAAGAGGCATGGTGGTGCAGAAACATGGTGGTGCAGTGGCTCATACAGTGGCATGGTGGTACAGTGGCATGGTGGTACAGTGGCATGGCGGTGGAGTGGGTGGGACAGTGGCATTGTGATGCAGTGGGTGGTACAGTGGCAGAGTGGTACAGCGTGACATGGTGGCACAGTTGAATGCAGTGGTTGGTACAGCGTAATGCAGTGGTTGGTGCAGTGGAATGCAGTGGTTGGTACAGTGGAATGCAGTGGTTGGTACAGTGGAATGCAGTGGTTGGTGCAGTGGCGTGGTGAAACTGTGGGTGGTGCAGTGGCAGTGTGGTGCAGTGGCATGGTGGTACAGTGGAATGCAGAAGGTGGTACAGTGGCATGGTGGTGCAGTGGCATGGTGGTGCAGTGGCAGTGTGGTGCAGTGCAATGCAGTGGCTGGTACAGTGCAATGCAGTGGTTGGTACAGTGCAATGCAGTGGTTGGTACAGTGAAATGCAGTGGGTGGTACAGTGGCATGGTGGTGCAGTGGAATTAGTGGGTGATACAGTGGCCGTGTGGTACAGTGGCAAGGTGATGCAGTGGTTGATACAGTGGCACAGTGCAGCATTGGATGGTACAGTGACATGGTGGTACAGTGGCATGGTGGTACAGTGGCATGGTGGTACAGTGGAATGCAGTGGGTGGTACAGTTGAATGCTGTGGGTGGGACAACGGCATGGTGGTACAGTGACATGGTTGTGCAGTGGCATGCTGGAAGAGTGACATGGTGGTACAGTGGAATGCAGTGGTTGGTACAGTGGAATGCAGTGGTTGGTACAGTGGTGTGGTGAAACTGTGGGTGGTGCAGTGGAAGTGTGGTACAGTGGAATGCAGTGGTTGGTACAGTGGAATGCAGTGGGTGGTGCAGTGGCATGGTGGCACAGTGAAATTAGTGGGTGATACAGTGGCATCGTGGTACAGTTGAATGCAGTGGGAGGTACAGTGGCCGTGTGGTACAGTGGAAAGGTGATGCAGTGGTTGATACAGTGGCATTGTGCAGCATTGGATGGTACAGTGACATGGTTGTGCAGTGGCATGTTGTTGCAGTGGCATGGTGGAACAGTGGGTGGTACAGTGGCATGGTGGACCAGTGGTATGGAGGTAGAGTGGCATGGTGGAACAGTGGGTGGTACAGTGGCGTGGTGATGCAGTGGGTTGTACAGTTACAGTGGGTTTTGTGAGAGCCCACGATGAGAGGCGGCTGTGTGAAGTGCCTTACCCTTATAAGAGACATCTACTAAAGACTCTGCAGTGGCCAGCAGCAGAGACCAGACCTCCTCCTCCAGCAGAGGGCCCCCTCGAGCCTCCAACACTTCAGCTAATGTCACAAATGTGCTGCTCATCCTGCACACATTCCCAGCATGCACCTGAGGAGGACATGTCAAACACATAACATCAGAACACCTTTTCGCAGAGCGCCATGTGAGTTTTCTGAAGTGGGTTAGATTTTTCACTGCTCGTGGAAACAACTCTAACTCCATACAGATCCTTTCTTTTTCCTCAATGTCAGATTTCTACATCTCTGTAGGAGAATGGAGGGATGACACAACCTGTCACTGTTTTATCTTTAGAGACAGATATTAGAAACAGAGATAGGGGGGAAAGAGTGTTTTGTGTTGAGCTCTGATGAGATTATCCCGCTCCATTAGTCTCACTGTCTCCCACTCTCTGTGCCCCTCCTGGAGGGTAATAAGCTTTCTCCTGACGACACAGAATCACTTTGCTCCAGCATCTTAAGGAAAAGTGTCATGAGCCTGTGTTAGTTTGTTGTGACAAATAGAGGGTAGAGTAGACATATTTGATATTTAACGTCAGTATCTGTGAAATTATCCATCATTTATGTCTATTTTTATTCCATATTCTTTCTATTTATATTTTATTCAATTTCTTTTCTACTTTCTTATATTTGTTTATTTTCTAATTTCTTATGTGTTATAATTTTATATTTTTTATAGTGTATTCTTAGCACTTTTGGAGGGAGTAGCTGTTAATAAAAAGCATTTTCCTCTCAGGGCTCAATAAAATATTTCTGATTCTGATATTTGAGGAATATCAGACAAAAACAAGAAGCAGAAAGACTAAAACTTCATCAGATTACATTTACCTGCTCATAGTTTGAGAACTGACAAATCATTTTGGCAATTTTTAAGCAAAGATATTAAAATATTTCTGATTTTTTTTGCAGTTGCAAAGGAAGTTGTTGGAAGTTGAATTGTTTTTTTTTGACTTCAGGCTTTAGGAAATGACACCTAGCAACTTGTTTGTTTGTTTCACAACATTATGATCCTTTTATGGCCTGAGTGATTAATCACAGAAATAATCCCCAGATTTATCAGTTGCAGCCGAATATCTGACTTTAAGACCATGATCCTGGTCTCAGTGGTTCTTCACAACAAACTCTCGCTCTTGTCCAACACTCTCTGCTCCGATATTCAGCTGTAACCTCTAATAAAGCAAGAATTGTTGCAAAATCAAGCTTTTATCATTTCAGTAACTTTCTTTCTTTGCATCAGTTTTGCAAAATAGTTTCCACTCAAACTCATTGCCCACGGTAAAATCAGAAACAGAACCACGCACAGTGTCAAACCGACCAGATCGACTCATTCAGAGCAAACACCCAAACACACTTCCTCACAGACTGTTAGCTGCTGTAAATCTTTTATTTCGATGAAGGCCAAATTAGCGTTGACCTTAAACCCTTTAATGCTGGAAAGATCACTGTGGAAACTAGCTTAGTCGCTAGTTCCTGGGCAGAAATAACTGCTTCTCGCTGATATTTAAAATAAAGACACGATTCGACAACAGAAGATTATTAAAAGTGAAAACTGGCTCTCAGTTTCCTTCAGGTTAGCTTCATTTTCTCCAACAAAAACAGAAAATGTTTGTTTTCCTCGAGCACGACAAAGACAGTCAAACTCATGTTTTTTATTTCTGTGAATCTGTTTCACTTCTGCAGATCAATAACTTAACAGGGCACAAACAGCGAAGCACATGGTTTACTTAATGATGTTTCCACTGATACAAACCAACCCAATTACTTTAGCCGTCGCTAAGTCCTTCACTCACTCTCAGGTTATCCCTGAGCCTGTGACACCAAGACGACAACAGAAACCACTTTTAAAACCAGGCCCTGCATTGTTTTATTGATCTGTAATCATCCCTGAACGGTGTTTGCCCTCATGACATGAGAGGGATCAGACGAGGAAGTCGGTGTCCTGCCAGGTGTTTCCATCCCTCCGCTCGGCAGCTGCTCTCCCTCAGAGAGCTGTCTACAGGTGTAAACCCTCTGGACTGAAGCTGTGAAGCTGTTAAACTGTGAAACTGTGTCCAGCTGCTGAGACCAACATTAAACCTGGACGCTCGTTTTTCCAGCATCAC
The DNA here is from genome assembly GCF_033239565.1 of Halichoeres trimaculatus. Taxonomy (NCBI): domain Eukaryota; kingdom Metazoa; phylum Chordata; class Actinopteri; order Labriformes; family Labridae; genus Halichoeres; species Halichoeres trimaculatus. Next base: position 37,898,235 of record NW_027437186.1, on the reverse strand, counting down.
ATGAAGCGAAACTTCAGCCAAACATCCAGCCTGCCTCTGTTTGGGTGTGTTAATTAGCTGCACCAAGTCTGGCTTATCCTGCTTTCTCTGACGAGCTACACGAAGCTTTCACCTCTGATTACAGGCTCTGCAATCACTGAGCCACAACCTTCAGAAAAAGCATGATTACAGTGGAAGTATACAACAGGAACTAGGGAACAATATGGTACCAATGCCTGGTACCTGGCAATCGGTACCGGTACTCAACAGTACCAATTTTCAGTATTTTTTTGTGTGTTTATGTGGGAAGAAATATCAATTTATTAAACAATAAAATCTCAAAGTTTTTCAGTGACATATTTATTTCTCAATATATAAACTTTAGGGCTGCAACTAACGATTATTTTCATAATCGATTAATCAGGCAATTATTTAAATGATTAATTGATTAATCAGATAATGACACATTTTTGCACTTTCCTTTACAATTTAGCTTAAAATTGTTTGAGGTGTTTTCTAAACAGCAATAAAGACAATAAAAAGCATTTTTCCTTCCTTCCTCTTTATTTCATTACATCTTCCTCTTTCTGAATCTGCAAATATAATTGGCCACTGACTCAATATTGATTATTAAATTAGTTGGCAACTAATTTAATAACCGATTTTCATCGGCAACTAATCGCAGGTGTTTTGGTGCATGAAACTGTAGCTTACAGTATGTTAGTTGGGAGGAGATGAGCCTCCTCTCTTGCCGTAGGCTACTGAAAGAGGTGCGCATGGACTGAAAATGAGTCAGTGGCCAAATATATTTGCAGATTAGTCGATTCTAAAAAAGAATCGTTGGTTGCAGCCTTATTTCATAATCGATTAATCGAGCGATTATTTAAATGATTAATCGATTAATGACACATTTTTGCACTTTCCTTTACATTTTAGCTTAAATTGTTTGGCGTATTTTCCAAACAGCAATAAAGACAATAAAAATCATTTTTCCTTCAGGAATATTTCATTACATCTTCCTCTTTCTTGGAAGTAGAGCTGAATCTGCAAATATAATTGACCACTGACTCATTTTCAGTCCATGCGCACCTCTTTCAGTAGCCTACGGCAAGAGAGCGACTAACTAACCTCCCAACTAACATACTGTAAGTAGGGATGGGTACCTTTCACATAAAAAATGATACGGTACCGATGCCCAGTACCTGGCCATCGGTACCGGTACTCAACGGTACCAATTTTCGATACTTTTTTGTGCTCATTTGGTAAAAAAATATCAATTTGTTTATTTGTATATTTTTTGTTTTTCAATTTGACATATATATTCTTTTATATATAACCTTGCAATGCTGAGTTCATGTCCAGCATGGAAAATCGCCTACTCTTCCACTCCCTCACAGTCACAAAGATGCATTTAGGTACCTAACATGGTACCTTTTGATTTTTCGTGAATCGGTACCTGGGACTTTTGACAGATTTCGGTCGGTACCTATAAAAGTACCTAATTCGGTACCCATCCTTAACTGTAAGCTACAATTTAATGCACCAAAACACCTGCGATTAGTTGCAGATGAAGATCGATTATTAAATTAGTTGCCAACTAATTTAATAATCGATTAGTTGTTGCAGCCCTAATAAACTTGCAATGCTTTAGTTTAGTTTAGCTCATATTAAGCGTATATATTTATTTATTTCTAATATCTAAGTGCCTTCCAATAATTATATTTACCTCATACTGATTGTCTGATATGGAGAGTACATATCTGGGAATACGAAAGTGTATATTTATAGATTCATATGTATGTATTTATATATATGTTTGTTTATATGCTTGTATAGATGTATATATATGTGTATAGATGTAATCGAAAATTATATATTTATAGTATGTCCATCTCACACTGAATGTATTACATTGTCCTTGTGTACATATATATGCATAAGTCTAGTTTCATATATTTATATATAAATATGTATATTTGCTTATATAGATGTATGTATGTGTATAAAGATGTAAACTAAACAAATCTATTAAGGTACTCATATTGAAGGTATTATATTGTTTCTATGTACAAATGAGAGCGAGTGTATATATATACATATATATATATATATATATATATATATATATATATATATATATATATATATATATATATATATATATATAAATTTTATTTTATTTTTTATTTTTTTTTTTTTACTTTTTTTTTTTACTTTTAGAGGTAAGGGTAGGCGATATAAGCTCTGCTTCAGCCTACACCTTTTCAGTCAGTCCCTGTTTTGATGATTCAATTATTTTCTGTTTGCTTTGCTTTTGTATTTTTCTTCCTTTTGTATTTATTTTTATTTTTCTATTGTCAAATTAACCCAAATAAATCAAATCAAATCAAATCAAATCAAAACCGCCTGCTCTTCCTCTCCCTAACTGTCACAGTACCTGTAAAAGCACCTAACTCCGTACCCGTCCCTAACAGGAACACAACTGTGAAATCTTTCTGCACACCAGTTGCCGCTCTTTGCAGGTTTTCTCCTCCTGAAAGCATCTCTATCATCCTTTCTCTGCACAAACACGCAGCAGCACCTCTCACACTTCCACACACCAAGCCAGCAAGCAGCCTTATTATCCTGTTAGACACAAACAGCATTAGCAGACACCACATGATGGGCACTGAGAGCAGAAGGAGCACTTTTCCTCAGGAATTTGGGACAACATGCCTGATCCAGATCTAGGTCTCCTGCAGTCCTGTTCATGTAACATGGCAATCAAAGCTTAGCAGAGTGAGCTCTGAGGCTGGTTGTGCAGAGTGGAGTCCCCACAGGCCTCAGTGTGGAGGTAAACCTGTCCACTCTCACTGATACAGCCTGAGGGTCTGAGGGGGATCATCCAAAACCTCCTGTGGACAGGTGGAAGACTCCCTCCTCTAGCTGGTGTGTGAAGCAGAAAGGTGTAAGGATGTTACCTGGTATCATATGTGGCTCTGTCAGCAGTCTGATCCTCAGTGTGATCCTCGGTGTGATCCTCAGTGCTCCCACCTCGGATCCAGAGTAATCCTTGTGATCATCGCGGTGCTGTTGGACGTGCTCTCAGTGAAGGCTGCTGCTCTCCGCCGGGTGATCCATCAATGACATGAAGCGGACATGGAGCCCCATCCACCGGCTCTGTCCCGACCAGCTCCACGCTGACGATCTGAAACTTTTCACTGTAATTGGCGCTATTCTTAGCTTCTCGCCTCTAAACACATAATTGGATTAGCCCCGCGGTTTGACAGCGACAGGTCGGAACCACCGCCAATAGCGGGTGGCGTGGGATCAGCTACACCGATTTAACTAATCCGTCTGACGCCCAAAGGTGCGGTGGATCCCGGCGGTAGGTGCGCTACAGAGCAGCCTGAGAAGGACGAACGACCTCGGTTGAAGGAGTGGGTTGTAGCCTGCTCCTCCTGCTCCTCCTGCTGCTGCTGCTGCTCCTGCTGCTCCTCCTCACGATGATCATAACACTGCGGGCTCTCTTCGAACAGGGGGTAAGACACCGGAGTAGGCTGGTCTCGCTGCGGGACTCAGAGCCGGGACGCTGGTCCATGCTGGGGTCTCTGCAGGCCGCGGGGTGTCTGCGCAGGGACACGGAGAAATAAGGAGCATGCAGGCCTGTCAGGTGGACGCAGGGAGGATTTACAGCACTCAGCGCGAAGTTCACATCATTTCAGCGAATGTCCTTCTTCAGTCACATGCCTTCACAGAGGCTGCGTCCCGGCTTCCGTCGTTGTAGCGTAGCATAGAGGGGCTGGTGGATGAACTCTAGATGGTACCCTAACTACTACACTGTGGAGACTATGCAGAGGTGTGATCTCCTCCTTAATGTGGACAGATAATAATGAGGATTCAGTAATTTATTTATTTTTTAATTATATTGTTTTTTAAATCAAAAGCCTCTCAGAGGACTTAATTTACTGAAAATGGTCTTTCCTCTTCCATATTTTCTACAGTTTTAAAGGAGCAACCAGCTGTTTTTTTTTTTTAGGATTAAAACAAAACATAAATCATTTAGCTACTATAAAAGTTAGCTTGTAGCATTGGTAGCCAGTTTACCCTCCTTTTTACAGATGTACGGTGGCTGAAAGGTGTCAGACGATCTGCAAAAGCAAAAAAAAAAAAAAATCACAAAAGCAAGAGCAAAATTTTTAAATTCATTTTTTTTTCAATTTCATTTTTTTTCTACTTTTCTTTACTTATTATATTCTTTTCATTTCTTCAAATTTCTGATTTTATATATTATTATCATTACTCTGTTTTTATTGTTATTGCATTACTGCACTTTTTTGTACGGAAGCATATTGCATTCACTTAAAGAAAAAAAAACAACTCAGGTTTTTCAGAGTAATTTATTCTTTGGTTTGTTTTTGTTAAAATTATTATATTGGTTTGTTTTTTGTAATAATTATTTCTGTTTTTATTAGCAATTTTTTAGGGTAATTAATTTGTTTTTCTGATTAATATTTTTTTATTAGTTTGTTTTTTGTTATAAATATTTCTGTTGTTATGAGTATTTTTTTGTAGTAATTATTTTCTATTTCTGATTAATATTTTTTTATTAGTTTGTTTTTTGTTATAATTTTTCCTGTTTTTATGAATATTTTTTTTCTGTTTTCAGCTTACTTTTTTCCTGTTTTTCGGAGTAATTTTTTCCCCAAGTATCGAGATACTTAGAAATCCCGCGAGAACATCAACCTGCTGTTTTTCCCGGCTTCCGTCGTTGTAGCGTAGCATAGAGGGGCTGGTGGATGAACTCTAGATGGTACCCTAACTACTACACTGTGGAGACTATGCAGAGGTGTAATCTCCTCCTTAATGTTGACAGATAATAATGAGGATTCAGTAAAAAATTTTAAAAAATTATATTGTTTTTTAAATCAAAAGTCCTTTGCAGGAGACTTAATTTACTGAAAAATTGTCTTTCCTCTTCCATATTTTCTACACTTTTAGAGGAGCAACCAGCTGTTTTTTAGGATTAAAACAAAACATAGCTTAATCATTTACTATAAAAGTTAGCTTGTAGCAGTGGTAGCCAGTTTGCCCTCCTTTTTCCAGATGTACGGTGGCTGAAAGGTGTCAGACGATTTGCAAAAGCAAAAAAAAAAAAATCTCAAAAGCATGAGAGCAAAATTTTTAAAATCAAATTTTTTTCAATTTCATTTTTTTCTACTTTTCTATACTTCTTATATTCTTTATATTTCTTCAAATTTCTAGTTTTATATATTATCATCATTACTCTGTTTTTATCATTGTTGTATTACTGCACTTTTTTGTACGGAAGTGTATTGCATTCACTTAAAGAAAAAAAAAACAACTCAGGTTTTTCAGAGTAATTTATTCTTCGGTTTGTTTTTTCTTATAATTATCTGTTTTCAGATTACTTTTTTCCTGTTTTTCAGAGTAATTTTTTCCTGAAGTATAGAGATACTTAGAAATCCCGCGAGAACCTCAACCTGCTGTTTTTCCCGGCTTCCGTCGTTGTAGCGTAGCATAGAGGGGCTGGTGGATGAACTCTAGATGGTACCCTAACTACTACACTGTGGAGACTATGCAGAACCTGAGCATGGCGTTTAATCTCCACCTTAATGTGGACAGAAGATGATGAGGATTCAGTAAAAAGTGTTTTTAAGTTCATTTAAAAGCTGCAGCATCCAGCCTGAAAACAGACCCTGAATAGAAAAAAAAAGTAGTTTCTGATTTTTCTGCATTACATAACTGCCTTTGTTGAAAGTAGCATCCTGCGTTATATTGTTTTTTAAATCAAAAGTCCTTTTCAGGGGACGTTATGTTCTGAAAAACAGTCTTTCTTGCCATCTTTTCTACAGTTTTAAAGGAGCAACCAGCTGTTTATTATTATTTTTTTTGTGTGTGTGTGATTAAAACAAAACATTAATCATTTAAAGTTAGCTTGTAACATTGGTAGCTTGTTTTCCCTCCTTTTTCCAGATGTATGGTGGCTGATAGGTGTCAGATGATTTGCATAAGCAAAAACACAAATGCAAAAAGCGACAACATAAAGAGGTTAGCTACTCCAACAGACACAGAAAAGTGGCGACTGTAAGTAAATGTTTTCTTTTTTAACTTCATCTATGATAAATAAAGCTTCATGGGGCCTCACCTTGTAGTATCCTTATATATTTTAATTTACTGAAAAAATACATCACCTTATATTAAGCTTAATGAAACAATAACGTTAGCTTTAAAGCTAAAATTATCATAGCTGAGGGTAAAAAAGAAAACAATCATTAACTTACTTTCACAACTTTTATGTGTCCATTAGGAAAACTGTTATCTTAACTTCCTTTGTGTTGTTGCTTTTGCAAATCAGCTGACACCTACAGGCCACCGTACAAGTGTATAAATGTCATAAAATCTGGAAAAATACATTGAAAACTTAAAACTTAACTTCACTTGAGCTATGTTTCCATGCATCTTTGTATAAATTGAAGGTCAAATTGTCAGTTTGTCAATCCTCTGTCACCTGAAGTTTCCTGCATTTCACATGAACAAACAGACCTAGCAGGTCCCCATGTCTGCCGTGGAGGACACTGGGAAAAATTGTTGTTTTAAGTAAGAAAAAAAAAACAGAGTATGATATCAAAACTTCTCAAAACCGTACTTAAACACTTTTGTTTTAAAAAAAAAAAACATCCAATATTTACCTTTACAGCATTTAGTGCACAGTGGTCGGTTGGGAAAAAACGATCTTTTGTTTCATTGGACAAACTCTAAAAATCATAAATCACTGGAAATCTCAGGATGTCCTCTATAGATCACAACAGGTTTCATCCTTGGAGACTATCTTTGTTTTTTGAATAAAGCTCTGAAAGTGACGTCTTCTACAGAGGACAAAAAATGCACTGTTGGGTCTCTGACAAGTTTCTTTTCCACTAAACAGAGGCATTAATGAGGCCAGACCAATATCAATGACATAAAAACAGTGAAATGTGTAGCTGTCTTCATATAATAAAGTCTCAATTGTATTTATCTGTTCAGAAAATAACCAAATAATCAGATAAGGTTAGGGTTAGGTTAGTTTTCCACTTGCTAACTCTCTGTCTTGCTTTTGTTGCCTGAGCGTGCTTCACGTGTGTCCTCCTCTGTCCAGGATCCTTTTGTTAGGACGGTGACCTGAGGACGTGAGCACCAGAATAGGCAAGCGTTTAGTCTGCAGCTGCATAAAAGTGTCACTTTGACCTGTGTGTTAAATGATCCATACAGCACAGCCTGACACCTTTTCCTCTGTCTGTCATTGTTCAGATCACCAGAGAGGAAAGTTACAAATATATTCATCTTTAAAATATGCAGCTTCTTTTTCACTCTGTTTGACTGCAAAATGCTCAGGCTTTTATCAACTGAACAGGCATCTACATATACAGCACAGTCAGGTCAATTTTAACTCTAAACAACACATTAACTCTGGGCTTCATTACAGAAACTTTTCATTGTTTTAATGAAGGTAGATCTAAATATGTTAAGGTTTTTAAGTCAGGAGTCTGCAACCTTTGCTTTCATCAGAGCCACAACATCTACTTTATCTTCACGATAAAGACAAAAGAGTGTATGAAATTCTTTAAACAGTACAAAACTAATGAATAATAAACCAAAATGAAAAGCTTCTTAAAAAATATTTAATTTTACATTTGATGTCTAAGTTGTTCATTTAAAATAACTTTACTTATATTTAAAAAAATGTTCACAAATTTTTAAAATTTGCAAATTATTTTTTTGGCATTTCAAAAATTTGCAAAAACGTCATTTTTTCAAATGTCAAAATTTGCAAAAAAATTCAAAAAGTTGCCTGTACCAAAAATATTAACATTTAAAAAAATGTGCAAAATTGGGTCATGCAACTGTTAGAATTTTAAAAAATATATTTAAAAAAAAATTAAATTAAAATATTGGCAACAATTAAACTTTTAAAATCATTTTTAGATATTTGCAAAAATTTCAAAGTGTTGAAATTTTAAACATTTGCCAACATTAAAAAAATAATAATAATAAATTCTCAAGGATAAAATAAAAAAAATGTTTAAAATATTGCATAACATTTTTTAAAAAATTGCATAAAATCTAAAAAAAAATTATGGTAAAATACTATAAAACTTCAAACAATTTTAAAATTTTAGAAATGTTCAAAAATTTCTAAATTTTGAACAAAAACTTATATTTAATAACATATTTTGATAGTTTTGCTCAAATCATTTTCTTTTTGTTGTTTGCTAATGTCTTTACACATATTACGCATGTCTTTTAATCCATCACGTTGTTAGTTGAATGAATCCATCCACACAAAATTAATATCTGTATTTTCTTTCAGATTTTTTTTTTTTATTTAGTTACCTCCCAGGGCTGTAAAACTTGAGGTTTATTTAGTGTCAGTGTCTTTAATCATCAATACCCTTTGTAAGAAAAATATAAATTCTTTATTTTAATATTATTTTTTTCTTAAAGCTGCAAGGAGCCACTGCAGAGGAGTCACAGAGCTACAGGTTGCAGACCCTTGTTGTAGATAGATGTATGGATGGATAGATGTTTGGATAGATGTTTGGATAGATGTTTGGATAGGCGGAAGGAAGTAAGGAAGGATGGATGGAGGAGGCGGTGGGTGTGTCTCTGTGGATGAGTGACGTGCTGCTGGGACGCATGCCCCGTGCGCACTGCGCGTCCTGGCCTGTCAGTAGCAGGCAGATGGAAACGTAGGCAAGTGAATTTGGTGAGGTCATGTATTTTTAAGCCGCACAACGGAATAAATCATCCACAACCGGCGGCACAAACACGCAGTCCGCTGCTCCGGGACGTTTGAGCGCCGATCGGACCGCGGGGGGATCGATCCTGTGATTTAACGGCAGAGGTAAGATGAGGCTCCGCACCTCTGCTGCTCAGACGTGCTTATTGTTTGGCCGTGGGGGAGGGTCGGAGCCGCTGTGTGCATGCTGCTCCACCGACATGGTTGCTGCTCGCTGTGTTTTGTGTTGTGGCTTCTTCGCTTTCTCACCTCAAATGCTCCTTTTTCACGTCGCTGTGCACCGAGCCGTCCGTGAACACGCAGCGTTCATACGCAGAGAGCAGAGAGCCGTGCGTACTGAGCCTCTCTCTCTCACACACACAGGCCCTGACTGTCATGTCTCTGTGAGGCTGTCTGACACTACCGCTCCCAGAGCCCCGTCCGGCTCAGACCGGGCCGTTTATCTGTCAGTACGCGCCGATCTTTGTGTCCACACAGCCGGCCACCTGCCCGCTAACCTCCCTCCAGTCACCCGACGAGACGAGGGGCGGGGAGGAGAGGGGTGTGTGTGTGTGTGTGTGTGTGTGTGTGTGTGTGTGTGTGTGTGTGTGTGCAGGGAGGGGGTCGTGTGCCCAAGGTTAACACGCTGACATCCAATGAAAATAAATAACTCCGGATCGATGCAGCTCCTTAATGTGTCCGTGGGCGGTGTAGCGGAGGTTTCTGCTCCTGTGTCTTTTCACGCCCCGCGGACAGGGATGGAGGACAGGTGGTGTTAGGCTGGGGTTGGGTGCACACACAGCAGCATAAAACAGGACAATGTGAAGAAAGATGTCACATCACTGAGGTAAACTATGATAAAATGTCTCATTACTTTATATTTCTGTAAGTTTTCTGGTGTTAACACTGGGATAAATGTGTATTTCTATAAAAATACATGTTTGTTGTGGGTTTTTCCTGTTGTAGGTGACGTTAAACACAAGAAAACTGCCCAATGTCAAATTATTTTATACAGATACAGATATAATCCACCTGTTTACATGTAATATTATAGGAATGTAAAATATGACAGATGTCATTACATCATGTGGAGTCATATGTGTGTGACTTACATGTATGTTATTTTCACACCTGCTAGTGGCTGATGTGTAGGGATTGGTACCGAATTTGATACTTTTATAGGTACCAACCGAAATCTGTCAAAAGTACCAGGTACCAATTCACGAAAAATCAAAAGGTACCATGTTAGGTACCTAAACGCATCTTTGTGACTGTGAGGGAGTGGAAGAGTAGGAGATTTTCCATGCTGCACATGAACACAGCATTACAAGGTTATATATTAAAGAATATATATGTCAAATTGAAAAACAAAAAATATATACTATTAAACAAATTGATATTTTTTTACCAAATAAGCTCAAAAAAGTATCGAAAATCAGTACCGTTGAGTACCGGTACCGATTGCCAGGTACCAGGCATTGGTACCGTATTGTTTTTTATGTGAAAGGTACCCATCCCTACTGATGTGTTTAAATCTTTGTTTAAAAAAAAAGATATGACTTCACATTTTGGTGAATTATTCTTATTTAATTCCAGTAAAATGTGTTTTCTTTAAGATTTGTAGTGTAGCATGTGTAGTTCAGAGGAAAAAGCTAAAGTTGGATCAAGAGCATCGTGGCTAGAGATGGGAACAAAATTAGTTACTTTCATAGGTACCGACCAAATTCTGTCAAAAGTACCAGGTACTGGTTCACGTAAAACAAAAAGGTGCAATGTTTAGGTACCTGAACGCATCCTTGTGACTTTAAGGGAGTGAAAGAGTAGGAGATTTTCCATGCTGCACATGAACATAACATTATAAGGTTATACATTGAAGAATGAATATGTTCAATTGAAAATGATATGTATTTTATTATCAAACAATTTGATATTTATTATCACATAAACACAAAAAAGTACTGAAATCGGTCCTGTTGAGTACCGATATCCATTGCATGGTACTGAGCATTGGTACCATATCGTTTCTAATGTGAAAGGTTCCCATGCCTAATCGTGGCGTGCGATGGAAACATGGAATCAGGGTGAAGATAAACTAGGATGTCATATGAGAACTAATGTTTAGTTTAGATAATCTTTATTTCTATACTATATATATATATATATATATATATATATATATATATATATATATATATATATATATATACATATATATCTATATCTATCTATATATATATATATATATATATATATATATATATATATATATATATATATATATATATATATATATAAATCTCTATATATATATATATATATATATATATATATATATATATATATATATATATATATATATATATATATATATATATATATACATATACATATATATCTATATATATATATATATATATATATATAAATCTCAAATGAATGAAAAGGAGCAGAAAGAAGAAAAAGTCTTATTATGTCTTCCCTTTCTCACAAAATGTAGAACAAATACATGATCAGAAAAAAATACTGTGCTTAATGCTAATTTCCACCAAACAAAAAATAAACAAACAAACAAAAATTATTTATTAGTATTTTAACTATTTTTTTTTCTTTCTTTCTTTTCCTTGGCAAGGTCTAGTTCATCTTTTTTCCACTAATTTATTTAACATACTGGTTTTGATAATTTTTTTGAAGATACTGAGTGGTTTGGCGTCTTTAGATCTCTGTCCAGGTTATTTCATAAAACAGGGGTGGCCAACCAGTCAGAGACTAAGAGCCACAGAAATTACCATGGTACTACAGAGAGCCGTGTCACACACACACACTTCCTCTCACACATAAACAAAATGACATAAGACGAAAATCAAGATTTCCAAATTTTGAAGTGACATATATTGCGTTTGTAAGTGTTTCAATTCATACCAAGAGCCGTGTCTATGACAAATGTTTGTTTTTACTGCAGAAGAGACAAAGTTTCATCCATCCATCTATCTATCTAGATAGCTATGAGCACATGTGCGATGTAGAGAAAGGAAACTGAAACTTAAGTATCAATATCATCACCCAATTATTGCTCAATTCTGATCACAACATCAATATATCAGTAATTTAGGTTGATTGGTACACCACTACTCATAACAATAATGAATGGATCAAAGAGCCGCACACCGAAAGGCAAAGAGCCGCATGTGGCTCGAGAGCCGCAGGTTGGCCACCCCTGCCATAAAGTGACACCTGTAACTGTAGTTGATAGTAAATTGAAAATAAAGTATTACCTGTTTATCGGATTAATAGATGACATTATTTATGGTATTGATAGGTGATAGAAGGTGTTTCATCCATATGGTTTAACACAGTGACATGACATCTTCTGATAATAATGTGAAACAGGAAATAATCAGATGGTTTTCTACTTATCTTTAGTCACTTTTTATTTTACTGTCTGTCTGTTAAGACTTTATTATTTGCTATTTTATAGATTGTTAGGTTATGGAAAAAAACGTGCATTGTGTAAAGCCATATCAAACCCTGCTATCACCAAAACACTGCTGTGATCATTTAAACCTGTTGTCTTTACATGATGTTGTTGTTTGTGTATTCTAATTAAATCAATCAAATGGGGTTTACTTGTAAAGGACTAGGTAAGAAGAAAGATTTGACAATTAGCAAAAAAAAAAAGAAAATTAAAAATAAAACCCAGTCCCATGCTGTGTATGTGATCTGTCTCCATCAGCATGGTCCCCATCAAGAAAATAAACATCCATTCTGGGCAGCGTGTTAATCAGGTTAGCGTTATTTTTAGGCCTGTATACATTAACCAGCGTAGCCAGGATGCTAATTGTCTCCTAAGTAATGTCCTCGGAAGCCTCTCATTAAATCGTTAGTCTGCAGCAGCTCGTTTAGACCAACCAGAGGTAAAGTCATGAGAAAGCAGTGCACTATGGGAATGACCCAGTCTGCTGTGTGTCCGCTTCTGCAGGACGCTCAGAGCCCCTAAGGAGGATCCAGGAGGTCTGGATCTCTGGGTGCAGCCTGAGAGGACTGATGTGGTTTCTGCAACGCTTGTAAATACTGCAGCTGACACGTAACGGCGTCCTGATGGTGAATAATTGATTTCAGAGGAATTTGTTGATGCAGCATCAGTTCGGGGAGAGGAGCATCACTGTGAGACTTAAAGATATGAAGCAGCCAATCAGACGGCAGCTCTGTCTGTGCGCTGACCTGACCCGGTTAAACTCACGGACAGAGACACTAATGAACCCAAAGCGAAGGAATCCAGCAGTCATATGTTTGTGAAGTCAGAGCAGCCTGATTGTCTTCCTGTGTGAGAAAGAAAAAGGAGCAACACGTCTATTTTCATGTTGTGAGGGAGGCGGACGCTACAGACGTCTTTGTGACGTGGGAGCAACAGAAGGAGAGCTGACTCATTTTATCTGGCAATTATATCCCTCATATGGACTCAGTGTGTGCGTGTGTGTTTGTGTGTGTGTGTGTGTGTGTGTGTGTCGGTGAGACTGTAAGAGCGGGGAGGGTGATCACGCCGCTTACATAAGCCCTGAAGAAAAGGAAGAGGAAGTTAGCGTCGCTCCTTTTTCAGAGTCCAGTTTTTGTTTGGATGAAAAATGAGACGTGTTCAGGGACATCACGCCAAACAAATTGGCATCTCCGTGTTGCATCTTCTCCGGGCTCGCAGCCTCCTGCTGCAACTCGACCCAGTTAACATGTGCCTGTGGAAGACCGGCCCGTAGAACTGGGCCGGGGTCCAGACACACAGGAATTAGCATGGGGTTTGGTTTTCCAATGTGACAGAGTCTCTCTGCGAGTCGAGTTTCATATGATGGAGTAGAGCTTCCCGCTGCCCGCTGTTTCTGCCGCCACTGCTGATGATATCAAATCTTCCATCCTGGTGCGTTTGCTGAGTCGCTGAGATAAGGAGCCGCAGTGCTCGCCTCCAGTGTGAAATTCAGCACTGTCTTTTCTCTGCCCCGCTCCTAATCTGCCGTCTGCGGAGCGAGGGTTTCCATCTGACTGCTCTTTTTGCTTCTCTCTGCTGCAGCTGTTTCTGACGCGGTGTTTAACGCTCGCCTCTCTTTGTGTGCGCAGAGGACGTTTTTGGATGCACAGAGAGCCGTGATTGAAGATTTCACCATGAACAAAAACAAGAGAGAAAGAGAGTTTTACAGCCTGGATGTTGGGGATTCAACGTTCACGGTCCTGAAACGGTACCAGAATCTGAGACCCATCGGATCAGGGGCACAGGGAATCGTCTGGTGAGTGTTTGTAACTCAAAATAAGTATTGAATGCATCAACTCCTTTCTCATCACATTCATTTCCAAAGCTGCAATTCAAACTAAATTTCTCCCAGACATTGGTATTAACTCCAATAATCCACACATGAAAAGAAATCACAACGTTCAGGTCCATAAATAATGATTATGTTGAATTAAGCACGATAACACAGGAAAAAAGTATTGAACACACCATGGAAAGGCTGAATACTTTAAACAGGAAATGCACCATACCACATGAAATCTGTCAGTAATTATTACTTGAACTTCCAATTAGTGCAAACCAACATCAGCTGGGCTAGAGCAAATTGATGGTCCTATAAAAAAGGTGTTTTTTTCACCAAGCAGTTAAATACCACACACCTCATGATGGGTAAAGGCAAAGAGCTCTCTGAAGACATTCACAACCTGATTGTTGCTCAGCATCAGAATGGAACTGGTTACAGACTTATATCAAAGCACCTGAATATTCCAGTCAGCACCGTTGGGGCCATTATTCACAAGTGGAAGAAGCACCACCTTACCATCAACAGGCCACGCACAGGAGCTCCTTGAAGATTTCTGACCAGGGAGTCAGAAAGATAGTCAGAAGAGGACTCAACCAGCCAAGGACCACCCTGAAAGTGCTCCAGAAAGACTTGGAGGCAGCAGGTACGATTGTTACAGAGAAAACAATAGGCAATGCACTCCACTGCCATGGCCTCTATGGACGCTCAGCCCGCAAGACTCCATTCCTCAAGAAAAGGCATGTTGAAGCTGGTTTAAAGTTTGCTAAACAGCATCTTGACAAGCCTGTAGAATACTGGGAGAATGTTGTCTGGTCAGATGAGACCAAAACTGAACTTTTGGGCTGTCATACTACAGACCATGTTTGGAGGAGAAATGGCTCTGCACATCAGCCAAAAAACACTACACCAACAGTGAAGTTTGGAGGTGGAAGCATCATGGCATGGGGTTGTTTCTCATCTCATGGTGTTGGCAAACTTCATATAACTGACGGAGCAATGAATGGAGCCATGTATGGGGAAATTCTTGATCTGAATCTGCTGCCATCCACCAGGATGATGAAGATGAGACGTGGCTGGACCTTCCAGCAGGACAACCATCCAAAGCACACGGCAAAGTTGACTCTCAAATGGTTTCAGAAAAAGAAAATCAATCTGTTAGAACGGCCTCGTCAATCACCTGACTTCAATCCAACTGAACATTTGTGGAAAGAAGTAAAGAAAAGGGTTCACCAGAGGGCACCAAAGAATATTCCAGATTTAAAGACAATCTGTGCAGAGGAATGAGCCAAAATCACACCTGAGCAGTGTGGGCCATTAGTGGGCTGTAGAGTGCATTGCCTATTGTTTTCTCTGTAACAATTGTGCCTGCTGCCTCAGGAGCGTTGATATAGGTCTTTCAGTTCCATTCTGATGCTGAGCAACGATCAGGTTGTGAATGTCTTCAGAGAGCTCTTTGCAAACAAAGGCTTCTCCACTAAGTATTAGATGAGTCTCAGTTAGTGTGTTCAATACTTTTTTCCTGTGTTATCGTACTCAATTCACCATAATCATTATTTATGGACCTGAACGTTGTGATTTCTTTTCATGTGTGGATTATTGGAGTTAATACCAATGTCTGGGAGAAATTTACTTTGAATTGAATTTTATGCTTTTCACCCTGGTTTTGTTGTAGTTGATGAGGATTTTTCTGACTTCCTCCCTCTGTTCCTCAGCTCTGCTTACGACCAAATCCTTGAACGAAACGTTGCCATCAAGAAGCTGAGTCGGCCGTTTCAGAACCAGACTCACGCCAAGAGAGCATTCAGAGAGCTCGTCCTAATGAAATGTGTCAATCACAAAAATGTAAGTATGCAGAAATATTCAGTCACCCTGTGTGGCTGCGTTGGCCTGACTCTGATCCTCGTGATGTTTTCTCCTTCAGATCATCGGCCTGCTAAATGTTTTCACGCCACAGAAATCCTTAGAAGAATTCCAGGACGTGTGAGTAACGTGACGTGTTTGGGGAGGACTTCTTCCTCTGTGGGTTTCAGTGTGTCTCACCTGCTGGTGTTCTGCTCCGTCAGGTACTTGGTGATGGAGCTGATGGACGCTAACCTGTGCCAGGTCATTCAGATGGAGCTGGACCACGAGCGGCTGTCCTATCTGCTCTATCAGATGCTGTGTGGTATCAAACACCTCCACGCTGCCGGCATCATTCACAGGGTAAGACCTGGGCGAGCGCCAGAGCGGCGTCACTGAGAGGAGGTGTTAAACCTGCTGTGGTACTCAACGCTTTCATGTGAAGAAGTGGGAGAGATGCTTTATTAGCCCAGTTTAAGATGTTTTCAGGAAAATCCTCATGTGATCATCACAGTGACAGCAGGAAATGAAGCGTCAGTCAGGTTTGTTCCTTTTCACTGATGATACGAGTCTTTCAAGGCCGGTTATCAAACACAGGAGACAGAAAACGTAGATGAAGTTTCAGCAACACAGAGAGCTCTGCCACAGCTACAGCATGGTGCTACATGTGAGTGAAATGCTAATCAGAGCTAGCATATAAAACAAAGTCTAATGACATATATGATCTATTTAGTTCGACATGTTTTACAATTTTTTTAAATTTAAGTTTTTATTCAATGCAAAATTAAAATATGTTTTGCAGCTAGACAAATTTACACTAATTTTTCAGAAATAAGGAAAAACAGTAAGACAAGTATAACGTGTTATTTTCAGACCATTGTTATAAAATGTGGAAGTAATAAAAAACTGAATAAAAATAAATAAATAAATAACTTTTTTGAAAGTTATTTAAAAGAAAAATAAAATAAAATGAATAAATGAAAGCAACTTTTGTATAAAAAAATTAGAAAGTCAGGGGTAATTAACCAAATATGTTTCTGTGTAGACATATATCCAAGTTTGTGGTTATCATCAAGAATACTGAAAACTGATGAATTTAAGTATAATTTTGGTAGGGAAAAATAAATAAAAGTAAAAATAAATAAGTAAATAAAATAATAGAAAGGAAAAATAACTAAATAAATAAAGTAATAAAAAAGGAAAAATAAATTAATTAATAAAATAAAAAAGTAAAAATAAATAAATGAATTAAAAAAATAAAAGTAAAAAAAATAAAAAAATAGAAAGTTATAAATAAATTAATTAATTAAATTAAGTTAAATTTTTTACAAAATTTTAACTCAAAACCGGTTGTGCAACATTAAAGCGCAATCATACATCAATAGCAATCATACCAATAAATGGACAAAAATGAATGTGTTTGTTTGTAGTTGTGCCATATTTTCAGGGTACTTGGTATTGTCCTGTTTGTGGGGTCAGAGCTTGGACTAAAAAGAGTGGTATAAGAAGAAATTGAAGAAATATTTGGTTGTGTTGGGTTTTCTATTAAACAGCAGCTGTGAAACCTGTTTTTAACAAATGTTTTTATTAGGGCTGTGACTTTAACGTGTTAATGAGATTAATTAATTACACGGCAAATTAACGCATTATAAAAATCAACGCAAGATTAACTCATTGGCTGTTTTTCTCTGACTTTCTAAACACCAAAGTTACTCAAGAAGAGTGAACCCTCTTCTTTTATGCCTCTCTTCCTGTTTTGGTCCAAAAAACAGGCAAATCAAACTTTTTTTGATCGCTTTCACCTCGGGCGCTCCATCCTTTGATCCTCTCCATGATCTCCGTCGTCTTTTCTCATGATGGCGCCGCTCTTTCTCTCTGAAATACTGCGACTCATCCTCAGTTGGAGCGTGAGCTGCCTGAACTTTTCTGACTCGCAGCGTCTCACTGTGTCTCTGTCATCTCACATCTTCTCCTCATATCCATGCTGAGCTCTCATCCAAAGAGAGCACCGCTCTCACCCACAGTAGTTTATGAGCAGGATTTTGATTGACAAGCTCCATGAGACCCCACCTCCCTCCGCTGAAAAATATAATTTACTTCTTTAGAGGCAGTAAACAGTAATCGAACGTCTATGGCAGGGAACATGGACATTTTACTTTTATTGGCCAGTTGAAAAAAAAAAAAAAAAGGATTGACAAATCTTCTCTTTTTTTGTGTATTCATTCGATGAGTCATGCACTATGATTTTTTAATGCCCTAGAATTCAAATTCCATATGTGGGAACTTTAAGCAGATATAAGATTAAAATGTGATTAATTAATGTGATCAATTAATTACAAATCCTGTAATTAATAATTTATTTTTTTAATCTCCTGACAGCACTATTTACTACATAACGGCTGATGAATGTACATGAAAGTAGTGTCCACAAAAAAAAACATCTTCTGAACAAAATAAACAGGATTTTGTTGTTTACACTTGTGTATGAGAATATTCAATGATTTAGTCTTCTACCAAAATCTGTTTGAGTTGAGAAGTGCTGCTTCTGATGTTGAATATTGATGTGATTAAAATGCGATTAATTACGATTAATCAGTTACAAATGCCATAATTAATTCGATTAATTTATTTAATCAAGTCCCACCACTAAAAAAAACATGTCAATTCTTTTGTAAGACAAAGTCAGAATTCTGACTTTTATCTAAAAAAAAAAAAAAAAAGCCATAAAAAAATGGCCTTTTTTTCAGTGGCTTTAATCCTCTTTAGCTAATTACCTATTGTCAACATCACAAGTGTAAAACACAGGAACCTCAAAGGGAATTTATCAAACTCTCATCAAAACCATTTCTAATCAGAATGAAGGAAACATCCTGTCCCCTACAGACCAGAATCAATCCCTCTGACTGCCACAGCCTGATTTATCCACAAACTGCAGACGAAATGAAGCAGGATCCTCAGCAACAAGCAAGAAGCTCTTTGCACAGCGGGGAGACGTTACGCTGACAAAACGTGTCATTATGAGAAACGGACGCGGCGGGAGGTGGAAGCTGTAGAGATCAGCTGGACTTCCGTCTACTGTCATATGAATCATATAAACAACCTCACAGCGACGTCCAGAGAAGTGATGAATAATGCAGTATCTGAGTAATTCTGGAGGTGAAGATGGAGCGCAGGATGAAGGCGTTTCCCTGATTCCTCCCACGTTCCTGACTCTGCAGTTTAAAGAGGAATTAACATAAAATAATTACATTCTGTTGTTTGTTTCCCACCAGGACCTCAAGCCCAGTAACATAGTCGTCAAATCAGACTGCACACTGAAGATTTTGGACTTCGGCTTGGCTCGGACGGCTGCCACAGGCCTCCTAATGACGCCGTATGTCGTTACACGCTACTACAGGGCGCCAGAGGTGATCCTGGGCATGGGCTACCAAGCTAACGGTTGGTCATTACCTCATTACCTTTGCACTATGATAAATATGCAGTAATACTATGATGCACATTGTTATCCAACCTTTTTCTGAGTTGCATGGTCCCGAGCGTTAATCGAGCTGTTAACTCTGCTGCATGCTGAGGATAATACTTGAAGGTTGCTGACTAACTGGCCTCTTGCCTGACTAACCTGACGTTGTACCTTCCTCTCACCTCTTACCGGCTTTGTTTACCGCGTCCCACTTTACCAGTGGACATATGGTCTGTGGGCTGCATACTGGCGGAGATGGTTCGCCATAAGATCCTCTTCCCGGGAAGGGACTGTATCCTTGGGTCTTTTACAAACTTTTTCACACTTTTCATTTCAACAAGCTTTTGCTTTTGGTTCTTGGCTGTCATTTCTTTCCCTGGTCACTTTTTGGCATGTAAAAAAAACCCTCATACCATGGTAATCACCATATTCTCACAGCAGGGGTCTACCTCTGATGTAAGGTTCAGGATGGGAAGCTAACATGCTGTCACGGTGTTGTACTCTTATGTTCCAAGTCGCAAGTTCTGGAAATGTTCTGGGTACTCTGACGTATGTTTCAGTCTCACTACTTATGGATAAGTGATCAACAGATCATTGACCAAGAAAACCAGGAGAGAAATCTAAAACCAGTTGATAAATTATTAGCTTGGTCCATGTTTCCAACAGTAAGTCAAACTCAATCCCAGTCCGATGATTCTGTTCATCACTTTTATGGACAGGATTTCTAGGCACAGTCAGGTGGTAGAAGGAGTCAGGTTTGGGGGTCTCAGGATCCCATCTCTGCTTTTTGCAGATGATGTGGTTCTGTTGGCCCGATCGAACACTGACCTCCAGCTCGTACTGTCAGCAGGATGATCAGTACCTCTAAGTCTGAGGCCATGGTTCTCAGTTGGAAAGGGGTGGACTCCCAAGTCCAGATTGGGGGAGAGTGTTTGCTGGCTTTGCTGGTTTTCAAATCGCCATCTTACCTGGGTAATCCTGCCTACACCACCTTTGATTTTGGGGGATCAGCAATCGGCCCATCCTTACAAATGAAACTGATCTTATATTCCTCCAGGAAGGTCCGACAGCTAGCCATTGTTGCTTTTTGCTCTGAGACCTAAAACTCAGGACACTTTATTAGTTGTTTAAGTTAAAACTTA
Source organism: Halichoeres trimaculatus (assembly GCF_033239565.1). Taxonomy (NCBI): domain Eukaryota; kingdom Metazoa; phylum Chordata; class Actinopteri; order Labriformes; family Labridae; genus Halichoeres; species Halichoeres trimaculatus. Next base: position 37,877,763 of record NW_027437186.1, on the reverse strand, counting down.
AAGATTTTATTGGTCCACAGGTATTGTTCAATGATTTTCAGTAAAATACGATCGGAACATTGAAGGCAAATGTTGTCAGTTATAACAAATACAAAATAAAAATCGGTATCAGCCCAAATGGGTATCAATCAGGCTTTTTAAAGATTGCTGATCCCTGATTGCAGATCCCTGATTGCTGATCCCTGATTGCTAATCGCTGATCCCTGGTTGCTGATTGCTGATTGCCGATCCCTGATTGCGGATCCCTGATTGCTGATCGCTGATCATTGGTTGCTGATTGCTGATCGCTGATTGCTGATCGCTGATCCCTGATTGCGGATCCCTTATTGCGGATCCCTGATTGCTGATCCCTGATTGCTGATCGCTGATCCCTGGTTGCTGGGGAGGTTGTTTTGGGCGTGTCCAGCTGGGAGGAGACCCCAGGGTAGACCCAGGACACGGTTAAGAGATTATTTCTCTCGACTAACCTGGGAACGCCTTGGTGTACCCTCTAAGGAGCTGGTGGAAGTAGTCATGGGCGGGGCCACTGGTCTTCCCTGATGGTATTGCTGCCTTGCGACAAGCGTTGGATGATGGCATTAGTAAATAAGCGTGTTGACTCTCAGTGAAGTTTCTGTGCCTGGGAAACCTCCACTCCCCAAATCTATACAACTAACGACCTGGAACACAGCAGTACAGCACTGTAACAGTGTTTAAGCTTCCCACCCTGAAAAGCTGAGAGCTGAGTTGTTGTTAAAATCTGTGTAACACTGAAGCTTTTTGGCAGTCCTGAGCTGTAGATGTTCATCAACATGTCAGCTTTTATTTGAATCTGTTCACATCGCTCTGTCTCTCATCCGGCTGACGCTGCACGTTCTCCATTTTCATCCCCACCCATCATCACTCTGCTGCCACTCCGTCTGCCTTCCTCTCAATCTGTTTGTGCTTTGTTTTCTCACCATTTTGTTTGCATGTCCTTCACCTCCCCGTCATCTGAACGTCCACCCCCAGTGGACGTGTGGTCAGTGGGCTGCATTGTGGCCGAGATGATCAGGGGCAGTGTGTTGTTCCCCGGCACTGATCGTATCCTTCCCCGTCATTGATTGATCACCGTGTCATCACTTCATCCTGTGTGAAGAGATCCAACACCATCCCGAGAGTTTCCCCGCGTCACTTTGCCATCCATTTTCCAATTTTCCACACGACACACATGACCTCAATCATCGCTCTGCTACACCCACCTGTCGGAGGAGCTTCAGCAGAAAATTGTTTCGTTTGGTGCCATCGTAGAAACTCCCTTTGAATTTTCCACATGCTGTCATCACAGAAAGAGGGTTGCACTGGGGTCGATATGACAGATGAAGATGAAGTCACTTTACTTTTGGAAGCTGGTGCTGAAAGAAGTTTATTTAAATTCCAGTTTCTAATACAGAAAACCATCGAAGGGGACGAATACAAGGCAGTAAACGGCTGCATCACAGTGGAAAATGTCATCCACACTGCAAAAACTCAAATTAAAACTTAATAATTTCTTTAAAGAAGCTGTTTTTTTTATCTGGAGAGCTTTTCTAAGTTTTACTTATTGGAGATGTTTGCAGCTTTATCTTCTCTGGGTCGATGGATTTTTGACCTTGGCCGGTAACTTTGGCTGATAATTGGTGTTTGTCTGGTTTGTTTGGTGCTCTGCTCAAAGTAGCTGTGCTGTAAGTTTAGTTAAAATAAAATAGAATAGAAAAGAAAAGAATAGAATAGAATGTGCTTTATTTATTCCTTCAGGAAAAAACAGGAAAACTTATAAAAAGTTAACTTATGTAGATGTTGAAGATTCTCGGGCTGAGACGATTTCCAATGAGACGATTTTTGCATGTTTTTAGTTCTCTTTAACTCCAGACCAAGTAAAGAAAGTGGACACATCACATGTGAGACAGTTTTTAAGATTTATTCAGGGAATCCGACATCTCAACTTTTTTTCCAACTCAGCTTACAAACAAAGACTTAAAGGAAGGACCAAACAATTAGCAACAAAACTATTATTTAAAACTGTAGGGATGAGAATCGATAAGAAATGTTTCAATCCATCGATATCGTTAGCCTTTGTGCTTAATGATTCCCTTATCAATTCTTTACATTGTGCCGGAGCCACTGGGCCTTACGTCGACTAGTCTGCTGCAGCTATCTTAGCTTAGCAGTTAGCTAACGTTTCCAAAGAAAACTCTGATTCAGGATTTTCAGCTTGAAGTTTTCCTGAAGAACTGACTTCATAAAGAAATGTTCATCACTCTCTCTCAGGAGATTCATATTCAGCACATTAGAAATGGTATAAATCACATAACGTATATGGTAAACTGCATTGTTATGCTAGCAGTTAGCATACATCTTCAGCTTCAGAATCATAGAAACATATCAAATCAACTCTTTGTAAAAATACTGAGAATTTCAAATGTCAAAAGCTAACAGGCTAATGAAAGGCTCATGGCTGACGGAAAGGTTCCAAACAACTTAAACCATTGCTATAACCACTTTGAGACACTAGATGGCCTACTTGAATTATTAATATATTACAACACAGAACATCAACGTCACATTGTGTGAAATTTTGACCTGTTTCTGTTTAATTATGTCCAGAAATATCCAGACTCAGGGACCAATTACATTTTATTCACTTACAGTATAAACTCAATTAAATGTTGTTGACACAGAAAACCTGTAAAGATACCTTTTGTACCAAGACAATTCACAACAAGAATTGATAAGGGAATGGATAAAGAATTAGATCAATAAGGGCATCGGTATTGACAAAACCTTATTATTCCCACTCCTAAAATTGTTAAACAAAAAATCATGATGCTAAGATACATCAATTATTTTCTCCCACCCCTAGAAAATTCAGCTTTGATTAAACACTTGCGAAATGTAAAACGCAGTCTTGAGTATTTCAAACTCTTAATTTTAGCGTGAAGTTTTTCACCTTTTCTGAACTGTAGATCAGTTAAAAACCTTTTGTTGTTGGTCGCATGAATGTCTGATCATCAGCACGAAAAGATGAAACTCCAACAAAACAACAGACGACTCACTCTACAGCTTTCTTTTTTTAGGAATGACTGTTTTAACCACAGAGCGTTCATCACTGTAGCCCCGCCCCCTTCCTCTGACGTAGTTTTTGCTTTGCTCCAGTCTGGTTGAAAAATGCTCTGTGACTTAAATTAACTGTAACGATGTATTGGATTAAAAATCCAACAGGTGTGTTCAGGGAGATTTGAGTTTTTGCAGTGTACAGGTATGGAGCTGTAGACGTGTGCACCGCTCTGACGTAGCGGTGCTGAGTGTGTGTAGGGGTGTATCGAGTGTTTTGCGCTCTGTTTGTCTTAACTTTAACACCTCAGACATCGACCAGTGGAATAAGGTCATCGAGCAGCTCGGTACCCCCTCTCAGGACTTCCTGATGAAGCTGAACCAGTCGGTCAGGACGTACGTAGAAAACAGGCCACGCTACGCCGGATACAGCTTTGAGAAGCTCTTCCCCGACGTGCTGTTTCCTGCAGACTCTGACCACAGCAAACTCAAAGGTAGCGTTTTCCTCTGTTTCTCATACCCCGTCCATAAATCACACCCACTGCTCTCATCCAGCAGAGCTGCAGACGTTTGATGAATAGCCCGCAGCATCTTCTCTATTTCTGTGTCCCTCAGCAAGCCAAGCCAGAGATCTATTATCCAAGATGTTAGTGATTGATGCGTCCAAACGCATCTCTGTGGACGAGGCCCTGCAGCACCCCTACATCAATGTTTGGTATGACCCGGCTGAAGTCGAAGCGGTAAGTGGAGCGCCGCTCGGACTGCGTGAGATTTTAATTACTCCAGTTAAAGTGGAAAGTTGGCAACGCCGCGCAGCACGTATTCACCATTGACACCTTTTCTCTTTCTCAGCCTCCTCCCAAGATCCTGGACAAACAGCTGGACGAGCGGGAGCACACCGTGGAGGAGTGGAAAGGTGAGGAGGCGTTTCAGGGTTCATGTGATGATGGGTGCTAGTGTTTCCCCTTTGGCTCCTGAGCTCATCACGGTGCCAGGAGGTACGACCAGATCGGTTTCCAGAAACTTCTCAGGAGGAGTTTAAAGCTTGAAACCATCAAGGTTTACAAGTTGAACCAAAAAATAAAGACAAACATGAAAAGACAACATGAAAAAACGAAAACAACACATGAACAGAACAAGGATGATGCTAGGGTTAACGTTCTCCTGCAGTGAGAGCTCCTGATATCTCAGGTGCTGTTCCTGTTTTGTCTCTGTACGTCTTCTTTTCCTGGTTCCCTGCCTTTTATTCAGTGGATGGTGGGTGTCAGACTATTTGCAAAAACTACAACACATATGCAAAAACCTCCAACAGGATTACAAAAGCTACAAAATGCATGCAAAAGCTACAACACATATGCAAAATCTACAAGAATGAAAAATCTACATAAACACATTAAAAAGCTACGACACCAATGCAAAAGCTACAACACGAAATTAACAGCAACAACAGCAATGCAAAAACTGCAACAAGAATGAAAAAAATCAAACACAAAGGCAGAAGCTACAACACGAATGCAAAAGCTACGACACGAATGCAAAAGCTACAACACGAATGCAAAAGCTACAACACAAATGAAAAACTAAAACACACACTTAAAAGCAACAGAACAGATGCAAAAACCTACAACGAGATTATAAAAGCTACAATACAAATTTAACAGCAACAACAAGAATGCAAAAAGCATCAACACGAATGCAAAAGCTAAAACACAAATGCAAAAAGCATCTAAACAAATGCAAAATATATGAAAAAACTTGCAAAAGCTACAACACAAATTTAAAAGCTACAACAAGAATGCAAAAAATCAAACAAAAATCCAAAAGCTTCAACACAAATGCAAAAGTTACAACAAAAATGCAAAAACTACAACATGAATGCAAAAGCTACTACACAAATGCAAAAGCTACAAAACAATGGAAGTACAGCCACAACTGAAGTTCAAAAGATCTGTTTTTCCGACAGACTTAGAAAAGTAGGTAAATGTTTTTTTTTCTTAATTCATCTATGATTAAAAAAGCTGTCTAGGGGTCTCACCTTTTAAAATCCTTCGTAGTTCTTATGTTTCTTTATTTACCGGAAAAATATGTCATCTTGTATTTAGCTTTGTGGATCGATAACGTTAGCATAAAAGCTATATTTATCAAAGCTGAAGCTAAAAAGAAAACAACCATTTACCTACTTTCACAACTTTTCTGTGTCTGTTAGGATCACTGTCCTTTTCTAACTCCAGTTGCGTTGTGGCTTTTGCATTCCTGTTGTTGCTTTTGCAAATCGTCTGACCTACGATGGCCACCGTAGTTTGAATGACTGGTAAACTTTAACCCAGCTCCATTAACAAAATACTGCCCGGATTGTTAAGGCAGAGAAAAATGTCCTTTTGTGAATTTGTGAATGTTTCTCTCAGAAAAAGAAAATGTCTGGTTTTCTGATTGGTTGATTAGAGGTCACATGATGATTGAATATTCATGGAAACAAAGAATAATCCCTGTTAAAGTCCAGTCTAACAGCCAGCTTATGTTTGGACGTTCGGTCAGAGAAATTGTTGCCGAAGCAGCTTGGTCTCTCCGCTGTAGTTTCCAGGGCATGTGTAGCATGACATGACCCCCCCCCCTTTAAAGGCTCTCACTGAGTGTTTTCCACTCTGGGGAACCTGAGTCTGTGCAGCATGGGAGGGCTTCAGATTGTGAGTAAATATCACTTTCAGTCGGGCAGCAGGATGAGCTCATCTTCACTCCTGCCAGGTGATAATGACCCCTCACTCATTTCTGAGAGGGGTCACACCGGCATAGCATGTCCAAATTAGAAACATGATGCTGTGTGGACTTTACAGTATGCAAAACACTCTGACTGTACATAAACTGTCTCTCCTGACCCACTTAACCTTTCTCTGTTCTTACATCTGCAGAGCTCATTTACAAAGAGGTGAGCGAATGGGAGGAGTGGACGAAAAATGGAGTGATAAGAGGCCAACCACCTCCTTTAGGTGAGTCATCATCACAACTTTACAAGATTACAACATGTTGAGTTACACTGACGTTTATCTTCAGTTAGAGGCTGATCATGTTTTCAAGGAGCTGGTTTTATACTGGAAGTTTTTCTACACAGCAGAGGATCCTGACTCAGTTTGCTCTGGTGATTCAGGTTTAGGTGCTCACACGGTTCATTTCTGATGAAGTTTTGCACATTTGTTCTAATAATAAACACGTGTTATAAAACAAGACTTTTTCTTTAAAGGAGCTGTGAGGAGTTTCCAACTGATCTAGAAAAAGTCTAGATATCTGCCTGATCCTAATCCACACTTTAAAATGAGATTATCAGTACTACTAAATGCTACTTCTTAGCTTCTTGATTGAGTCGAGCAGGACCAGATTGATTTATAGCACGTCTAGGTCTCCATGACAACACCACGCCAGCTGATGGAGTTTATCAGAGAGAAGAGAGATCTGTGTTTCTCTTTGCTGATTTCTGTGATTAATTTTGTAGTGATGGTGGACACTGGAGTCTAACTGTCAGACAGAAAAAGGACAGAAGAGCAGAAGAAAGAGAAACAGGAGAGAGATAGAGCACAAGCTAAAGGCTAACACACGAGTTAAAGGCTAAAATACAAGCTAAAGGCAAAAACACTGGCTAAAGGCAAAACCATGACCTAAAGGCTAAAACATCAGCAAATGGCTGTAACTCAAGTAAAAGGCTAACACTTGAGCTAAAGGTTAAACATAGGCTAGGCTAACATAGGCACAGGCTAAAGGCTCATATATGAGATACAGGCTAGAACACAGGCTAAAATAAGTCAAATGCTTAATGACAGGCTTTAGGCTAAGACACAAGCTAAAGGCAAAAACACAAGCTAAAGGCCAAATTATGAACTTAAGGCTAAAACTTTTGCTAAAGGATGAAACTCAGGTTAAAGGCTAAAGAATGAGCTAAAGGCTAAAACACAGGCTAAAGCCAATATACAAGCTAAAGGCTTAATTATGGGCTTAAGGCTAAAACATTAGCTAAATCGTCACCTTAATGCTAAAACATGACTTACAGGTTGAAACTCAGGTTTAAGGCTAACACATGAGTTAAAGGCTTAAACACAAGCTAAAGCCAATATACAAGCTAAAGGCTTAATTATGGGCTTAAGGCTAAAACATTAGCTAAAGGCAAAAACACGGGCTAAAGCACAGGGCTCAAATGTAAGATACAGGCTTAAAAGCAGACTAAAGGCTAAAATACAAGCTAAAGGCAAAAACATCACCTTAAGGCTAAAACATGAGCTAAAGGATTAAACTCAGGTTAAAGGCTAATATCCAGGTTAATGTGTTTGTGCTAATGTAGCCTCCAACCCACAGTCAGCAGTTATTCTGCAGTGGTCTGTTCAAACTTGAGAGTCTATCAATAAAATGAAGAGCCAGGTTACGTTAGCTCTGCTTGGTGAGGTTGGAGTTGGTAGATGAGCTCTGGTAGGACAGAACCAGGATTCACTAACGTTACACGTTACAGACACGTCTCACTATGTAGCACTATGTAAGGACAGCTGCTAAACTGACAGTTAGCTTGTCGTCGTGTTAGCCTACCACGTTAGCCACGTTTCAAACAACAGTGCTACGTAGCTGTACTGATAAAGACCTTACCTTGTGGCGTTATATTCAGTAAAATTTTAACTTGAACAAAAAAATTTGTTCAGCTGTTCAGCTTTAATTTTTAAAAATATCCATTCTGGTTTTTAACTGCATATTTTTCACAACCATATTACTTAGTACATATTAAATATTAAAAAAATCATTGCTTTATAATTTTAGTCCTTTCATTAAAATCCATTGTTGTTATTAATAAAGCGTTTTTAATCACTTCCTTAAGCCTTTTTTGCGTTTAGAGTTGTCTGAAAGGTGATATGTAAATAAAACCTGACTGATTAAAGATTAAAGGCCCTGTTAACGTGCTCCAGCCTCATCAGATAATGACTCTCTGCTGTGTATTTGGATGAAACCTATGCGTTGACGTGTGTTTTTCGCAGCACAGGTGCAGCAGTGATCGACAGCCCCCCTCAGCCCACTTCCTCCTCGTCTTCGGCCAACGACGTCTCGTCCATGTCCACAGAGCCCACCGACCCCAGCAGCGACCCCACCATGACTTCAGAAACAGACAGCAGCCTGGACAGCCACACCTCTCTGGGTGCGCTGGCCTGCTGCAGATAACGCACACACACACACACACACACACACACACACACACACACACACACACACACACACACACACACACACACACACACACACACACACACATATGCTTACACACACATAAACAAACCTGTCTCCATGTGTGTGTGGTGGGAGACGGTTATGGCCAATGGAACTTCTCCTGTTAGTTTGTAGATTGATGCTTTTAATGTACAGTTTGTTTTAGCCCCGCCCCTCACACTGCTGTAAATGATTGTGGTTGAACTGTATCATTATTACTGTATTTTTGCTGCGAAGAATCAGAGTATGTTTGATGTGAAGCTGTGATGTGTGTCCTGAAGGAAGGAGCTGAGTGAACTTTTACACAGTGCTGTTTTAGCTGCTGCTACAGTCCGTAACCACACTGTTAGCACTGCAACGTTACGTTGAGGATATTTTTCAATTTGTCGTTTCTTGTATTTGTAGGGACATCTGAATGACACCAATTTAACAATAGACTATAGCACATTTCATCTTGGATCCAAATGCAAATGGGTGATTTTATTTTCATATTGTTCCTCATCTTTCTTGTAGAAAGTGTCCCCTTGGTGTATCCAAGAAACTTCTGAGTATTATGTCACCTCTGATTGTGTGCATCCTGACAAGCAGTTGAATGGTCCTGAAGCCTGACGCTGAATTTCTTATTTTCTACGATAGCATACTGTAAACTGACTGTGTTTCACTTTTTTATTTACTGATGTAATTTGTAGGTGATGACTTGTTGGATGAGGACGAACAGGGTGAATGTAAGTGACTGGAAATGTGAGGAGCCAATGATAGCCGTTAGCGCTGTAACCAGTTGATGTTGGCCACGCCATTGGTGAGAATGAGTGCTGTATTCAGGGGCGGTCACCAGAGACTAAGGGCCCGTTTACACGACAACCGTAAACAGCGTTTTAGTCAAACTTTTGAAAACGGCCTCCAGAGTGGATTTTTTCTGAAACGCTGTGTAAATAGCAAGCTGGCGTTGCTGTCTTTAAAAAATTGCTGCTCTTAGCATTCACCAATACTCCAGATGATCGGCCCAACTCTACTTCAGAGGAGATCTACCAAAAGCTGCTTCTGGAAAAGATAGTTATAGCGCCACCTACAGGCCGGGCATGCTCACGACAGTGTTTTCTGACCCTCAGCGTTTCTGTGTAAACACAGAATTTTTTTTTCACTGTTTTTTGGCGTTTTCAGATGAAATGTTGTCGTGTAAACAGGTCCTAAAGCTGCGTTTCCACTGAAAGTACCAAGAACTTTTAGACCTGCTTTTAAAGGGATTAAAAGGTTCCCGTTTAAAAAATATTGTGTTTCTAGAAAGATTTCAACTCCCAGAAGATCAGGCAAATTAAACATCTGATGAGTGAGAAATCAACCAATCAGATTGGTCGACTTACACGCAAAGTTTTAAGCTCCGCCTATCGATCATTTGCTAAAAGAAAAGTTCTTTCACTTGAAAAAAGTAGAACCAACCAGGAAGAACTTTTCAAAATAAAGGTGTGAAATGAAGTCTGACAGTTTAGATTTTAAAACAAAATCCTGGGACTTCATCAGAAGTTCCTCTTGAGGTGGGAACTTTCTTAGTACCTCTGGGCAGGAACTAGTCAAATTTCCTGCAGTGGAAACGCAGCTTCAGTCTCAATACGTCACTTTACCCTTCCGGCAGGTTCTGTCAGACATTACTCACAGCTGTCTGATATTTAAGGTGTTTAATTTAAGTGCCCTTACTCAGTTCGATGATTTCAGCCCTCTCTGTGGCGGATGCCCCTCATTCTGCGGTGCGTCTTTCTGAGTTCTACCTCACATGCACAGGTTTTTTGACGATACAGTATGTACAACATGGCACACATCAGTCAAAAAAAGTGGAAAACTCCGGTTATTTTCTGTATTTCTAATTTATTTATTTATTTCAAGCTAGGAGGCGTCTATTGTATGTAATGTACATTTCATTCAGAAGTACTATTTATATGCAGTTTGTTTCATTTCTGTTTGTTTTCTGTGCAATATCATTCTTGGATTAGTATAGCCAGTGACTGATCTGTACATTTTACTGTTTGTATATTTTCTGAGAGTCAGGAAAAGGCGTTAGCTACCTGCCACGATAACCTTTGGATGTATCTGATGGCTCAAATTCCCAACCTGTCCCTTTGCCCTTTTTCATGGTCGGGCACTCCAGGCAGTAACCTCCCCTCCCCTCAGCATCAGCTCCCACAATGCACTTTGGGGACTGTGACGCATGTCCTGAACCCTTTCAGGGCCACATCTCGAATCAACGTTGTGGCCTCCTCTTGTGTTTTTCCTCTTCCTCCATCTCTCCAAAAGAGTAGAGATAGATTAGACTACGCATGAGGTTTTTTTTTTTTGTTGTTTTCAGAGAAACTCTGGTTTTAGTGCAGGAACATTCAGAGGAAACAAAAGGAAAGCCATTCAGCACGTCTGAGATGATGCTGCAGTCTCCTGACGGTTCGTAAACCGCTGACGGCGCAGAGTTAACCTGTTGTGGTGTGATTCGTTAAGGCCAGTCGTGTAAATTTAAGCCTTTGGGTCTGAAATTGCCTCACTAACAGACTAATTATATACATCAGAAATGGAAACTGTCTACCTTCAACTCCAGCAAATAAAAGAGTTGAATTTTAACGTCTCACATTGTTGTTTCTTTGTCTACAACTTTTCTTTTCACAAACACCAGCTCTACGGGGAATGAACAGGATGTTTGGTACATCAACACCTCAAACATAAACTGTGCCTTGTATAAATATTCAACCTTAGTGGAGTTCAAATAGACTTATAGCAATCCAAAAAAGACCATTTTTGGTTGCATGTGAGCTCTTAAAGGCAATCATTTGAACACGATCGTACTGAAAAGGGTTTTATATCCTAAAATATATCAAAGTTATGGACCATTTCATGTTGGTCTAGTCCATAAAACCCCAATAAATCTGTTTTACTGCATTCAAAACATAAAAAATGAGAATGTTTAAAGAGTGTGAAAAAATATCCAAGGCACTGCACTGGAAAAATCTGGACTCTTATCAAGTGTTTTGTCTTATTTTCATTAAAATTGTCGTATTATACTCAGTGTGAGCCACATTCAGCATTTTTCCCGCCTTCAGTGAGTCACATGACCAGCTGCACGGAATTTCCAGTCAGTGTGACATCATCACTAACAGCTGCAGAGAGAGTGGAATTCACAAAAGTTCTAGAACCAACTCTTAATAGATTCCCCAAATTTTGACCCAATCTCTGTAAAAATAAGATTTTTTTTTGTGGGAAATTTTGTCAGTAATCCATCCATGTCATTTTTAAAGCTGTACCACTTTTACTTTTTTGTCCAGAGGCCCCAATGTGGCAGCTTGCGGAGCTATTCTCCCATTGATTCTAATGGAGGGAGCTGAGAGGGCTTCTTTGGGGTTCACCAACTTTAAGGGCTCATTATTCGAAAAAACGTTTTCGAAATAACAACTTCAATAAGAACTTTTGTAAAAAAAAAAAAAGGAAATCTGCAAATTTCAAGCCAATACCATTTTTGGTTTTTGAGGAGATAATTTTTGCAGAAAGGGTAAAATTGTGGTGAACTTTTATTTTGAAAGGCAAATTGCCAGCTTCCTGTTTGAGAAAGGTCAAAGGTGTCAATGTATGTTTTTTGCATCTCACTGTCACAAACAGTTTGATGTTGGTTTGATCGCTGTACTGCATTCCTACAGGTCACTAGGGCTGTTTTAGTGTGCCTAGATGGTGCTAGAGAGCATATTATGGGATGTTGGGGGTCAAGTTTGGTATCATATCAAATTTTTTTGCAACTGCAGGGTTTGTGCCAATTTTGGTGAGTTTTTAAACCTTATCTCCTTGAGCAAGGACCATACAAATCTGCCAATGGAGCAAGAAAAATGTCCTCGTAAATTAGCTTGAAACTAGAATAATGTCTTAATACAAGAAATTTGAACACTTGAAATGTGGACCTCATTTTGTCTATAAATAACTTGAAATGAGACATATTTCTGGACTAGTCAGGTGAATGTGGCTCAGATTGAGTATAATGAGACAATTTTTACTGAAATTGAGACAAAAACACCTGATTAGATTTCAGCCTCCTCAGTGATGGGTACATCCATGCTCCCTCACAGAGCAGCCTAGTCAATAAATAATGAGCTACATGATCTAAGGAGTGTGACAGTGTCAGAGGAACGGTGGGTTGAGGGGCGCTGGGTCCAGAGGAGCTCTTTTTGGCACCGGCACTGCTCAGTGTAGGCACGAGACGGCTGTTGGTAGAGGACACGGTGGTAAGTTGTACTGCACTAGAGGTATTTGGTCTTCAAAGCTTTGGGGCTGGCTGGTCAGATCCCAGTATTCAAGCTCCTCCTCCTCCTCCTCTTCCTCTTCTTCCTCCTCTAATGGACCAGATGAAGGCAGGTTGTTCTGGTCTAGTTGGTCCGTGTTGCTCCTGTGGTCAGATCCCCGAGGGTTTTGAAGAACTCCTCCATCTCTCTCTGGAGGAGGAGGTTTCGGTTTTCTGCGTCTTGATGCGCTCGCTCCGAGTTCCTGAGCCGGATCTCCAGCATCTGAAACTTCTTCCTCTCCTGGTCCAGCTCCTCCTCGAGGCGGCTCACCTGGGACTGGTACTTGGAGCAGGACTCCTCCAACCTGACAGAAGAAGAAAGAGAAGAAGAAGAATCTGTAAAAACTCGCTGAAGCTTTTTCCCCGACAGGAAGTGAACGTTACTCACTTGTGGATGCAGCTTTCGTAGCTGGTCCTCTGTCTCTTCAGTTCCTGTCTGAGCTGGGTCAGCCCGTCTGTGAGACCTTCTTTAGTTCCTGGGGGGTCATCCTCAGCCCCGCTCGCGCTGTGATCCAGAGTACTGGAGCTGTCCTTCACCTCTGAGGGTTTTTCTGGACCATGTCCTGGTTTTACCGCTTTCTCACTCCCGTCCGGCTCGGCTAGAGAAATCTCGAAGGAGGTCCAGATGGAGGAGGAGTCAGCGGGCAGGCTCAGGCTGGAGGGGGCGACGTTATCGTAGGCAGACAGTCTGTGGGACTGGAGGAGGGCTCTGTGAGACAGGGAGGTCTGCGGGGAGTCCTCGTCAGAGTCTCTCTGCGAGTCCTTCAGGGTGCTCTCCTTCAGGGACAGGGTGGAGTCTTTGAGTCTTTCTCCTGAGGAGGTGGTGCGCCTGTGGGCCCGGAGCGACGACAGGCCGTTCATCAGCCAGTTGCTCCCCCCGGCCGCAGACACGTCCCCCGCCGAGCCCCCGATCTTCGCCCTCGGCCCTGGAGCCGCTGCGCCGCCCTTGAAGGAGGTCCTCCAGGAGGGCAGGGCTTTGGCTTTACTGGGGCTGACGGCTAAATCACCTCCTCCTTTCCCTTCACTCCTGCTCTCCTCTTTCCCATCCTCCTTCTCCTCTGTCTTACTTTTCTCCTTCTCTTCGGTCTTACCGTCCTCAACCTTCTCTGACGGGGGGACCGGACTGGGTGCAGGTGGTTTAGTGTCTGTAGGAGGAGTGGGTGTCTGGGCTTTCTCCTGAGAGGGTTTGGAGCCGGTGCCTGAGGAGGGGGAGGCGTCAGGGTCCTCCTGGGAGACCCATTCCACTTTGCACCTCTGGATTTCAGACTTCCTCAGCTGCTGCGGCGCCGAGGGGGGCGGGGTCACAGTCTCAGCTTCGTCTCGTTGGTACAGCTGGGCGTGTTCGCTGATCAGCACAGTCATCAGATGTTGGACCTGAGAGCTTCCTGTTCACAGACACAGCACGCACAGAGTCAGAGAGTTAGAGTTTAAGACAAGTTTATGAAGGCTGCTCGAGATAAATCTCCCCAGCAGCAGGGAGGAGAATGCCGTAGTTGAAGAGCCATCACTGCTCTGTTTTTGTCTGTTAACAGCCACATAGCTCCATGCTCAAGCTTCCCATCTCAGAAGAAGACAGACTAAGTGTCTAGAGTTCATTTATCAGGAAATGTTCCAGCTACACTCAGTAAAACTGAGCATGTGTGTTCTCGTCACTTCACGGCCGACTGCTTTTCCAACTTTGGACAGTCCAACAGAGGGCTAGCCAATAGACTGGTCCTGAATCCAGGCGCATTACCAACCATCCTCCAACAAACCTGGGACCCTGGAAATGTGAGTATTTTAAATGCTGTGTGCTGTGGAGCAGATGGAAGAGCTTTTCCTCAGTGTCCCCCCTGTCTCTGTGTTAGCTTCAGGATGCTAACTTTAGCTGCAGTTAGCCTGTTGTTTTAGCCTGTAATGTTACGGTAAAGGAGCTTCTCTGTTTTCTAAACATTGTGCACTCGGAGCTCGTGGCGCCGCTCTCAGTGACGTGGAAGAGCGGGGCGGTATCAGCGGTGGCTCATTTACATATGAAGGCCACGCCCACTAAATCAGAGCGTTCTGAACAGAGGGGCTATGAGAGCCTGGAAACAATGCTGCTGTGCTTGATTTATTGGCTTTTTGGACCAAAACATGTTACTACCATTTCATGAAGACATCAATGATCCAGATTAAACTGAGGAAAGGAGCAGGAGATGGGACCTTTAATACAAGTCACTTTTCTCTTGTTCCATTGGAAGATTTTTTTTTACTTGTTACATCAATTCAGACCTCATTTTGTCTTTAAAAAACTTTAAAAAAGACATTTTTCTGGACTGGTCAGGTGAAACAGAAAAACAGAAACACTTAATAAACCCAGAAGAAATTAGTAGTTTTCAACATATTTTCAGTGTGTTATTACCTGCTGACAGTCTCTTTCACAGCGTCCATGACAATTACATGCAGATTGCTTATTATGTAAATTAGGCGATGATGTCATTTAGCGACTTCCAGCAACAGCCAATAGAAACTTTTCCTTACTGAGGAGTTGGCATGTTGAAGCTAACATGTCTCACTCAACTTTCATGATGCTTTAAAAGGCTGTCTTTCCAAAAATACATCCAAATGTCCTACACTTAAAGAGAAAACTCATCATGGCGTGAGTAACTTCTGGTGGGAACCATCAGGTTCCTGGGACTGTAGTTTGACCCTGACCCCAGCAGGGAACCTGTACCAAGAACCTCCTAAAGTTCCTGCTGTTAGTGTGACAGATAGCAGCACCACCCCTCACCCTCCATCATCATCACTGGATCCTCCACCCTGGGCCGAAGGATGTTGGGTCCGAACACGGTGGCCAGATTCTGGACGCTCATCTTGTTCTCGTTGGAGTGCGCCTGAACCTCGTCCAGAAACCTGAGCAGAGGAGCAGAAAGGAG
The DNA here is from genome assembly GCF_033239565.1 of Halichoeres trimaculatus. Taxonomy (NCBI): domain Eukaryota; kingdom Metazoa; phylum Chordata; class Actinopteri; order Labriformes; family Labridae; genus Halichoeres; species Halichoeres trimaculatus. The sequence continues at coordinate 37,862,289 of NW_027437186.1, read as the reverse complement.
AAGAAGGAGAACTCATTTCCTCACATCCAGGAGTTTTGACATGTGCTGACAGATCTGAGAAGACGTCTCTGGGTCTTTGTGTCGAATAAAAACGGAGCTGATGAAGAGGAGGCTGAGTCACGGCTCTGAATGCTGTGTGGGCTCAGTGTTTCTAAAAACGCAGACTTCACTGAGAGACGGCGGCGGTTATTCACACTCAGTCAGTCGGAGTGATGTCACTTCCTGTGATGAGGACGTGGGAGTGATGAATGTTACTGCCTGGTGTGACAGGGTGTCCCACCATCACTCAGCGGACACAGGGAACAACAGGAAGTGAGATCAGTCAGCTGATCAGAGGGAAACGTGGCGCTCACTCACCTGCAGATGTATCTGAGGAGGTTGGAGTTGACCTGAGGAAGAGATTTCACCTGTTTGCAGAGCTCTGAGATCCCCTGGGAGGAAAAAAGACAAAGAGGAGACGTTTCAGACGTTTCATCCCGAGCAGAGGGTTTGACACACACCAGGAAGTGAGAGGGCGGAGCTTACCGTAGCTTTATCCTTGGTCAGCAGCGGAGCACAGGAGAGGAACTGCGTGTACTTGGAGAAAGGGATTATGGGCTCTGGCAGCTCCCGAATGTACAGCTTTAACAGTGACGCCACCGTGTGGACGTCTGTGGTACTGTAGGAGACATGGAGGCATGTACTTAGACTGCTCCCGTTATAAAGATCTGACGCTGGTGTGATCTGCTCACCTGTCAAACACGGGCTTCTCGCCGCGGTCGAAGGCGTCCTGCAGCTCTCGAACGTGATTGGTCTGACCAGGGGCCCTGAAGAGCCCCTCCTCCTGGAGCCCGTGGTCCCGAATGAAGGAGACGCACTGTTCGACCAGCACCGGGACCTGACGCTGAGCGCCGCACTGCGCCTCGTACAACATGGTCTCCTCCAGGTGCTGCCCAAACACGCCTGCAGACACAGAGAGGAGGAAAACTGAAATCTCATCAAGTGATTTTGTCTTATTTACGTATAAAAATGTCTTTTTAGACTCAATCTGAGCCAGATTCACCTGAGCAGGCCAGAAAAATGTCTGATTTCAACTTATTTAAAGACAAAAAAAAAAAGTTTTAGTTTCAAGCAAATTTCTCTTCTTCCATTAGCAGTTTTTTTTTAATTGTTATAGAAATTCAGACCTCATTTAGTCTTTAAATAACTCGAAATTAGACATTTTTCTTGACTAATAAGTTGAATCTGGCTCATATTGAATATAATAAGACATTTTCTACTTAAAATTAGACAAAAACAGCCTGTAAAGACTGTGTAAATACTGTTTCAGAGCAACAGGAAACTGACTTTAGGAAAATAATCATTTAACAATAACTGACGTGTTCGAGCATCTTCTTCTTGTGTATAAAATTTGAGTGTTTTCTCTCCAAAATTCTGATTTTTGATATATTTATTCTCCCACCTCCTCCTAGCGGCGCCCATATGACCCTGCGTATGGCCCTGACCCACTCCTCCATGTCGCTCTGAGAGTTCGCCATCAGCAGGTAAGACTCGTGGCTCATCCCGGTCCGATCCTTCTCTCCTGACGCCCCTGGAAACAGAAGATAAGTGAGATAAGCTGAAGCTCTGGACGTTAAAAACGCAGACTCATAGAGGAAACAGGTCGAACAGGTGCAGTTTGACTCTGCAGAGCACAGAGGAAAGATGTGGTTTCCAGCCGTGACCTTATCAGGTGCAGCAGCCCCGTCAGGTACAAAGACCGCGCCGTGCAGCTGTGCCTCCTCTTCCTCCTCTTCCTCTCTCTGCACACAGCTTGAAACCAACCGCTCTGACATTTCAGACTGACATTTCAGTTTATTCCTGTTCAGCTTTGATCACACTGAGGGAAACTTCACCTTCATGTGAAGCTCAGGCGCAGAGATAAGAGCTGCAGAGCTGCTGCTCCTCTGATGGTTTTAAACTGGAGTAAACCATCAAATAAACTGGTTATGAGTCTGGAGCAGATTTATTTGACTTCATGCTGTTTAGGTTGGGCCATATATTGTTCCCCTGCATTGTCAGAGTCCAGCACAGTGGTGCACAGTGGTGCAGGGTGTGTTATGTGTGAGAGAAGTGACCCAGAAAGAGGAGCTCCCTGTGGACACCAGCAACTGCACCGAGCCTCTCTTTCAGGATCTTTCTCTTTGCTTCTCCTCCTCCTCCTCCTGGGTTTCTCTCTGGACACGTCTCCTGTGTTAAAGGTTCACGTCGCTTCGTTTTCATCCTTATTACGACAAATTAGAAAAGCTTCCTCCTTTTTTTAAAGAGCACAGCAGCCGTTGATCCTGTGACTTTCAGAGAAGTACGACCTCAGTGTATTATTTCAGATGATTTTAATGACCTTCAGATGGTTTTTATGCCTCATGGGAATAAAACGACTTCAGCAGCTGGTAATAAGTGTGATAAATTCAGCTGCCTTGGTTTGCTCTGTCTGTACCTTTATATTTGTATATTTTTTTAACATTTGCACATTTCATGTTGAGTCCATGATTTTATAAATATATATATATGTTTTTTACCTGCTCTTAAGAGGACTTCTTAAGCCCACTAAGTAATGAAACATTACATTCTTTTTTAAAAATATATAATATTTAATTAAATTAAATTATGTTATACTATATTCTATTATATTACATTATATTATATTACATTTTATTAGATTATATTATTTTATATTATATTATATATTATATTTTTTATACTTTATTATATTATATTATATTATATTATATCAAATTATATTATATTTTTCCACACTTTATTATATCATATTATTTTATATCATTTTAATTTATATTATATTATATTATATTATATTATATTATATTATATTTTGTTATATTTTATTGTATATCACATTTTATCACATTTTATTTATTTATATGTTGTATTATATTATATTATATTATATTATATTATATTATGTTATGTTATATTGTATGTATGTTATACTATTCTTTTCCTTAGAGATTTTTCTTTTCTATTTCTTTGATATTTATGGGGCTTTTAATCCTTTTATTATTATTATTATTATTATTATTATTATTATTATTATTATTATCTTTATTATTATTATTATTATTATTGTTGTTGTTGTTATTGTTATTATGAATTCTTTTTTTTTTTATAAATTTTCTTTATTTTTTATAGCTTAAATCTGAACTTTATCTTTATTCTTTTTCACAGAGTGTGTAACATATAATTCTGTATTTTTTAAGTAGTTGCTCAGTTGCTGTTCACGTTGTTTCCTTGTTCCTTGTCAATTGTTGGCACTAATACTCAAAGTTGGCTATCTATGTGTAAACATGTGCTAGTACGACAATAAGCTTTTTGAATTTTGAATTAAATTTGAAAAACATAACTTTGAGCATCCATGAACAACTTTAAAGTGAACACAGTTTGAAAAATGATTAAAACTCAGTTTTACTGCATTCCCTTCACATCTTGATGACGTTCTGAAACGTGAATGTGTTTAAAGATCAGGTATCAGAGCCGTGGCCCTTTAAGTGAAGTGCCCAAACACAGAGAGGCCATGCACATGAATATTTAAAACCACTTTCTGCAGCAGTCAGAAACTCTATACAGTAAATATGAGCACGTCTGCTAATGATGCAGCCAGTCCCAGTGTGGGTCTGTGCTGCAGCAATAAATCTGCTGACAGGCAGCAGCTCTGCACACAGGTAAGGCATGACTATATATACATGTGTGTGTGTGTGTGTTTTCTGTTCAGTGAATCAGGAAAAGAAGACGCAGCAGCAGCAGGTGATGTCCTGTCAGTATCAGACACACAGATAAAACGTGTCAGTGTGTTTTCACAGCACGTCTCTGATCGTCTTCAGCTAAACGTTCCTCCAGGAATCACAGACTCTGCGTCCTCCAAGGTGACACTGACCTTTCTCAGTCTGAGAGCAGACAGACTGATGTGTTCACAGATTTTCACTTATTTTACATTTCTTTACAAGAATCTACTGAAGCACAGTAACGACGACGACGAGAGGCGCTGTGACTCCTGCAGCTACGGCAGAAACCCTGAGGAGATCCATCCATGCGTTAATTTTTTTTTTTTTTTTCAAATATACACTAGTTTTTCTTCTTTGGACGTCAAAAATACTTTTTCCATTCAAATTCATTTTTCTTTCTTGTCATTTTGAGTCAGCAAAACTTATTTCTTGGGCTAGCTTTTAGTTTTTGTTTAGCTTCTTGTGTTAAAGCATTATTCTGATTTTAAAAGACCTGATGAGAAATTTTTGTCTGACATAATTGGTAGATTTTAAGATGAGCAACTCAGGCGTCATTTTTGTCTCTGAATATCTTAGAATGAGACACTTTCCTAAAGTCATTTTTTTCCAAAACTGAAACATCAACACTTGTTCAGATTCCAGGTTTTGCAACATAACGCTCAGTGTCTTACTCTATCTTTTCTCCAGTCTGAAAATAAAGGCATCAAAGCCTAAAATGATGACAAAACAACGCTCATCCTTTCTGTTTTTTCTGCAGATTTCATGCCCGTGCTGCGGCCTGTGAGTCACTGAGCTGTTTGATAAACTTCTGTTTTCTCAGGAATCACTGGATCAAGGTTGTGAAACAAACCTTTCATTATTTTTTTATACTTGTGTCGTGTGGTTTAAAAAAGCATTAAAGCAGTGGTCAGTTGTCATGAGACAAATATCATAAAGTCAAACCTCTGTGTATCCCTTTAAAGGTTTCCAGGTGTTAAATTTAGTTTAACATGTTTTTACTCATGTTGCTGTAATCAGACGTACAGTTAGGACATGATGTTATTTTGGTTTCTGGGGGATTTCACCCTGAGTGATGTGCAGAGCAGAGACGGTCATACGTCTATAAAAATGACTGTGGAGAGATCACACTGTCTATGTGTCTCTGTATAATACGGTCAGACTCATAAACCTGTGATTCTCTATAAAATAAAACCCAGATCACTGACAGGATAAATATCTACGTTCACAAACGTCCAAGTGTTTCAGTAACTGATAATGTTAAACAGGGACATCAGGAAGTCATAGGATTAAAAAAATAACAGCTACAGATACATATACAGCAAATGTAACACATAAGAATAAGACAACGTGTACAAATTTGTGTACAAATTAAAAATGATATCTGATAAATTCTAACAATGATTCAACTTAATTTGGTTTTAAAAATATTTTTTTGTTGTTGAAAAATGTTTTAATATGTTTGTTACTAAAAAAATAAAAGTGAATTTTTTCTCAATTAATTCATGTATCATTTTTCTTTAGGGGGCATGTTTTGTGGTGTATCTATCAATATATATATATATATATATATATATATATATATATATATATATATATATATATATATATATATATATAAATAGATAAGTATTTTTACTGTATTACTATTAATTCTATGATTATTTATTTGTTTACATAAATGAACAATCCAATTACATGTTTAATTATGTTGTGTCATATATATTTTCTGTAATAATTAATGATAATCGTAAATATAATTATTATTAATAATACTAATAATAACAATTATTATAATCATGAAAATTATTATTATTATTATTTTAATAGCAATAATGAAAATAATAATAATAATAATTGTTATTATTATTATCATTATCATTATTATATTACTATTATTATTTTATTGTTATTATTATAATTATTATTATTATTATTATTATTATTATTACTATTAATAATAATAATAATATATTAAAAATATTTTCAGAAAATCTTTAATGATTAATTTGCAATACTCTAATAAAAATTAAAATTAAATTTTTTAAAAATATTATATGATTAATTTGCAACACTGAAAAAAATTAAATTAAAGTGAATTTTTATATGTTCTCAGAAAATGGTGTATCTAGAAAGGACTTACTCAGATGATGATTTTCTAAGAATGAAGATAAAAAAACAGAAAAAAAATCAGACGTTTTCAGCGTTTTGCATGCTTTAAGCTGTTATTTTGTTATTTCTGTGTTTTGTTTGTGCTTCATGTGTTCAGTCTCTGGAGTCGTTACTATAAGGGAGAAATAAAAATAACAGTGTGTTCCTTCATTTTGGCTCCACATCATGAACAGAAGCGTCAGCATCACTGGAACAGGACTCACTCACTTCCTCACATTACAGAGCCGCCGCCTCGCCAACTCACCTGGAACGATCTCAAACGGGTGTCGACCAGGCTCGTCCTGATTGGCAGGCAGCTCGTTGACCTGACTGCCTTGTAGAGGAATGCAGCCCTGCAGGGGAGGAGAGAGGAAGGCTGTGATTGGCTGAGAGACGGACTGACAGACAGGCCTGAGGAAAATACCCCCATCAACTGTCTTCAAGAGCCAAACAAGAAATCAATTAGTGGTTCTGGACCGGGACGTGGAGTGCATGTCGAACATTATGGAGCTCTGAGAACAGAGGGCTCTGGGCGCGCGTCCAGCAGAGGGAGGGATGGAGGGATGGAGGGATGGAGGGAGGGATGGAGGGATGACTCAGGGAAACAGCTCCTCATCTTTATATTCCCACAGCGCTTCCTGATGGACTCACATTTTTGATCTTCCCAACATAGAGAAGGTCAAAGGTCGCCGCTAAACGCACACACAGCTGAAGCACAGGGCAGCATGTTGTCACATTATCAGAGAGTGTCAGAGCAGCAGCAACACACTGGGACGTTACAGAGAAGTGTGTGTGTGTGTAGAGATGTCTTTACAGGACAATATTTACGGCTATATGTAGCGCTATCGGCAGTCCAGTGCTCTGACGTATCTGTAGGCTAACGTAACAACAAGCTAACTGTCAGTTTGTAGCGTAGCTTAGCAGCTGCTATATTTCTCTCTCCTCACAGCCCGGTGCTCTGAGACGTGTCTGTAACGTGTAACGTTAGTGAATCCTGGTTCTGTCCTACCAGAGCTCATCTACCAACTCCAACCTCACCAAGCAGAGCTAACGTAACCTGGCTCTTCATTTTATTGATAGACTCTCAAGTTTGAACAGACCACTGCAGAATAACTGCTGACTGTGGGTTGGAGGCAACATTAGCACAAACACATTAACCTGGGTTTAGCTCTTTTTTTAGCACTTAGCTCAAGTTTTAGCCTTTAGCTTCTATGTTAGCCTTTAGCTCATGTCTTAGCATTTGGCTCAAGTTTTAGCCTTTAGCTTGTGTCTTAGCCTTAAGCTCTTATTATAGCATTTAGTTCAAGTCCAGCCTTATGCTTAAGATTTAGTCTTTAGCTCAAGTTCTAGCCTTTAGGTCCTGTATTAGGCTTTAGCTTGTGTCTTTGCAAATAGCCAGTTTTTTAGCATTTGGCTGAAGTTTTAGCCTTTAGCTCACATCTTGGCCTTTAGCTCAAGTTTTAGCATTAAGCTTAAGTCTAAGCCTTTAGATTGGGGGTAAGCCTTTAGCTCATGTCTTAGCATTGAGCTCATGGTCTAGTCTTGAAGTCCTGTCTAAGCATTTAGCTTGTGTCTTAGCATCTAACTTGAGTTTTAGCCTATAGCTTGTATGTTAGCCTTTAGCTCAAGTCTTAGCCTTTGCTCGTGTCTTAGCATTTACCTCAAGTTCTAGCCTATAGGTCCTGTCTTAGTATTAAACATGTGTCTTAGCAAATAGCCATTTTTTAGCATTTAGCTCAAGTTTAAGCCTTTAGCTCATGTCTTAGCATTTAGCTCAAGCTGTAGTCTGTCTTAGCATTTTGTTTGTGTCTTAGCATCTTGCTCTGGTTTTAGCCTTTAGCTTGTATCCTAACCTTTTGCTTAAGTTTTAGCCTTAACATGTGCCTTAGCTGTTAGCTTGTGTTTCCTTTCAGCCTCTTTCTCCAAACTTCATCAGCTGGCGTGATGATGTCATATTGACTTAGATGTGCTTTAAATCAACCATGTTCTGCCTGACCTGATGTGAAGCTAAGAAGTTGCACGTCAATAACCTGTGATATTGATGCTGATAATCTAATTCTGAAGTGTGGATTAGGATTAGGAATATATCTTTTTCAGGCTCAGTTAGCCAAAACATGGACTCTTTGAGCTCACGTCACAGGATTTAGGAGCGTTTCAGGAGCTTTGTGTGTGTGAATACGTCTGTGTATGAATTATTTTACGAGCGTCACCTGTGCCTTGGTCTCGTCCTGGTCCTTGTAGAAATACAAAGCTTCATTCCTTAAGACAAACCAGCGCAGCTGCCAGTTCTTCATGATGCTGCGCTGCCTCTTCAACCAGCCGGCCTTCAGAGCTTTCTCCTGGTCCAGAGGAGAGCAGGGCCGGGACACCCGCGACAACTCCCCCAGAACCATGCTCTTGGACCGTGCTGAAGGACACACACACACACACACACACACACACACACACACAGACAAACAGGGTCAGTTTATAGGGAGAAGAGCAAACTTGTCATTTTAGGAATTTCCTGTAGTTGTTGTTTGTTCAAGCTCCAAAAATTAATCAGGGATGAAATCCTGGATCATTATTCACAGACGCCTCCCTCAGGTGCAGATAAGCTCACACGCTTCACCATGCATCCAGATTCCCTCTTAGGTAAATCCACCAAAGCAGAGCCTCCATTTTGCAGCAGAGACATCTTGTTTTGAGACGACACTCAGATCTTTTCATTTTGTGTCTCTGGTTTTAGAGAGGAGCTCGTTTTTCCTGCTCTGCTGCACGGAGAGGAGAATCTGATTCAGATCAGCTTTACCAGCTGCAGACTGAGTCCTAGCATGGATTTTATATTAGCATAGGTGTGCCAGAGGTAAGGAGTAAAACCAGCCACGGTGAACGCTCCCCGGGGAGTCATGGGGGTGAGGAGGGGGAGATAAACAGAGAGCAGAGGGAGAGCAGAGGGGGAGAAATCAATGGCTCCTTTTTCTCCTGTTAATTGCATCTTGCTTTCTGCTGAGGACAGCAGGGACGTTTCTGCTCGGGCTGATCCTCTCTCTGGTTTCCTCTCTTTCTCTCTGTTGTTTGTCAGTTTCTGGGACTGAACGTTTTACTGCTCTCTGCTCTGCTCGTCCTTCATCTGCAGAGTCACGGCTGCTGGGACGACTCCAGATCAGTTTGGCTCAGCTCGGCTGGATTAAAGTCATTCAAGAGCCACGAAATCTACTTTATCTCCACAAAACAGACCATGAAGGTGAAAAAAAATCTATACAGAGTTAAAATTTAGTGAATAATCATCTAAACTTTTTTTTATTCATGAAACTGTACATGTGATGTCTGATTTTTTTGTTTGAAAAAAATTCAGATTTTGGAGGAATTTTAAAAAAAACGTAATAAAAAAAAAATGACAAATTTCAAAAATGTGCAAAGACTTTTAAGAAATCAAAATTTAAAGAATTGTAACACTTCCAAAATATCTAAAATGTCAAAAATTGCAAAAATTCCCAAAAGAAGATACAATTTCAAGAATTAGCAAAATGAATAAATAAATAAATAAAAAAATAAAAAATAAAAAATTGAAACTTTAGAATCGTGCAAAATTTCAATAACTTTTTATTGTAGAATTTTTAAAAAGAATGTTTTAATTTTTGTGTTTTCAAAAATTTCAAAAAAAAAAAAACATTAAAAAAATACATTTGCAAAAATTTTGGAATTTTTTTGAAATATCAAAAAATGTGCAAAGACTCTAAAAAATTAAATTTTTAAAATTGCAACACTGCCAAAGTATCTGGGATCTCAATAAATTTTTTAAAAATTACCAAAAGGAGATGAAATTTTAAGAATTTGAAAAAGAAAGAAAAAGAAAGAAATTGAAACTTCAGAATTGTGCAAAATTTCAAGAACTTTTTACTTTAGAAAATTTATTGAAATGTTTCAATTTTTGTATTTCCAAAGTTCTTCCCAAAAAATTAATTTAAAAAATACTTAAAACATTTGCCAACATTTGGATTTTTTTTTAGATATCAAAAAATGTGCAAAGACTCTTAAAAAATAATAATTTTAAAATTGCAAAACTTCCAAAATATCTGGGATGTCAAAAAATTTCCAAAATTTTCAAGAGATGAAATTTAAAGAATTTGCAAAAAATTGAAAAATTAAAACTTCAAAATTATGCAAAATTTCAAGACCGTGTTATTTTAGAAAAGTTTTAAAAATGTTTTAATTTTTACGTTTTCAAAAATTTCCAAAAATTTTACAAAAAAAATACTTAAAACATTAGCCAATATTTTTAGAAAAATTTTGAAATATCAAAAAATGAGCAAAGACTTTTAAAAAATATTTTTTTAAATTGTAAAAATGTAAAGAAAAAAAATATGAAAATGTGAAAAATTTGAATTTGATAACATGTATTGTTTAAGACGTTTAACTCATCATTTTTTTGTAATTTGCTCGTGTTTTGACACATATCAGTCATGTAAATTAATCCAGCAGGTTGGCCGTTAAATGATCTATTAATACAGCAGACATGTTGATGTGGTTTAAAAAAGAACGAAGAAGAGGAAGGAAATCTCAGAGAGGAACTGATTCTTTAGTCGACTCTCGGTTAAAAACTATTTGTGGACATGAATCAAATTATAACAAGTTTCAGGGACTAATGTTACTCAGATCAAACACTGTAAAAAACCTTTCTACTGTATAACTTGGGCTCACCTGTAGCTGCTTGACAATCAGGGAGGCAGCAGTTGTGGCAGGTGTGTGTCTTTGACTGCGTGTGTCCTGTCTGCTGAGACTGTTTGGGCTGAAAGAGAGTTTCAGGATCTGGATTTTGTTTGTTTATTTATTTAATCAGATACTGGTTTTGAGGGTTGGGCTCCTTATTTTGTGAAAAACACTTTCCTTGTACAAATGCTTCATTTCATCTCTCTTTTGTCCTGGGTTCAATTCTGTTACTCTTCACTTATCATACCCTAGCTGTCTGTGGGGTCATAACAAGGACAAACTAGTAATAATGATAATAATAAAATCTATTAATGTTGCACTTTAAAAAAGTGATTCACAGAATAAAAACAAACAGTAAAAAGAAAAAAGAAAAGAGAAGAAGTAACGGATAAATGTGAAGAAAAATGTCTCAGACAGCGGCTGAAGCTCATGTTGGAATCAGTTTGACGAAGTTAATATCTGCTCACATCCATCCTCACTTTAAGAAGCCATATGATGAGGAACTATGGCAATAAAATGACACAGAGCCTTCATGTCATTAGCTTCTCCAATGGATCGTATCTAAAAGTCTTTATTTTTTAATTCAAATGTTCTCATGATGAGAAAAACCTCCGGTCAGCTGATGGAGAAAACCTCAAACAGCATCATGTCGTCCTGTCAAACACTTCAGCTCCCTCAGACCCTGCTCTCCATCCTTCAGCCGGGCTCAGCGCCGCTGTATGACTATGCACTGAGTGATGCTGCATAAAAGGGTCAGAGCCGAGCAGAGCCAGGATCTAATCAGAGGAGAAAACCATTAGAGCAAATGAGAGATGGCAAGAGCACCAAGCGTGGCGTGCAGACTGGAGTCTCTGACGGAGGAGGAACCAGGTTTTTCTCCTTCACATCATCGTTTGTGAGAGAATTCAAAGACCGTCAGAGGAGACAAAACTCCAAACACAAAAACTGCTGCAAGACCAAAAATCCATTCACACAGACTGTGAATTTCTTACAGTTACAGTTACAGAGAGTCTTCCCCTCGACCTCTCACTTCCTCAAACTGATCTGTGAACGGACACCAACAGTGAAATCCTTCATTCTGTGCAGCCTGGTAGAAAACAAACTCAAACACACTTTGGAAAAGGTTAAAGGACTTTTTCAGATATTCATGAGGAGAAACTCTCCTGTAATAGTCAGAAATGAGCTTCTGTCTTTTCACAGAGACTGTTATAGAGACGACTCTTTGAATGTGTTTACTGATTAATCAGCCTGTTTAAAATCATTATCAAAGATCTCACTTTATATTTTAACTCTTGTGTATAATTTATCATCTGATGTTGCTGTTTGTCTGTATCCTTTGTGTAATGACTGCTCCACAACAACTGCCCCTAGAGGACTAAATGAGGCTTTTAAATTAAAAATATATTGATCATTGATGAACAATATTAGGGCCCCTGCTCCATATTTGATGTATGATTGGTAAATGGTATCAAGAATCACATTTTATTAAGTGATATCGAAACACATCACATTATATGCATATAATTTAAGAGTTTTGAAAAAAAAAAAAGATAATTAAAAACTTTTTTTTTTTTTTTAATTTTGCAAATGTTTAAAATTCCAAAATTGTTTGATATTGTTGCATCTTTTATTTATTAATTATTTTTTTTTTCAAATTGTTTGAAATGCTTTAAAAAAATGTTTCCTTCCTCTGGAAAAAAGTATTGAATTTTTTTTCAAATGTATGAGTTTTTTTTTCAATTAAGGTTTTTCAAATTTTGGGGGATTTTAATTTTTTTAAATTTAACATTACTCTAATTTTTTAAGATTTAAATTTTTTTGAGATTTAAATTTTTTTAATGTAAGGTTTTTCAAATTTCTTGGGATGTTAATTTTTTTTTTTTTCAATTTTTTTGAGATTTCAATTATTTTGAGATTTTATTTTATTTTTTGAGTTTAAGGTTTTTCAAATATTTGGGAAAAAAATTCTATTGTTTTTGCTATTTTTATTACATTCATTTATTTGTATTTTTTCATAAATTTTTTGAAATTGCCTTTTATTTTATTTTACTTTTTTTGTAAATGTGTAAAAACCAAAAACTTAGAAATCACATCTACAATTTCATAAAACACAAAAAACTACTCCTTTAAATTATTATTCACTAGATTTTAATTATGCATCCATTGTTTGTCTTCATTGTGAAGATCTGTATCATTGCATATTTGAAAGAAAGTAATTGGAAAAAAACCTATTTTGTTATTTCTTAAAGCTCCTCAGAGCGACTTTCAATTATCGTTGATCTTGGCGCCCCCTGCTGACTAGATGAAGCCCCTGCTCTCTTTATTAATCTTGTCTAACACATGTGAGTGTAATGCTCCATGATAGTGTCCCAAAGTCAAGACTGAGGCTGGGTCCAAGTCATTTGATTTTGATTATCTGCTGATACTGAGTCCCGATCCAGTACCTCTACTCTGGTAAATCCCAGCTTTAAGCTCCTACCATGAACTCTTTGACCCCTTAAAACTGTTTTAAAAACACATTTTTTAAAGACATGCTTTCATTGGAGATTTCAGCTGAACATGTTTAAATCGTCAAAATGCTGCTTTTATTTCATTTTCATTTTATTTTTTTTGACAGTATCATGGAGAGGATCTTAAATCCTTTATCTTTTGTTTTTTAATTGTTTTAATCATTTATTGTTTTTATTTTACTGATTTTTTTCTTCTTTTATCTGGTAGAGGTTCTCAGCCTTTTACATTTTTCTATATTTTTCCTGGCATTTCTCTTTTACCAATTCTTTTTTTTTACCGTTTGTTTTTATTCAGTAAAGCACTTTGTAACGTTGTTTTTGGAAAGTGCTTTATAAATAAATTTTATATAATGATAATAATAATAACAATAAAAATAATAATATATTATATTATGCATTATTTAAATAATATAAATATAAGTAAATAATAATATAAATTATAATTATATATTAAAATTATATATAATTAAATCAATAGTTATTTTATTTATTTATTTATTAAATTTGGTTTTACATAAGACAATCTAAAATTTAAAAACACTAAAAAATGTAATTATCTAAATAAATATGTATTTATCTAATCATTTAAACACTAATTTATTTATTTAAATATTCCATTTTGGCACTTTTAGTCCTCCATAAAATAATCTAACTTTATTCATATATTATTAATTTTCACTTCTACCTCTATTATTTATAACAATAATATATTAATATATATTTAATTTAATAGATTAAATTATTATTATTATTATTATAATTATTACCATAGCATGCATGCATTTCTGAGTGTGTGTACTTGGCGCTCCCATGTGTTCATACGTGTTAGATTTCTCTGCTAAGGTAAGGTGACATCTGAATTTCATTACAGTGTATTTCTGGAGATTATTTGTGTAAAAGGCTTTTTGTCTGACAGCAGCGCTGTGGCAGTGATCAGGGATTAAAAATAACTCCAGGATTAATAAATCTTATACCTCGTAGTCTGGTTTTCTTTAATGCCTCATGAATCGCCTTCAGGATTAATTCTTGTCTGTTTCATTACCGGCTAAAAACTCCTCACAGGAGCTTTAATATTTAAACATGTGAAATTAATTCATCAGGAAACAGCCTCCTCTCTGCCTCTCCCCAAAAACCAACACCGGTTTCCCTCACAGAGACGAGCTGGCAGCAGTCACGACTCCTGGAGCTACCTGCAACACCTGCTGCACAGAGCAGAGTGTTTCTCCTCTGCATCAGGCTAATCTGAGCGGCAGGAGCTCCTCCTAACCCTCACCCTGTGATTCACAGCTTCCTGATCCATCTCCACGCTCATGGTCACCCCCCACTCCAAGTGGGTTTTACCCGCGTTAGAGGAACTATGTTTGACAGTCAGCTGTTGCAATTTACAGGAGCGAGGGAGAGCCCTGCATTCCTGCTCCAGCCTCTCGTCTCTCAGCTCAGCCGCTCAGCTCAACATTAACCCCGTAACGCCCGGAGAGACGGAGATGGAGTCATGTGCCCAGGTGTGAACGTGCCGGGACGTTGGAGGGTGGGTTACTCCTCCAGCAGCCATATTTACTACAAGCAGCAGAGGAAATCTAGGAGGAATAAGGAGGGAGGAACCACGACAGAGGGAGGATGACATCACCCTGAACGGCACGCTACACCTGCAACTCTTCAAATCATGCAGAAAAACTCCACCATGGTGCTGACGGTGGTCACCTGGACGCAGGACGGCACAGAGCGGCACCGTCCACACCGTCAGGACGTCTTTTCAATCAGAGCAGAAACACTGATGATATGATATCACAAAGACAGCAGGAAGGATGGATCTCTGCAGAGGAGGAAAAAGGAGAGAGGAGAGAGGAAAGGAGAGGAAGAAAGGATGGAGGAGGGACTGTTCTTACCCCGGCGTGCCTGTTTGATCTTGGGGCTGAGCATGGTAACGGTTGCTGTGCTGCTCCCTCTCACAGAGACATGACTGCATCCCTCTGTTCACACACTGCTCCTCACACACACACACACACACACACACTCACACACACTCTCTGTGCTGCTGCTGCCTCGCCCTGCTACTCCTCATCCTCTCCCAGCATCTCTCTGCCTCACCGGCTCGCCGTCTTCCTCTGTCCGGTTTCCCTCACACACACTCACACACACACACTCTTGGCAGCTCTTAACCACGCTCCTCTTCCTCCTCCTCCTCCTCCTCCTTCCTCTCGTCTCACTCCCCCCGCTCTGTCCCCTGCCCGGCGTGCTGTTGTTCTCACATACCTCGAGCCCTGCCCACTCCCACTCTCTGCTGCGCTCTGTGTCTCCGCCCGCAGCTGCACACGCTCAGTATCAGTTTCTCACGTCTATAAATACGTCTGGCTGTGTGTCCTCTGTCTTCTCACCTAGAGAGGTGTCCAGCTGTTTGCTCGGGAGGATCTGATGCTGGTTTGTACCTGGAGTAAAACCTCAGATCAGCTGTGTGTGTTAAACCTTTGATGCAGTGAAGTCATGATGTCTGCAGCGTCAGAGATATGACACAAACTTCAGCCGTCACTCAGCAGTCAGTCTGTCTGTGTCTGTGTGTGTGTGTGTGGAGAAAGCCACAGCACTCAGGGGTGTGATGTTCCTGTTCCTGCTCTGCCTGATGGGCTTGTAGTGGATGTGATAAAGCAGATAAACGCTGCGCTTCAAGAGGCTGATGAGACTGAAACGCTCAACAGAAGAGCAGGACAGAAACTCTGACGTCTGCTTTTCGATTCATCTTGCAACCCGTGTCAGGCTGTTTTTATTTATACATTCGTTTACTTGATTTCAAATATATCATATGGGGGACCAAAAGGGCCAAAATGCAAAATAAAACTAAATAGGTAATTAATTAATAAATTAATTAATTAGATTAAGTTTAATTCAAAACAAATTAAAAAAAAAAAAAAAAATGTAATATTTTAAATAAATATTTATTTATCTCCTAATTTATTTATTTATTTCATTATTTCATTTTGGCACTTTTATTCCTCCATAAAATAATCTTACTTAATTCATATATATATATCAATTTTCATTTCTATTTCCATTTAATATAAAAATAAAATAAAATAAAATAAAATAAAATAAATAAAAATATATGATTTCTTTACTTAATTTTAAATATATATTATATGGGGGACCAAAAGGGCCAAAATGCAAAATACAACTAAATAAAAAATTAATTAATTCATTAATTAATCTAATTAAGTTTTACACAAGACAAATTTCAATTCAAAATAACTGACAAATTTGATATTTTAAATAGATATTTGTTTATCTAACAATTCATTTATTTATTTTTATATTTAATTTGGCACTTTTAGTCCTCCATTAAATGATCTTACTTAATTCATATATATGTATCAGTTTTCATTTCTATTTACATTTAATACAAAAATAAAATGAAATAAAATAAGAACATAAAAATAATAATAAATGATTTGATTGGATTTTCTTCTTTCTAGTTTTTGTTAGCTTTTAATTAATTAATTTATAATTATCTTTTAATAATTTTTGAATGTCATTTATATTTAACACATGTAAACATATGTATGTCTCTAGGTGACATTGTTATGCATGTGTGTATGTATAAGTATGTTTCTTATTATTATGGTTATGATTCCTTTTATTTTTTCCTTTTAGTTTTCTCTTTTTTTATTTTTTTATTCCTGTCTCTTTGTTTCTTCATTTTTCGTTTACTTATTTTATTATTATTATTATTATTATTTATTTATTTTTTTTTGTGTTGTTTGCTTTTCAGTTTAATTAACCTTTGTTAACCTCATCATGACCTTCTCTATTATTTTTGTTAATTATATCATTTCCATAATTAATCTAATAATTATCATTAATTCACATCGAGAAACAAGCAGCTCACTAAAAGATGCTTGTTTGAAATTAATGAAATGTGTCGTCATATATTATTATTAATTATATTGTATTATTATAATAAATATTATAATAATAATACAATTTAATTATAATGATAATAATATAATATTATAATTCATTGTTTTTAATTGGGTTTTGCTAAATCATTTTTTTTTTAGTTTTTTTTCTCTGCTTTAACCGTGTCTCAAAATCTTAAAAATGCAAAAAAATAATAATAAAAAAAATGCATAAAAAAAGCTCTAAAAATAAATAGTATCCCAGAATGAATCAGATTGTTGAATCACTGTTTGGGTTTAAATTTGGTTGAATTCGTAGAAAACTGTAAAACTGGCAACATGTGAATCATTTCCACTTTGCCGACGCTCACAGAGCTCAAAAACTGAAACTGTAAAACCTGCTGAGCTCAGACATGACAATCATAACAACACGGCTTAAACTCATGAAGCAGCAGGAAGTTAATTAAACAAAATAAAGCCTGTAAATAGTTTTTTTTTAATCTAAGTTATAAGGACTAAAGGTTGAATAATAAACTAAGCTGAAACCGGTGGTTTAACCTGAGCTTTACCTGCCAGCTCCTTGGCTCTGTCTCCGCTCAGAGGAGTCGTGGATGGTTTCATGGTGGTGATCTCGTCTGCACACGCTCCTTCCGTCACCACCGGGGCCATTTCTGCTCCCACAGAGACACACACACACACAGACCAGGTCCAAACAATGACTCCAGGGAAACTAGTCTCCTTCTTAATTGATAATCACTCAGAAAACAAACCACAAACCCCGGAGAGACGAGAGCACCACGGCTGCCATCATCGGCTCAGAAATGACACACGCTCAGAGAATGCTGGAGCGAACAGACGCTGATAGAGGGAAGGAAATAAAGACGGTCATGAGAGCGCTACTTGCCATGTCAGGTCGGACGGGCAGACCAGACGACTCTGGGTTTGGAGCCGGACTCTCCGTGAAAGCATCACCAAGTCCCAAACAGCTGCTGCAGAGATGGAGTGGGTTTACAGAGAAATAAAAGACATGTGTGAGGCTTTCCTGTCGTCCCTTTCATTATTAATCTGTCGCTCTGTGAGGAAGTGAGCTGTCCTGATGGAGAAGTGAAAACTGCAGACTCAAACACATACAGTGGGGAAAATAAGTATTGAACGTGTCTACTTTTTTCTTATCACATTTATTTCCAAAGCTGCAATTCAAACAAAATTTCTCCCAGACATTGGTATTAACTCAACTAATCCACACATGAAAAGAAATCACAACGTTCAGGTCCATAAATAATGATTATGGTGAATTAAGTACGATAACACAGGAAAAAAGTATTGAACACACCATGGAAAGGCTGAATACTTTGGACAGGAAATGCACCATACCACCTGAAATCTGTCAGTAATTATTACTTGAACTTCCAATTAGTGCAAACCAACATCAGCTGGGCTAGAGCAAATTGATGGTCCTATAAAAAAGGTGTTTTTTTCACCAAGCAGTTAAACAGCACACACCTCATGATGGGTAAAGGCAAAGAGCTCTCTGAAGACATTCACAACCTGATTGTTGCTCAGCATCAGAATGGAACTGGTTACAGACTTATATCAAAGCACCTGAATATTCCAGTCAGCACCGTTGGAGCCATTATTCACAAGTGGAAGAAGCACCACCTTACCATCAACAGGCCACGCACAGGAGCTCCTTGAAGATTTCTGACCAGGGAGTCAGAAAGATAGTCAGAAGAGGACTCAACCAGCCAAGGACCACCCTGAAAGTGCTCCAGAAAGACTTGGAGGCAGCAGGTACAATTGTTACAGAGAAAACAACAGGCAATGCACTCCACCACCATGGCCTCTATGGACCCTCAGCCCGCAAGACTCCATTCCTCAAGAAAAGGCATGTTGAAGCTGGTTTAAAGTTTGCTAAACAGCATCTTGACAAGCCTGTAGAATACTGGGAGAATGTTGTCTGGTCAGATGAGACCAAAACTGAACTTTTGGGCTGTCATACTACAGACCATGTTTGGAGGAGAAATGGCTCTGCACATCAGCCAAAAAACACTACACCAACAGTGAAGTTTGGAGGTGAAGCATCATGGCATGGGGTTGTTTCTCATCTCATGGTGTTGGAAAACTTCATCTAACTGACGGAGCAATGAATGGAGCCATGTATGGGGAAATTCTTGATCTGAATCTGCTGCCATCCACCAGGATGATGAAGATGAGACGTGGCTGGACCTTCCAGCAGGACAACCATCCAAAGCACACGGCAAAGTTGACTCTCAAATGGTTTCAGAAAAAGAAAATCAATCTGTTAGAACGGCCTAGTCCAAGAGTCTGCAACCTTTACTTTGATAGGAGCCGTTTTGCCTTGGCGCACCTGGATTAAAGTCATTCAGGAGCCAAAAGATCAACTTTATCTTATAACAATAAAGGCAAAAAAGTAAATAGAATTCTATACATGAAAAAAATCCCATGTATGATTTATAAAATGAAACATGTGATCTGTTTTTTTTTAATGTTTAAGAAATTTACTGAAAAATCAAAAAGTTGCCAAAATTTGCCAAAACTTCATTAAATTTCACAAAATGTGTGTGGCAAAAAATTAGCAAATTTTGTTTTAAAAATTGAAATTTTTAAAATTTGCAAAAGAAAAATAAATGAATAAATACATTTAAAAAAATGCAAAAAATCATTATTTTAAAATTTTATAATTTTTGTAAAAATATAAAAAATGAAATTTTGGTCACTTGCAAAATTCCCTTTTTTTTTTAATTAAAAAAATTGCAAAAAAATCATAAACTTAAAAAAAATCCATAAAAAAAATGAAAAATATGCAAAAATTTCAAACAAATTTTGAAAATTCAAAAAAATTACAAAAAAATTAAATAAACTTAAAATCTAATATATTTTCCAAAATTTTAAAAAATTGAAATACTGCTTGAATATGATAAGGCATGAATTTATTAATTTTAATTTATTATTTTTGATAATATTCTTTTAAAGCTACAAGGAGCCACTGCAAAGGAGTCAAAGAGCCACATGAGGCTCCAGAGCCACAGGTTGAAGACCCTTGGCCTAGTCCATCACCTGACTTCAATCCAACTGAACATTTGTGGAAAGAAGTAAAGAAAAGGGTTCACCAGAGGGCACCAAAGAATATTCCAGATTTAAAGACAATCTGTGCAGAGGAATGGGCCAAAATCACACCTGAGCAGTGTGGGCCATTAGTTCAAACATACAAGAAGCTTCTGGAAGCTGTCACTGCAAACAAAGGCTTCTCCACTAAGTATTAGATGAGTCTCAGTTAGCGTCTTCAATACTTTTTTCCTGTGTTATCGTACTTAATTCACCATCATCATTATTTATGGACCTGAACGTTGTGATTTCTTTTCATGTGTGAATTATTGGAGTTAACACCAATGTCTGGGAGAAATTTGGTTTAAAACAAATGCGTTGAGAAAAAAGTTGACGCGTTAAGTCTCTTCTGCAGATACAGGACCTTTCAGGATAAAACGCTCTGAGTTATCGCTAACGACTGGCTCCAGAAGCTGAAGGAGCAGTTCCTTTTCTCAGATTAGAGGTTTATTTAAGATATTTCTCTCTCAGAGCACAGAGTCGTCATTGCACATGTGAGGTCACAGCTTCACGGACAAAAACTAAACACATCAGAGGGATAAATAGAGAAACACTGATCCAGGGCAGAGAAACACAGTAACACAGCACGTGACGAACACACTCACACACTCACACACTCACACAGTCCAGACACACCAGCCTCTGAGGCCTGTGTGGGGAATGTCATCTGTAATCCAGAAAAATGGTCCTGAGACACCACGGAAATGAGCACGTTTGATTAAAGACATGAAAAGAGCGTGTCTCGTTAGCGTGACGCAGGAAGTGTCACGGCTGGGGTAACGACTTTACACCAGGAACAAAGACGTCCAGTGCACCAGACAGAAAGCGTAGCTAAGAGGACATGTTAACGTTTAAAATACAACTCTGATCTAAGCTGGAAACAAACACACGTCTATTTAAAACACAAGGTTAAAAAAGTTCGTTATTATAGATATAAAAACACCAGATCATTCATCCCCTGCTCCAACATCTTCAGACAGAGCAATGTAAACAGACGTCTCAAATATAACACAGCTAGCTTAAAGGTATCAGTACGGTCTCTTAGAGGAAGCTTCCTGTTAGCCACTTTGTGCACTGCTGCTAACACACTGAGCTAACGCTTATTAAAATAGAATAATTAGATAAATTCACATTTAAGTTCAAGTACAACATCTCCAGCTGTGTTTCCACCACAGTCAACGGGAACTTTTAGTCCCAGGGGAAAATTCAGGGAATTGAACGGTTCCTCCAGCCCATGGTGTCAGCAATTTACACCAAACACTGTAAAAAAATGAAATCTTATCAAGTGTTTTTGTCTTATTTTAAGTAAAAATTGTCTGAAGACCTACCTTTTTAATCTGGCTTTTAGCTGATTGTTTTTATTATTATTTTATTTTATATTTAGACTTATTTTAACCCTTTTATTTCATTTTATTTTTACATTTCAGCTCAGATTTTTCATTGGCTTTTCCTTTTATTATTCTATTTTAGCTGATTTTACACTTTCTCATTTTACCATATTATTTATCCAACTTTTATTTTATATTGTTACATTATTTATTAATTTATTTATTTATGTATTTGCACGTTTTCATCTTACTCTCTAGTATTTTCAAGTATTTTTTATTTATTTTTATTTATTTATTTATTTTTAATTAAATGACTATTTTAGTTTTAGCTCCTGTGTTGTTGCAATTTTTATTTTAATATTGTTACATTTTTTTAAACTCATTTACTTAATCTTACCCTCAAGTATTTTCAAGTATTTTTTTTGTTTTTATTTATTTTAAGTTAATTAATATTATTTTACTTTTAGCTCCTGTGTTTCGTCATTTTAATTCAAGATGGTGTTTCCTAAGAGCTCTAATTCTAACTCTGTTTTCTGTAAAAATTTCCTTTTTGTCTTTGAGTTTGTGTAAACTGAATGTGGTTTGGGGGAGGGCGGACTGTGGGGGTCTTATGTTTTCATTTTTTTTCAATTATTCAATTTTCTGCTTTTTATTCCAGTTTTTGTTATTTCATTTTATTTTATTTTTCATATCATTGTATGTTTTTGTAAAGCACTTTGTATTACAAAGTCTTGTATGAAAAGTGCTATACAAATAAAGTTTGACTGGTTGATTGATTGACTCTTTTTCATTTTTTAGACAAAGTTACTAATTGACAATAATTGCTAGGCGCCGCCCTGTTGGCTGTGGCTGCCTTTTGCAGCAGCTCTCTCTTCTTTGTCCGTTTCTTGTAATTTTTTTGTCTCTTTTTTGTAATCTTTGTATTTGGAGTGGATCATTACTTTGTACGGCTCATTTGTTGGTCGTGGACACCAAACTTTTTGTGTCTTCAGTGATATTTTTACTACCTTTTCTCCTGTGTTTGTCTGGAGATCCTACATGTAACCATGGCTGCATTGTTTACATGTGAACTCAGCTGTTAGCAGCCTGTAGCATGTCAATGCTAACTGGTGCAAGGCCAGATGTTTCCCCACAAGGTGAGGAGAAGGAGGTGAGGACGACGTGCTGGTTCTCAGATGTGAGCTAAGAAGTGACGACATGGACCTGTCCTTCCATCCATCGTTATTGGGAACGTAAGATCTATCTCCAATAAGATGGACGAGCTAGCTGTGCTAACCCAGCAACAGAGGGAATACCAGAGGGCAGAGTAGCATCATGCTATTCACAGACATGGCTAACAGAGCTAACTGCTTGCTGCTGTGACTTAAATTTAGTTGTACTTGTTACAATGACAATAAAGTAAAAAGACATTTCCTACTGAAATGTTAGACAAAAACACTTGATAAGATTTCAGTTTTTTCCAGTGGCAGAAATGATTTCATGCCTGTTTTGTGTGAACGGGGTAAATAAAAATCCCTTAGACTCTGTTCAGACCCTGGCCCCTGCTGTAGAAAGGCACTGAGAACCTGCTAAAGTTCCTGGTCCCTGGTGAAAGTTCCTGTGGTGGAAACTCAGCTCTTCACGCCGTAGCGTCATCGGAGGTTACTGAAGAGGACAGTCTCTCAGGAAAGAGCGCACGCCACAGCTCAGTGACCTAAGAAAAGCACAGTATCTATCGGCTCCGTGAGGCGATGAAGAAACTCTTCATCAGGACACAAACTGACGGTTTAAATGTCGATGGCGGTTTTGTCCTCCCTCGTGTGCCCGCTGCCCACGCGTCTCCGCCCCTCCAGCAGAAACGACAGCACGATGACCCAGCGCTGAGCGAGCGACCTCTGCCTCGCCGAGCTCTCACACTGTCTGAAGTAGGTGGTCTTCCCCGTAGCCACGGCGTCAAACTGCTCAGTCAGGAGCCACACCTCCCAGAGCAGCGTCAGCGCGTTCATGACCATCGTGACCACGACCCAGAACTCCTGGCCGAGCAGCGAGAGCCACGTGGACGAGCTGTGGCTCCCCGCCGGCAGCTTGTCGAGCAGGTAGCTCGTAGCCGTGGCGACGAAGAGCAGGTGGGCGATGACCATGGAGAGGATGAAGAAGAGGAAGACGCGGTGGTTCCCCCGCCCCACGCAGCGGTTGAGGAAAAGGCAGTGGTGGTCGTAGTCTCTGACGCACACGTCGCACAGTTTGCAGTGTTTGGTGAAGTCGGGAGGAAACAGCTGATACGGACGCAGAGGGGAGAGGGAGACGCTCGTTAGCAGTGAATCAGCTGATTTTATAAAAACTAAAACATTAATGAGAAATGACACTCCGTAACTTTAACATCAACGCTCTTCAGCAGCATGGGGATAACCCAATCAGAGTGGATGTGGATAAATTTGACAAACTCTGGCAACAAAAGATCAATAAAAAAAAATCTGTCAATGAAAAAAAACTTTTATTTATTATTTTTTCTATTTATGTTTCTTCAGTCTCCTGTAATTTTATTACTCTCATTTTAATTCTTTTTTATTATTTTATATCATTTTTAAATAATTATTATTATCTTATTAATATTAGTATTACTTCTTCATTTATTCTTATTTATTTATTTTTTTTTTCTTTTGGCCCTCTTTCAGTCAATTATCTGGTCAAGTAGTTTTATATGACAGACTCTAAATCAACAAAAAAAAAAGATAAATTCTCGTTTGAAAACAATCCAGATATTTTCTTAAAATTGATTTACTTTGTTTATTATCCTTATTTTTAATTTTTGTAAAAAAAAAAAAAAACAGGAAAAACTGTATCTAAGATGTTGTGAAAAATAATAGAAAATAAAAGAAAATTAAATAAAAAAATAAACCAAATGCAGAAGCAGCACATGTGGTGGAAAATGTCTCGTTCTCAGTCGCTCTGCTGATCAGTTTCGTGATTTTAGATTATAATTTAATTTACGCTGCACGATGTAAATGCGAGGCTTTGTTTGCTTTGAACTTTACATTAATTTATTTCACAGCTTCCCTGATCCACGGCTTTTCACAGCATCACTTCAGTTTTAGTGGGAAAGAAAAATAATTTGTAAATAATTTTAAATCTGAAACCCCACGCACTGCCCTCACTCTGAGAAACAACAGGCTACAGGGGTCACAGATCCAGATCCTGGCTTTATAAGACCCGGTCAGACTCTGGGCCCTCTTACCTCACAGTACGGACAGAACCGGTGGTGGCTCTGGTTGTGCTCCACCAGGTCCGCGATGCAGGAGAAGCGAGGATCTGCGTCTGCTCTGTCCAGAGTTCCCGGGTCCTGAGTCAGAACCTTACAGAACAAACCCAGGACTAAGGAGAAGTGGACCATGGAAACCTGGACCAGAGCGCTGGCCGGCCATACGCGTTGGGAAGGTTAAGGATCAACAAACAGACAAACCCTGGATGATTACATTAGTCTTTATGTGAATATTTAGGAATGAAAGGCTGCAACAAGAGAAGGGATGGGTCCCTTAAAACATCTGAAACAATATGGTACCAATGACTGGTACCTGGTGATCGGTATCAGTGGTCAACTCAACCAATTTTTGGTACTTTTGTGTGTTTATATGGTAATACATATCAATTTAAATACATAAAAAAAAGATAAATTAACTTAAAAAATACAATTAAATAAGCAATAAAAAATTTAAAATAAAACAAAAAATAATAATAATAATCATCATCATAATAATAATTATGATGATGATGATAATAATAATAATAATAATAATTATTATTATTATTATTATAACAACAACAATAATAATAGTAATAATTTAAAAAACTAAAAATAAATAATAATTTTATTTTATTCATCATAAAATCTCAAAATTTATCAATTCAACATTTTTTTTTCTCAATATATAATCCATAGACTGTTAAAAAAAAATGGACGTCTGCTTGCTTGGCTAAAAGTGAGGTTGCCACAGAAACTGCTCCCCCTGGTGGCTGGCTGCAGTATAGGTTTAAAAATCCATCTCCCCAGTCATTCCAGATGGGCTGTGGTCAAACTTTAAAAAATTAATACACCTGGTAGAAATGTTTGTCACGTCTGATTGTTGTGGTGATTTGAAGATATCATTTGGCTGTCTTGTATCCAAATCCTCTTTTTTCTGGAAAGTTTTGTTTTCATTAGTTATACGAGGTTAAAAATGAGGTTTTACGTAACGTTTAATGATGATTAACAGCTGACGTTCTCGTGTATTTTTTTCAGGGATTGTAAAATATGTCTGGAGGTAGAGTCAGGAAGTGATTAGACTCTAGAAGAAAAAATAATTATTATTTTTGTCACCCAGCTCCACTCAGATTCTCCCAGAATCCCTCACAGTCTCAACTGCACAGACTCTGGCTGCAAACTGCTACAATGGCTGCGTCTGAGACGGGGGAGTTTTGGCTTCTGAACCGTACAATGATAAATGGAGGAGACACGCTGTCCACTCTGTATACAGGCTATGATATAAACATGTAACGCTGTGTTCATGTCCAGTAGGAAAATCTCCTACTTTTCCACTACCTCACAGTCACAAGGATGTGTTTAGGTACCTAAACATGGTTACTTTTGATTTAACTGGGTACTACAGACAGATTTCGGTTGGTCCCTTTAATAGTATCTAACTCTACTTTGACGTGTGATAAAATATCGATATTTCAACTCTTAATTTCGATATTTTTGTTAAAATACAATTTTATATTTTAAGTGAGTTGGAAGAACAATATGTCCTCCACACCTCCACTGCAGTAGATGGCGCCAAAGAGCTACCTCACTGTATGATGCCCATAAACTGTAAAATAAATATGATCTCAAAGTGTATTCAAAATATGTTTGCTCTCTATTCTTGGGTCAGTTAATTTAAAATCAATTTAAGTTTAAGATTTATGATGAAGTAGACTGAGATAGATAAAATCATAATATCAGTCATGTTTTGTGCAATATTAGATTTTTTATGAGTAACACTGGTTACACCAAGTGACAAATGTTGCATTTGACTTTCTTTATTTTAACCACAAAACTCAGTTTACCTTATTTATTATGAATAATTTTTTTAAAAATGTTTCAGGGACGGAGTGAGAACAGGGATTTATTTCCAAAGATGCAGTTTTTACTTGTTGGTTTTGAAATCTTCATAAGAGAAACACAAGGACATTTTTTTTTTTTTGTTCTGCCAAGGAATTATTATTATCAGTTAGATCAATTTTGTGAGGAATATGAAAATCTTGCCAAAATATAAAGTGTTATCCTCTGTGAAAGGATATTTGGCATTATCTTCCCGTAGAAGCAGAGCAGCGAGTGGAACAGGCCAGCGATGAGGGTCCCCAGGTAGATGGGGTTGGGTAACCTGGAGGAAACACATGAAATGTTTTTCAGGAAAGGAAGAAATATTTTAACGTTTCAGCAAACGTTTCACATGATTGGTTAAAAACTGTCCGACCTTTGGTACGTGGTCATTCGGTGGTACTGAGTGAAGATGCTCCGGGCCAGCCAGGGGAAAAGCAACAGGCAGATCAGGCCTCCGTAGCCCCCCAGCATGGCGGCGATGAGCAGGATGGCTGCTCCGCTCAGGGTGGGGAACAGCAGCGTCCAGTAATACAGGACTGGTGAGAAAACACACAAACATGTAACATTAGAGCGTCTTCTTTCACTCTTCACCCTCATCAGACTCTCCTTTATCAGTGACGGCACTTTGACCACATCGTTTACCATGGGACTCTCTGGGCTTGTGGTGTATGGGCTCGTTAATGTAGCGACTCAGGAGCTTGGTGAGTTGCTGATGTCTAGAAAAAGAAGCACAGTGAGGAAATGTGTTAATCAGCATCAGGATCCCAGGAGGAAGCAGTAATCTGGAAATGCAAACAGGCCGGGTATGTAACAGCCCTCTGAGTGTGTCTCCAGAGCAGCGCGCGGCCGGTCGGTGTTTTTCCACAGATCTCTGCAGCAGCAGCTCGTTCACCTGAAGGTTTTCCCCTGTTTGCAGAGCTCCAGCGGCGTCAGGCCGCTGTGGTTCTTCTGGTAGAGCACCCCACACCCTGTCCTCTGCAGCAGAGTCCAGCAGACCTCCACTCCACCCCTCTCTGCTGCCACGTGAAGCGCTGTTGCCCCCTGCTGGTCGACTGCGTCCACAGCACATCTCTGAAACGTGAAGTGACACACGGCTCAGGCCTTAAAACAGTCACTTTACACTGAGTTTTTTTAATATCACTGAGGTTTTCTCCTGGTTAAATAAAGGTTAAATAAATTAAAAAACAAGAAATATCCATGTAGGAACCTTTGTGTGTTAGTGGTTTCTCTGGGGACAGCTAATGAAGACGGAAAAAGCATCTGTTGTCATATTTTGAGCCTTGAATGTACGTCAACTCTACAAATTAAAAACCCGACAGTCATAACAAGATTAGTGTTTGGATCATCATCATGCTTCTTTCCTTCCTTCCTTGATTCCTTTCAGCCTTGCTTGCTTCCTTACTTCCTTAATTGCTTTCCTCTTTCCTCCTCTCTACCTTGCTTGCTTCCTCCCATTCTTGGTTTCTTCCTTCCTTGTTGATTTCTTGATTCCTCCTTTTTCTGTTCTTGCTTCCTTATGTCCTTCCTTGCTTCATTCTTTCCTTTATCGTTGTTTCCTTTCTTATTTTTAATCTTGCTTGATTTTATTTTATTTCATACTTTTTCTTCATTGGTTGCTTCCTTGTATCATTCCTTCTATCCTTGCCTACTTTCATGTTGCCTTCCTTCCTTCCTTTTTTTTATTGGCTTACTTCCTTCCTTCTTTCTACTTTGCTCCCATGATTCCTTGCAACCTTGCTCTCTTCCTTACTTCCTTGATTTCTTTCTTCTTTTCTTCTTTGTACTTTTGCTTTCTTCCTCTCTACCTCACTTGGTTCCTATCCTCCTTGGTTGCTTCCTCCCATTCTTGGTTTCTTCCTTCCTTGCTTGGTTTCTTGATTCCTCCTTTCTCTGTTCTTGCTTCCTTATTTCCTTCCTTGCTTCATTCTTCCCTTTATCATTCTATAATTCTTCTTTTCTACTTTGTTCCCTTAATTCCTTTTAACCTTACTTCCTTACTTTCTTGATTGCTTTCCTCTTTCCTCCTTTGTACCTTTGCTTTCTTCCTCTCTACCTTGCTTGCTTCCTCCCATTCTTGGTTTCTTCCTTCCCTGCTTGGTTTCTTGATTCCTCCTTTTTCTATTCTTGCTTCCTTATTTCCTTCTTGCTTCCTGGTTCCTTTCTTGTTTCCTTTCTTATTTCTTATCTTGCTGGATTTTATTTTTAAATCATACTTTTCCTTCCTTGGTTCCTTCCTTGTATCATTTCTTCTATCCTTGCCTACGTTGATGTTGCCTTCCTTGCTTCCTTCTTTCATTCCTTTTTTTCTACTTTGCTCCATCAATTCCTTTTAACCTTGCTTGCTCCCTTACTTCCTTGATTGCTTTCTTCCTTCCTTCTTTGTACCTTTGCTTCCTTCCTCTCTACCTTGCTTTCTTCCTGCCCTCTTTGGTTGCTTCCTCCCATTCTAAGTTTCTTCCTTCTTTGCTTCCTTAATTTCTTGATTTCTCCTTTCCCTGACCATGTTTCCTTATTTCCTTCCTTCCTTCATTCTCCCCTTTATCATTGACCCCTTTCTTGTTTCCTTTCTTAGTCCTTATCTGGCTTGTTTTTTTTTTAATTCATATTTTTCTTTCCTTGTATCATTCCTTCTATCTTTGCCTACTTTAATGTTGCCTTCCTTCCTTCCTTTTTTTAAATACATGCTTCCTACCTTCTTTTTTACTTTGCTCTCTTAATTCCTGTCCTTCTTGCTTGCTTCCTTACTTCCTTGATTGCTTTCCTCCATCCTCCTGTGTAGCTTTGCTGATCTTCTGGATGCATGAGTTGTATCCTCAGATGAAAAATGTTTTTCTCTCCTTATTTGATGTTTTATTTTGGATGCTGTGACAAAGACCACAGCCTCTGTGTGTTTGTGCTTCAGCTGCTGAGCTGAACCAGAGGCTGTTTTTAGGCCTCAGGGTTGGACATGGTGTCTCTTGCTATTTTGTTTTTTTGGAGCCATAACAGTGTGAATACTGAGGGTGCAACAGAAAGTTTCATAGTTCTGTGAACTGTTTTTGATTAATGGACAAAAAACATGGAAGTTTAGTGCAGGCAAATGAAACAAAGGCTCTTTTGATCTGTTTTAATCTTGTTGTAAATCTCTTTGTCAGACTGAGACCTGCTGGCGACAGAAACAGATATTTTAAAAAAATAATATTTATATAAAGAAACTTCTGTTTTAAACACAGACATAAGAGAGAAAGTTGCATAAAAAGTGAAGTACACCTATTTTAAGATCCAGCAGCATAATAATGTCACACTAATAACATTTTGTAGCTTCAGGTCCATTTCTCAGCTTTGGGTCACTAATACCAGGAAGGATTTGGGAGTTTAGTCTGCAGAGTTCTTGGCTTCATTCACAGGGGGAGCTGCAGATTTAGCCCTGCAGAGTTTTGTGCAGGTATTAACTCTGTCTGAAAATGAGACCGACGCAGACTTTAACAGCACCGTGTAACTGCACCGGCTGGGGAACCAGAAATAGAGGAAGCTAAATTTACCACCACATTGTTGCAGCAACAGCTTCCCTTTTGGCTCATTGTGCTTTTACTGTTGATCAAAAATACTGAAATGAAGCTTCAGCACTTTGAGGCGTGAGTGAGACGGGGTCTTACCTGGTCTTTCAGCAAATACCGGACCACCTCTGTGTTTCCTGTGGATGCAGCCAGGTGGAGGGGGGTCACCTGGTACATGTCTGTGTCTGAGAACCGGAACATCCCCGTCTCCCACAGGTAGTGCACCGCAACACTGGAGAAAACAGCTGATAGTTGGTGGATTCACACAACATTTAGTTTTCATTTTTCTTCCAGAGGGTATTGATGGTTAAAGACACTGACACTAAATAAAATCCTGTGTTAACATTTAGTTGAACTAAATCTTCATCCCATCTGTCAATAAAGCCTGCCACCGCTCTACTTCACCTCCTACAACATCAACAGCCCACCAACTTTCCATGCACCTGTGGCTAACCTCAAGTTTTACAGCCCTGGGAAGATTACTACACCTACAAAAAGACTCATCTGGAAGAAAATACTGATTTTAATTCTGTGTGGATGGATTCATTTAACTGACAACGTGCTGGATTAATATACATGATTGATTTGTGGCAAGACATTAGCAGACGACACAAAATGTTGAATTAAGCGACATCAAAATTTAAAAACTCTTTAAAATTAATCAAATTTTATTTTCTTTTAAAATATTGCAGTTTTTTATTTTTTTTATTTTTTTTTATTATGTTATTTGTATTTTTTTTTTTTACATTTTTTTATTTATCTTTTTTATGGCAACTTTTTGAAATTAATTATTTTTCATATTTTTGCAGCTTTTTTGACATTTCAATTTTTTAACTTTTTGGACTTTTTTGAAATTTCAAAAATTTTGTGACATTTTTGCTAATTTATTAAAAATAAAAAAACTAAGACATCACCTGTACATTTTCTTTTAAAGCTTTTTTTGGGGAGCTTTTTAAGCCTTTAATCGGAGAGGATATGACCGTGGATGGAGACAGAAACTATTTTATACGTTCATATTTTTTTGCAGCTTTTTTGACATTTAAATTTTTTAACTTTTTGGACTTTTTTGAAATTTCAAAAATTTGTGACATTTTTGCAAATTTATTAAAAATAAAAAAGTAAGACATCACATGGAAATTTTTTGTTCAAGTTATTTTTGGGGGCTTGTTAAGCCTTTAAACAGAGGATATAAGAGTGGATAGAGACAGAAACTATTTTATACTTTTAAAAGATAAAACAACTTCTCGTATAGATAATTATCAACTAGTTTTGAACTATGTATAGAATTTGATCCTCTTTATTGTGAAGATAAAGTAGATTTTGTGTCTCCTGAATGACTGGTGGAGATCCCTGTTTATGTTGCTTTGTATCACCAAATAAAACAAAACAACTTGGTTTGTGTTGTGTTGTGCTGTGCTGTGCTCTCCACTCACATGCTCCCTCCTGTGACTGCGTGATGCAGAGATGTTTTTCCTTGCAGGTCGACGAGGCGCAGATCGGCTCCATACTGCATCATCTGGTGAATGATGTAGATGTTTCCTTGCCTGTTTGGAAACAAAGTGTTACTGCAGAGGATGAAATAAAGCACAGAAAGCCTGATCCCCACATCCCCGAGACAGGAACATAGAGGTGTTAAGTGCAGCCAGCGTTTACCTGCAGGCAAAATGAAAGGCTGTCTGTCCTGCGTCACATGTCAGGTTTGGGTCGGCTCCGTTGCTAAGGAAAAGGTCGACCAAAGCGCGGTTTCCATGAAGGGCAGCGTAGTGAAGCGGGGTGAAACCACCCCAGCCTGATGGAGACAAACACATCACAGCCAGGCTTAGGATACAGACCTTCAGCTGCAGTCTCCACCTGCCTGAACCGGCCTCTCTGCTCAGCGAGTGTTTTCAAAGTCTCTGGAGATGGGTTTTGGGTTCCTTTGGCACAATGTGACTTTGTTATGTGTTGTCACAGGATCTGTCCATCTCGATCTGTGCCAGGCCATCTCACAGAGGCGCTGTGGGGTTAGGTTTCTGTTTGGCTCGGGAACAAAATCAAATCAGGACACACTGGAGCATGAAAGTAAATAACACAATGTGAGACATTTATCCACAGTAACATCTGACGTCAGCTGACAGAGACTTTAGGGGACAAATTATGTTATTTATGACACACAATAGGGGCAAAAATTATTAGAATACCTGACAGAAATGAAAATATTGATGGTTTAGTATGATCTTATGATTGTGAACCATGCTGATGGCTGCACTGTGCACAATCAATATCAGATGAAGTGAGTCCTACTGTTTTATTTACTCTTAAATTCAGTTTATCTGCCTTTTACAGCTGCGTATGTCTGAATATTACACAAAAACTTTAACCCTAATGTTTGTCCTGTGCCTGTTAATCAGAAAAATTAACAAAAACTCCAAATAATAGCTCTGTATAATGATATAGAGCACATATTCCCTCTGTTTTATGGGTATTTAATTGGCTAATTCAAGAAAACAACTGAAATCTCCATGTGTTGTATAATTTTGGCAACCATGTTTTTGTTATTGCAATATTCATCAGCAGTTTTTTGAGTTAATAGTAAAAAATAAAGGAAATACCAACACAGAGTGGCTGTTATGTTGACAGGAAATCATCAGGAAGTGATGTAGTTTTTAAAAACATATGCTGTAAATAAAAAATAAAAAATGATCAACTAAATATTCATCTTGTATTTTTCCTTCTTACCTTTCTGTTTGAGGACTGATCGGTCGTTTTGAACGAAGTGTATACACTGTTCAATATTCCCTCTCTGTATACAGTCAAATATGTCTCCACAGCTAACGGAGCACACGGGCATCGGATGCATTTCGCCGGGCGCACACACACACACACACGGGCAGCAGGCTGATTCTTCCACCCACAGAAACTGCAACGGAAACAAAATCAGCTCCCGGGACGAAACGCTACAACATCATAACGTAAGGTGAGAAGGGATATCATCTTTCGCTGAAAAGTAGCGCGGATCTTGCATTGTGCTAAACTGATTGAGGCAGATCACGCCCTGGAAATCTGATTGGCCGCTGGGGGTCATGTGATCAGTGACGCCTGTGCGTTGACTGAGCACGTGGTCGCTGTAAATAAGGTAACAGCTTCATCAGTGCTTTAACGCTGCATGTTATTATGCGCGTGGACATATTTGGGCAGAAATAGAAACGGAGTCTTTTTTGTGGTGAATTTTTTTGCAGAATTTAATGTGAAATATTTCTCAGAGAAGTATTAACCGAAAAATTAACTGACTTTAAAGGAAAACGCTGGCTTTATTTCCGTTTTCTTTCTTTATTCGCTAACGTCCACTCAGTCACGTACCATAACCTAAATCGAGGAAGTCAAACGGTGTCGTTTTTATTTTTTAGATACTGCATTGAACAGCTTCTCTACTCATAGGGGGGAATAAAATGGCTTAAAACGGGAATAACCTCGACATGAGCGCACACAGAGAGCTGCAGTGCTCCGCGTCCAGCCGTGCAAACAGCAGGTAGGCTAACTCCAGCTCTGCTTCACCTTAATGATGAATGCACACGTTTTCCCATGCGGTACAAGTGTCATATTTTCTAATGCATAAAGTCTGTTTTAGTGCGAAATGGACCGAGGGCTGTACAATTAATAACAAGACAAGGAAGTAAGACAGTTTTTCTGTCAAACTGGAAAAGTCAACAAAATGTTTCTCTGTAGAAACATGGATATCTGAGGTTTTTTTTTTTGTTTGGAGAAAATAACCTAAAGATTAAATAACACTAAGCTTAGATCTGAAACCATGTGGAAGCAGGTGTGATTGATTGAATTTGATTAGATGGGATGAAAAATGACTGTTTGTGAAGCCAGAGGTATCTTTTAAAATTCAAACCTTTTGACAACTAATTCAATATTTATATATGAGTATGCACTAATCTCAGTTGGATGCTTTGTTGTTGTGAATCTGTTAATGACTCTTGTTTGCTTTATCTGTCAAAGTCTTGACCTGTGTGTATTGTTGTTATATAAACAAAAAATATTAAAAGAATGAGTAAAATAAATAATTCGATATTTTTTAAAAATAAGAATAATAACATTAAATTAAAAATAAATAAATAAAATAATAATAATTGATAATAAAATAGATAAAGAATTATCAATAATAATAAAAAGGTAGAATAAAAATAAAAATAAATAAATAAAAAATGATAATAATCAAAATGCTTGTATCTGTTTAAGTCTTAACCTTGATGTATTGTTATTATATAAACAAAAAATATTGAAAGTATGAGTGAAATAAATAAATAAATAGGTAAAAAAAAAAAGGTTGGAATAATTACATTAAATAAAGGATAAAATAAAATAAAATAAAACAATTAATAATTATTGATAATAAAATAAATAAATAAATTATAAAAAATAATGAAAAAGGTCAAATTAAATAAATTAATTAATAATAATTGATAATACAATAGATAGATAAATTATAAATAATCATAAAAAGGTAAAATAAAATAAAAATGAATAAATAAAAAACAATCATAATAATAAAAAATAATTTAATAAAATTTGAAAAAAAAGAAAAAATGGACAATGAGCGCACAAGTTTTATAAAATGAATAAATAAAAAAAAATAATAATAATCAAAAATAATTTAATAAAATTAAATGGACTGAGCGCATAAGTTTCCTCAGAGGAAAAATAAATTATTTTCACTTACTGGAATTACTTTATCCCTGTCATTGTTTTCTCTTGAAAACTAATTTTGCACATTCCTCGCCTGAAAGATATCTGTACGACTGTTTCTCCTGTCAATGCCAGACCATTTCCAGTATATTGGAAGCATACTAACTAAACCCCACAAGATGGCGCTGTTTAACCAAATGATATCCTCCTCAGAGAGTAATTCCACATTTACCAAAGTGACATCCCATTAGGATTTAACACAGGAAGCTTAAACCAACTGTTTTTAGAAAAAGTATTAATAAGGATACTTTAATTGATGTTTACTGATGCTTTTAAAGTTTGTGTACTTTTAGTTTTTAAAAAGGTGTAAGCAGGAAGAGTTTTCCATGTTTGTCACATCATTTGTTTAAACTGTATCACCTGGTCAGTGCCACCGTTTTTCCACACAGACCTGTGATTACAGGCTGCGTTTGCTCGCGCCGTGTGTGAATCATGGGATCATCCTGTCGCTGTGATTCATATCATGCCAGACTGACGTGACATGTCTATAAAAAGCTGAGGGACTCTTCTCTGAGCTGCAGTGGGAGGGCCAATCCAACCAGCTAAACAAGGGCTTTTCACTTCTGCTTCTGTGAGGAAGTAAGGAGGCACATGACCCGGGCCAGCTGATGTGAGCCGCCCCGCTTGTTCAAAGTTCAGTCTGCTTGGTGCAGATTAGCGAGCGGCTGAACAGAGGAAAGGAGTCTGCAGTGGAGGTGCTGGTCATGTCTGAGCGGGCCTGTGCTTGTCTTTCAGCCTAACATGGGACAGATCACACACTCGGCTGGGATAAAACTGCACAGATGACAGCGTCGTCCTGGAGCCTTGAAACTCCCAGATGGCTCTGACACTAGGACAGGTAAGAGCTCAAAGACTGAGATTTACACACACTGCTGTACTCACTGTGTGTGTGCGTGTGTGTGTGTTGCTCACCTTGGCATGTTTACACACATGATGCTGTCAAACCAGTTGGCCGTATGAGCTGCTCTGCTGTTCAGAAAGTAGAAACCTCTCTGAGCTCTTTGGTTTTTACTGTTGGTCTGTCGAACTCTCGCTGCACAAAGAACAGACTCACATGAGGAAACTTCAAAGTATTATTGAATTTCTGAGGAATGTGACCTGCCTCTCTCTTTACGGAGTAATACAACTTATTCTGTTGACTTTGTCTTATCAGTGAGGCGGTCTGTGTCTGCCAGTATCTGTTGTTGTTCATCAGGAATGAGTCCCTGAACAGAAAGTACCTGAATAAAATGCCTGTAATGAGGAAACAATGCTTGAGTTAATCCTCAGTCTGACAGAAACACGTCTGACACTGCTTTAGAGTAGTGTTATCGGTCTCATTGAGCTCAGTTTGACACAGTCAGTCCTGGATGGAGCAGCTTGGTGAGGATCCAGCCTGTGACACCTTTCTCAGGTGGCAGTTTGCTGCTCCATCCACTGTCCTGTCCTCTCACGATAAAGGCATAAAAAGGAAAAAAGTTTTTTTTTCACAACTTTATTTAAAGTTATCAATGATCACAAACAAAACTTTTTTCTCTACAAATGTATATTTTTTTTAACAGTTCCCCACCCACTTCAACACCATACAAAAAAAGACAGAAAGGAAAAAAAAAAGAAAAAAAGAAGAAAGAAAAAAAAAAGAGGAAAAAAAAGAACAAGAGCAAAGGAAAAAAAAACATGTATCAATAGTTATAATATTAATAGTGAAGCAAAATTTAAAAAAAAAACTCTGACAAGAAAGAATATATAAAATAATAGTCGACAAGAGAAAACCTTAAGAAGGAAAGAAACCCCCATAAGAAACAATAATTATTAATTAATAGACATAAACAGTTCAGACAAAAAAAAAAAACAAAAAAAACAAAACAAAAACAAAGAAAGAATATTTTAAAGCAAGATTATTAGTATTGCACCAGTCGGGCCAAATAAAATAAATCAACAAAAAAACAAAAAGTTGATATAAATACTCAGATAAGCATGTAAAAATATTCTTTAAGCGTGAAATAGAGAAAAAGATAATAATAACAAGATAAGTTCTTCATAAAACTCATCATTTAAGACACATCAAATGTGACAGAAAGTCACAAGTGTGTTTTAAAAGTATTTTAAAAGCTGAGGCTTCTGTGATTTCCCTTCAGGTTATTAACGATCATTTGACCCTGTTAAAAATAAAAAACTGAAAACTTGTGGTTTTCAGTTCCCATGCCCTTCCCCAAAGACCCCCTCCGCTCTCACCCTGGGTTTAATGAAATCAAATATAATCATATTGATTCAAAAACCAATCTTAATCATAATCTCTCCCTCCCAGTCTCCCAGGGCACATTTATTTGATATTAAAGTGTTTTACGTTTACAGGGACTGAGTGGACTGTGGCAGATCATGAACATTTGATTGAAAATGTGAAGACATCACCTAAAAATCATCAAAGACAGGATGTTTTTATATAACATGGAGTGATTTTTATGTGTTTCTTAAATATTAACTCTCTGTTAGTGTGACCATGGTTTCATGAAGTTCCTCCTCCCGTGGGGGGAGAGTGTGACTCTGTGAAGCGTGCTTTGTTCAGCTGTGGGTGTGACTTCATGCTGAGTTTAAAAAGCCCCATATCTCTGTTTCTCTAAGAGGAACTAACCCAAAACTCAGGCTAAACTTAGGTTTACAATAAATAAACAGACCATGGTTTACTGAGGAGGACGATGTGTCTGCTCCATCACTTTGCTGGTTAACTGTTATGGGTTTATGGATCCGGTTTAAAGAAGCTGAACTGGGAATAAATGTAACAGTGTTATGAGGAGACTTGTTGAGCTAAAGTGTGTTGAGTGAGTTTGACTTTTAAATAATTTGCAAAAAAAAAAATTAATGTCTAAAGATTTGCAAAAAAAATCCAATTTAAAAACATTTTCCCCCAAAAAATTTAATTTCAAATTTAATTAAAAAATAAATAAATAAATAAAAAAATAATATATATATATATATATATATATATATATATATATATATATATATATATATATATATATATATATATATATATATATATATATATATATATATATATATATATATATATATATATATATAAAGTTTATATATAAATATGAAAGTTTAAAAAATAATTTGGACATTTTTTTGTCATTTTTTTCACAAAAAATGACAAATTAGAGGATTTAAAAAAATATATAATAATAAAAATAAAAAAAAATAAAAAAATAAAAAATATGTATCATATCAGTTTTTTGCAAAAGTTTCACACATAATTGAAATTGTAAAACTTTGGGAAATTTTCATTAGATTTGATTTGTTAGAATTTCATAATTGTTTTATTTAAATTTTTTTTAATTGTGATTGTAATTTCAAACATTTATTATCTCAGTTTTTTGAATTTGTTTTTACACAACATTACAATTTAAAAACTTAGGGATTTTTTTTTTTTAATTTGAAAAAAAATTCATAATTGTTTTTTGTCATTTTTTTATTGTAATTTTAATCTCAAAATTTCAGACATATTTATCATTAATTTTTTTTCCAAAAATTTTGCACAACATTGAAACTTTAAAACTTTGGAAAATTTTCATTGGTTTTTAAATATGTAAAAAATTGATTTATTCTTTTAAATTACATTTGTTAAAAAAAAATAAAAATATCAAAATATGGCAAAAAGTAACCAAAACTTGCAAAACTGTAAAATTTTCAAAAAATTTAGTAAGTCTTCAAATTTCAGAAATTTGCAGAAACTTGGACATTTTTTAAAGAATTGTTGAATTTGATAATACATAATGATTATGTTGCCCAACTCATCATTTTGTGTTGTTTTCTAATGTCTTGCCACATATTAAGCTTATAAATTTATCCAGCACGTTGTCTGTTAAATGAATCCATCCACACGGAATAAAAGTCTATGTTTTCTTCCAGATTAGTCTTTCGTTAGATTTTCTGTAGATAACCATAAAACTTGTTCAGAGGTTGAGGAATATGAAGCTTGAGGGACCAACCTGAGGATTTCTCACTTTGTCTTTCATTGCTCTCCCTCCAGCAGCAGACTGCCAAAAAGGAAAGGATCAATAAGGAAACCGGGGAGCTGAGCGCTTCAGGGGAATTATCCGTCTCTGTGGAGCTAAAGGAGGACAAAGTGGAGGGCTCCTGTAGGAACCCCAAACTCCCACAAGAGCTCAGGGAACAGCTGCAGGAGCTGGGGATTTACTCATGTGAGGGCTCGGACCACAGGACGGACCACAGGACGGACCACAGGACGGACCACAGGACGGACCACAGGACGGACCATGGTACCTCAGAGCAGAGAGGGGAGCAGCTGATCCAGGTCCTCCCTCTTTACATACAGGTATGGACCACTGGGACAAAAACTATTCACTCATCACTGTCATGAAACCACGTGTAAACAAACAGTTATACGTTAAAAATATCTGAGTATATCAAACTGTAAAAAGCTTCGCTGGACGCCTCAGGCCTCTGTGGCTCACACAGCTTTTTGGGAGCAGTCAGCTGTTTGTCCCTCAGCTGTTCGTCCCTCAGCTGACGTTACTCCGCTCTCTGTGATGAACGTCAGCTGTACGTGGTCGCTCATACAGAAAGCAGCCACAGCTCCCAGCACAGCTTTGATGGATAGAAATCAGAGGAATTTCTAATTCTTTGTGCTGAATCGTGTCACATTCACAAACCGGCCTACTTTCATTTCTCAGCACACACTCTGTGGATTCCTGATCTGCATATTTGTGTGTAATGCCATTGATCAGGCTTGCAGCTGTAGACGTAAGCAGTCCTGAGTGTGTGTGTTGTTCTGTGTGTGTGTGTAGCTTCATGTTTAAGCCTCATGACCGGAGATTTCAGCAGAACGCAGGGCCTCTCTAAGACCAGCAGACTCAGTGAAATGGGATATCCTCTTATGGATCTTAATGAGCGTGTGCAGTCCTGTACACTGGCGTCTATTATTTATAACACCGTGCATTAACAAAAGCATTTTAAGGTTCCAGTGGGTCTCTCCAGCTCGGTGGGTGTGTTAGATCAGAAAAACTCACTGAGTCATCTCGTGCCAATAATCTCACTGCAGAGATTTTACAGGAAACACATCCAGATTTAAAAAAAAAATCCTGTTTTTTCTAATATTTTTATTAAAGCAGGTTGAAACATTTACAAACAGTACAACCATATAGCTTCATTTTATAAACAACCTTCCCAAATCAACAAACAGACTCTGAGTTTAAAAAGGAAAGCTCACAAAAACAGGACAGGTGTGAATGACTCAAAACGAGCAGGAATTAATGTTGCTATGTGTATACAATATAAATGCATAAAAAAACAGTACACATTGTAGAGAGGAAGGAATTACACACACTGTTTAGTTTGAGATATTAAAAAGCGTCAGCAGCTGCTAACATCCAGAACACCACATTAAGAGATGAAGAAACTGTGCTTGGAGAGAGGTATAAACGGCAAAAACTGAAATCTTATAAAGTGTTTTTGTCTTGTTTTAAGTAAAAAATATCTGGTCCTTTGGCTCATGCCAGTTTGTCATACCATGCGTCTCAATGAGACAAACATTTTGGCATTGGTTTCATCTCTCTGTGACATTCCTAGCCCCCGTTAGGGCTGTTTTAGTGTGCCTAGATGGCGCTATAGAGCATTTTATGGGATGTTGGGGGTCATGTCATATCATATCATATGGAAATTTTGGGTGCTCATAATGTGTGTGTGCCAATTTTGGTGAGTTTCTGACTATGCTTAGGGGGG
The DNA here is from genome assembly GCF_033239565.1 of Halichoeres trimaculatus. Taxonomy (NCBI): domain Eukaryota; kingdom Metazoa; phylum Chordata; class Actinopteri; order Labriformes; family Labridae; genus Halichoeres; species Halichoeres trimaculatus. Next base: position 37,821,751 of record NW_027437186.1, on the reverse strand, counting down.
GTAATAAGCGATCAAAGAGTGTAGAAAGGGTAAAAATGTGTGGAAATGTTATTTTCAAAGGTAAATAGCTGACTTCCTGTCTGGAATAGGTCAGGGTGTCAGTGTAGGATTTTTTTGTATCAATGAGACAAACATTTTGACTTTGGTTTGATGTGCTTACGACATTCCTGGTGGAAACTACAGGAGTTTTAGTGTACCAAGATGGTGTTAGAGCGGAAATTATGGGATGTTTGGGGTCATACATGTATTATATCATCATGTATTATGTCATACCTGTTTCCCCTTCACTGTCAGGGTTTCATCCCTTTCTGGCCCTCTTAGTGCTCTAACAGTTGATAGCATGTATTTTTTCCTCTGCTGAGTCATGTGACCAGCTGCACGGAACTCCTAATCAGTGTGTGACATCATCACAGAATTGTAGAAGCCCAGAGGGAGGATCAAATTTCCAAAAGGTTACAAAGAACTTGTCATATAGGCCAAAATCTGTTTGAAAATATAATATTCTTGGAGGAAATTTTGTCAGGAATCCATTCATGTCATTTTCAAAGCTATATGAGTTTTACTTTTTTGTCTGGAGGCCCAAATGCAGCACCTGCGGGACCTGAAACGTGTTCCCCCATCTGTTTACATGGAGAGAGCTGAGAGCGTTCACCGACTTTGAGGGCTCGCTATTTGAAAACCTGGTCCGAAATAACAACTTCCTTTAGAGCTTTTGTAGAGCAGGGTTTAGTCTGTCATTTCAGCGAATTTTAAGCCAATAGAACTTGTTGTTTCAGAGGAGATAATTTTGGCAGAAAGGGTAAAAATGCAGCAAAGTCTTATTTCAAAGGCAAATTGCCGACTTCCTGTGCGAGATAGGCAAAAAAACACAATCCTTTGTTGTGCGTTTCAATGAGATAAACATTTTTCCGTTGGTTTCATCTCTCTACGACATTCCTAGTCCCTGTTAGGGCCGTTTTTGAGAGTTTTTTTGTGCTAGAGAGAATATTATAGGATGTTGGCCTTCGGCTGAGGACACTTTCTTGCTCTTCCTCGGGCTGAGGACCCTAACTAGCCTGAAACTAGAATAATGTCTTAATACAAGTAACTTTTCTCTTCTTACATAAATTTTTTACTTGTCACAGCAATTCAGACCTCAATTTGTCTTTAAATAACTCGAAATAAGACATTTTTCTGGACTGGTCAGGTGAACGTGGCTCAGATTGAATCCAAAAAGACATTTTCTACTGAAAATAAGACAAAAGCACTTGATAAGATTTCAGTTTTTTGCAGTGTGAGGATTCTTGAGACCCTCACTGTCTCCAATATGTGGCATCTCCTCCTGTAAAATGTGATTTCTGCTTCGGAGTTCCCACCAAACATGAGAATTTGTGCATTTTCATACAAAATTGCACACATTTGATCAGTATTTATCTGTTATTGAAGGATTACCTTCTATTGTTGTGTATGTAATTTCTTTTTATGGGATCTTAAAGAGTTTAGAGATAATTCCCTTGTTTGAACAGCTCTGGTTGGCACCAACAGGTAACTTCAATATTAGATCATCAGGATCTGTTTCATTTTTTATAGTGTGATCAAAATGAAAAATCTGCTTTTCCCTGAGCATGTTTTCTTTTTTAAAGTCAACTCAAAGTCCCTGAATCAACCTTTGTCTGTTGGTGACCATTACTTAAACCCACGATCCATTTCGTTGGGTTAAAAACCTGGGTCATGAGCACACCTCTGGGTCATTTGTATTTCATTATCTGGTTTGTTAGTTTATTTTCTTGTTCGTTGGGTTTTAATCGAAGGATTGTCTCTGACCCCAGGTCTGTGAGGAGGGAGGCAGACTGGACGGCCTGAACATAAAGGGTCTGGCAGCTTTAACCGCTGACACTGTCATCCTGAACATCCTCAGCAGACTGTCGGAGCGGCCTGCAGGTACTGACCACAGCGTTTACACACAGACACATGAACGCTGCATCATCTACGGCTGCTGGAGGGACGTCCTACCTCTCTACCTGCTTCTGCTTTCTCTCTGTGCTCGCTGTCCACTCAGTGTGTTTCTGTTTATCAGTTTCCTCCACAGTGACATGTAAAAACCAGTCGTTTCTTCACTGAAGGAAGTTTCTCTGGTGTTGTGAAACAGTTTGTTATTGTTCGGTTAGTTTATTCCTCTCTGCTCTTCCTCGTCTCTCTTCTTCTGCTGCTGCTTATGTAACTGTCAGGACGTTTGGAGGAAACACTTCATTTTTAGTGGACTACACACTTCTCTTTGCTGTTGTTGCTCCTTTTTGGATGTTTTTAGTCGTTTACTCACGTGATGCATGCAGTAGCATTTCTGCACTCTGTCTCAGAGCCTCCAACGGGAGTCTAACACTTCTTTTACAGTTTGTAATCCTTGTTACAGATATTAAAATGATTTTTCAGGAACTTACCTCTGCAGTGTGAATGTTCAGTTAATAGAAGGACTACGCAAATTCCTGACTTGAAAATAGAAGTGAAACTTTTCACTTCTTAACTCAGACTTCAGACTAGATTTGCATCCTACTTTCTGTTTTGATGGTGGTTTGCTCGGCTGAAGTTTTTACGTGGGAGGACAGAGGAGAGTCTTGGTTTCTGGTTTGTTTTTTTTGTTTTTTTTAGATGTTTAGTCTTTGTTTTTTTTTATTTTTTTTTATTTCCAGCCGTTAAAGCCCTGATACTTTGAGCACTTTGAGCTACACCAAATACACTGCAAAAAACTGAAATCTTATCAAGTGTTTTTGTCTTATTTTAAGTAAAAAATGTCTTTTTAGGCTTAATCTGAGCCACATTCACCTGACCAGTCCAGAAAAATGTCTGATTTCAAGTGATTTAAGGACAAAATGAGGTCTGAATTGCTTGAAACAAAAAAAAAATCTGCCAATGAAACAAGAGAAAAGTTACTTGTATTTAAACATTATTTTAGTTTTAACAAATTTTTAAGCAAATTTCTCACCTTATTTTATTCTTTAATAACTTGAAAGAAGACATTTTTTTTCTGGACTGAAAAGTTGAATATGGCTCATATCGAGTGTAATAGGACAATTTGTACTTAAAAAAAGAATAGAAAAGAATAGAACTTGATTGTCATTGTAACAAGTAAAACAAAATTGAAGTCACAGCAACAATCAAGAAAACAAAAGTAAGAAAGTGTATAGAAAGTGTAAAAAGGTCTCACCTGAGAACCAGCACGTCATTCTCACCTCCTTCTCCTCAGCTTGTGGGGAAACATCTGGCCTAGCACCAGTTAGCACTGACATGCTACAGGCTGCTAACAGCTGAGTTGACATGTAAACAATGCAGCCATGGTTACATGTAGGATCTCCAGACAAACACAGGAGAAAAAGTGGTAAAAATATCACTGAAGACACAAAAAATTTGGTGTCCATGACCAACAAATGATCCACTCCTAATACAAAGATGACGAAAAAATCACAGGAAACAGAGAAAGAAGACCGAGCTGCTGCAACAGACAGCCATAGCCAACAGGGCGGCGCCTAGCAACTCAAAAACAAAGAAAAAAGAAGACAAAAACACTTGGTAAGATTTCAGTTTTTTGCAGTGTAAACTAGGGTCTGGTCCTGCTCCCTTTTTTACCCATTCAAACCTCTGCAGATTACCCAGAATGCAGCAGCACGTCTGGTCTCTAACCAGCCCAAACAACATGTCACCCTGTTGTCAATCTCTCTTCACTGGCTTCCTGTGGCATCTCCAATCAGATTCATGGCTCTGGCTTACAAAACATTGCTTATGAAAGATGCCTGATGCTCCCAGCCCAGCACGGCTCCAAATCTCTAGCCAGACTCTTCTCCTGTGTTGTTCCCGAACGGTGAATGAATTACTTAACTCTATAGGATCCACAGAGTCCCTTTCTACTCATCTGTTCAGGGAACACTTAGACCCTTAATCTGAGCCCTCTCAGAGGGGGAATGATCCAGAAGGACTCAGACCCAGCTCTGAGTGGTTGTTAAACACAGAGTTGGTTGTCTCCTTTGCTTTCAGAGGGAGCTCGGGGTGAGGTGGTGAACTTCTTCCAGAGACGTGATGCTCAGGAAACAAACGGTGTTAAAGACAATCAGGGATGGCTGCTGTTAAAGTCTCTGCTGCTGCTGACCGCCGACAGCTCAGTGAGTGATGGAGGAAGTTTAAAGTGAATTTACAGGTCAGACACATTTCATCTGGCTAACAGCTAACAGCTCTCTCTGTCTGCAGGATATCCTGTCCTGTATAAACCCAGGACTCCCTGCTGCTCTGGTGAAGTGTCTGTACCTGTTGGTGTGTCTCCCAGCGGTGGAGGAGAGCCTCGCTGCAGAGGAAACCTTTCAGGAGCCTCTGACTCAGGTGAAACAGTCGATCGCTTTCTTCTCATCCTCCTCTGACCCTCCTCTTCCTGTGGACTTTGGTCTGAAACGCTGCCCTCTTCCAGGTCCTCCTCCAGCTCTGCAGACAGCCCGTCAATGTGGAGAGGCTGGTGGAAACCCAGGAGCTGCAGTGTCTCATCATCGGCCTCACGTCGCTGTGGGACCAGACCAGCCCAGAGTGGAGGCACCAGGCCTCCCGGGTCCTCAAGGCGGTCTCTGCTGTGGCAACCAGCAACACGGTCCCGAGCTTGCTAGGTGAGCTAACGCAGCGCTAAATGCATCTCACATGACTCCTCCAATTGTCCTGCTGAGCAGCGAGGGAAGTGTTTGTGGAAGTATTTCTCCAGAAAGTGAATAAATTGGTTTAATCTGAGATTTTTTTCCGGGCGCAGACAGATTTGTTTGTCCCAGTTATGATTCGATTATCCAGAGACACATGACCGCAGCTGCAGAGAGCGGCTTTCACATGACGCGTCTGTCGGCGATGATGACTCTCCCATCGTTCTGGTTCAAACAAGATAACTTTGATTTGTTTGGGAGATTAGGAAATTATCTGTTCCTGGTATTTCTTCCCTCACATGTCTCTCTCTGTGCTGTGAAATTGGCGTTCTGCTGCAGCTGGAGGTGAAATAAAGGCCACGTAATGTTTGATTAGGGGATAAAACGCCTCATGAATTCCTGAGCTGACTCTTTTCTTTAAAACTTAAAGTTGCTCTGAGTCACAGGTTACCTCTGAGTCTGCCTTTACCTCGTCAGGGAAGAACTGTGTCCGTATCTGCATCCAAAACCTGATGCACATCAGCGCTGACGTCTCGGGGCCGCTGCTGGCTGAGGTGGCTGTGGCCGTGTTCAGCTTCGTCAGAGACACCTACGCCCTCAACCCCGCGCTCTTCGTGGAGTTTGACTCCAACGATGGCTACGCCGCTCTGGAGAACATCCTGAAAAGGTGACTGTGAGGTTTCAGACCCAGACTCAGTGACACAGCTCACTCATTCATCCACCTTCACCTGTTTCCTCTCTCTGATCATCCCACCAGGTGTGGCGAGGGTGTTTCTGTGGATCACTTCCAGCCCGTGGAGGAGCTGCTGGCCCTCATCGCTTCCTTCACCTTCTTTGGGAAAACAGAGCTGAGGGTTGCTCTCTGCGTCACCAACCCTCAGCCTCCAGGATTTAAGTTTGACCCGTTGCTCACCAAAGGTAGGTCAGGTCTCCATCATGTGCTCTGCTCTTATCTCTGATTATTCTCTTTTAAAGCAGACTGTTGTGTAAAGAAACGCTCTGACTCACTCCCTTAACGCTCAGGACACCACGTATTTTCAAATGCCTGGCATTAACAAACAGTTTGTCTTATTCATAAGCTGTGATAAGTGGCGTTATCGTCAGATTCTCAAATTTCCGACGGTCCCTGAATGTATCACACGTGACATCAGCAACATTCTGAAAACCGGCGGGAAGGAACAGTGATTTTGGTACGACTGCCGTCCACATCTCGTTTATTCATAGGTTATCTTTGAAAATCTACAGAAAATCAACCGTTTGCTCTAACTCAATTCTGTAAAAAACAAATAATTCTTCACTCTTTACTGCATTAATTAAGACCTGAATGATCAATATATGTCCTGTATTTCAATCTAAATAATTCTTTGAAAATTACCTTCCATCTTCCTGGTGTCATGTTTCAGCTTGGGGCTGCTCTGCACCAATCAGCAACAGTTTGTGTGTTCAGAGCATGTTAAACTGAAAATACTTCACTCTTTTCCATCCAAGACTTGAATAAAGTGTTTTGAACATAGTTATTCAGACATTGTTGAGTTACATCCGTCTTTAGCCCTGGTTCTCCTGACCTCGGTGAAGTGTAGAACTTCATATTGCAGTAAAAAATTCGTCCACAGCAGGTAAAAAACAACAACAACAAAAAACTCATCTTACGTGCAGGAATTTGTAGATTCTGTAAAGATAAACCCACAACACTTTTTTCCTGTGTTCCTTTGTATATACTCCTACCTTATTTTTATTTTTATTTTTTAAATCAGAACATCAGAAAAATTCAATTTTCATTTCATTCTTTTCTAATGAATTACAGCTTTAAATTTTGTTACACTACATAAAGAGATAATTGAGTTACACTAGCCTATAGCCATGATTTTCCTGAAGCTATAGAAGTGCTCTGTATTTATGACACTTTTTCCAGCTTTGAACAGCTTTGCAGTAAAGTTGGACTCACTCACTCATTTTTTCTGCTATTTACAAATCGTTTTGCACACAAGAAATTTCCAAGCTTTTTAAAAAAACCCGGTGAATTATCTTTCCTGGACCCTGGATTAGATAATAAATGGGACATGGTTCATTCCTCATCTATATGTTAGAGGCATGCTTTAATACAACTTTAAGTATTAAATCTACTGCAACTTTTTTTTTTTTGCTAAAGCCAAACTTGCAAAAATATTTCCAAACCATAACCCTGTATATGCATGGCAAAAAACTGAAATCCTATCAAGTGTTTTTGTCTTTTTTCAGCAAAAAATGTCTTTTTAGACTTAATATGAGCCACATTCACCTGACCAGTCCAGAAAAATGTCTTGTTTCAAGTGTTTTAAGTGTTTTTTAAGACAAAATGAGGTCTGAATTGCCGAAACAAATCAAGTTAAAAAATCTGCGAATGGAAAAAGAGAAATTTGCTTGAAACTAGAGTTACACCTCAATACGAGAAACTTTTCTCTTGTCTCATTGTCAGTCCAGAAAAAACAATAAAAACAATAAAAAAAGACCTTGACTAAATAAAAACCCTCCTCCTTATCACCACCGACCCAACGAAGAGAAGCTTCACGAGAGAATTGGCCCAAAGTGATCCCACAGGTCATCCATCCTGACCCCTTTGGCCCTCACATCACCCACCCTAAATGCACCACCACTTTTTCACAAATCCTCAAATTTCCCTGACTCTAAATTCCCCTGCCGCCGCCGCCGCTCCACCGCAGTGCGCAGCAGCCCTCAGGTTAACAGGAAGCTGAGGTGATTATGTCTGGGATGATGAAGTGGAGGCTTCCAGTCTAACTCTGTTAGGATGCCCCACATCCATTCACCACTGGCCTACAGCACCCAGCCATCTATCACAGACGAGCACACACATTTCCATCCAGCACCCATAAACAGAGCGTCCATAATAAACACACAAACACCCACTAACACCCACAACGACACACAGACTCAGCACCCATCCATCACATCAAGGAGCAGATCTCTCCAGCAGAGGCGCTGGGGACTGCTTGGTGCTGATCTCATTTGGCTCTGATGTAATTTACACTAAGTGTGAAAATGAATCCTATTACTAAGCAGGTATGTATGTATTCACAACAAACACCAGAGGCTGCGGCTCCTAAACCTGAGCGCTTCCTGCTCCTGCTCTGACAAAGAGGGAACAAACTCTATCACAGCAGATTAAGCCTCAGTAACGCTGCTCTCATGGACGTTATGTTGTTTGTTTTCACTCCGTCTGTGTGTGAGTAACTCGATTGGTCTGCGACATTTAATGTGCTCTGCATTTAAGGCTGTTTGGGATTCATTTGTTTTTCCTTTTCTTTAGAAAACAGCTCTGACCTTGGAGAGCAAAATATGACAAACTGAGCTTAAACTCATCTTTTTTCACCAAGGTTGATCTCTGACACTGATTTGTAGTCCTATAACAAAAGTTAAACTTAATGCAAAAGTTTGTACAAACTAATTTGCCAATTATTTAAATAAATGATCTGTTTTAAAATACAGAAACCTAATGAAACGTCAGGTTTAAGGACTCTTTAAGCTCATGAGAAGCTTCTACCAACTAACATCCAGTGCTGATTTGAATAAAAGAGAAAGTTGTTACAATTTAAAAGGATTTTAAATATTTACCAATATTCAGAACTAAATTAAAGGAACATTACACTACAGTTAAGACACCAAAGAAGCCAAATCAGATTGTATCTTTCCAAAAAAGTTATCAAATCTAGTTTATTAACCACCTTGCATCCTCTATTTTCTCATTATTATTGTAATTTCATTTTCTATAAATATTCTTTATTTTTATTTTATTATTCTATATATTTTTTGTATATTTGTATATTCTATATCTTAACTTTCTCTATATTTAATTCTATTTTACAGAATGTACAGCAAGTAATTCTGTGTTATTTTCTTATTAATTGTTGCACCAACACACCAAGTTAAGTTCCTTGTATGTGCAAATGTACTTGGCAATAAAACTTGATTTTGAATGACTTTAAGAAAACAGGGAAACAAGTTAATCTGCAAAATGGAAAATTATCATGAGTTTATGTTTGTGAATTTGTTTTGTTTGTCATCTTTCTGTAAGAAAGTAATGACGAAATGTTAAAATGCAGTTTATTTATGATGTATTTATTTAATTTACGAAAGGAGGGGCGGATAAAACTCAAGAAATTGCATTTCCTTGCAGCAAATGCGTTGAAATACAAAGCTAAGGAAGGAAAATTTGAAATAGAATTGCTAAAATAGAATAGAATAGAGTAGAATAGAAAATACTTTATTTATCCCCGAGGGGAAATTCAGGAAGAAAATCCTCGTTGTGATGTCTTTCTTGAAGAAATATCTAAAATCTCAGAGAATTGCCAAAAAAGCGTCAAACAAAAATCAGTCAAACAAAGCCTGAAAAGTGGAATGGAGAAACAGAAAAAGCAGAATAAATCATAAATGAGGTAAAAATCGAGGTTAAAGTAGCAGAGGAAGAAGTGACTGAAGTATTAATAGTAGTATCAGTACATGAGTACATGTAAAAGTGTGTTTGTGTGTGTTGGCTGTTTAGGCAGGTAAACAAACAGATGTGTTCCTCTGTCTCTTAGTGACATCATCAGTCAGTAGACGCAGCTGTGTGGTTACCATGGTGATGATGATGTCACAATGAGACATCGGAACTCTTTTGTGTCCATTGTTCCAAAGCAGGAGTATTAGATTAGAAATGGCTCCCAAAACCCTTCCTTTGTACCCATAAGATATCTTTTTCTTTCTGCTCCTTTTCACTCTCGTTTGAGATTTTTTTGTGTCGATTATCTATTTTTTTTATGACAGAATGAAATAAGGACTATCCAACTTTTCTTTGTTTCTGTTCACAGGTTCAGCGGTGAGGAACCTCCCAGCCTTCCACCTGCTGCAGTCCTCCCTGCTGCGCTGTCAGGACTCTCTCTTGTGCTGCCAGCTTCTTCGGACCGTTCAGACGATATGGGAGAGGGACCCCGCCAACTTCTTCCTGTTGGAGTGGACGGTCCAGTCCATGTCTCAGCTGGCTGCGTGTGTGTGGCGTAAACCAGCGCCTGTCCAGAAACTCTTCTTCTCTCTCCTGGAGATGGTACGACGGCTCAGGCTGACAGAAAATGTCCATGTGGGGACTTTTCTTTCACAAACACACACATGCTTTTTGATAGAATAACTGGTGTCCTTACAGGTGGTGTTTAAGCTGAACTACATCCCCCATGAGACCTTGCGGGGCCTGCTGGTTGTGCTGAAGCAGAGCTGGGCTGGGACTCTGGGTGGAGGAGTGGAGGGGATCCAGTTTGGAGTGTCAGCTCTGAAGTGTTTCCACCGGTGAGCTCCTGGATTATAACACTTTACTTCCTGCTTTATGCCAAAAATGTCCTCACAGACGTTTTTATGAACAGATCCTCCTTCCTCTTATCTCTGAGGTGCAGGAAGAAAAGCACACGCTAACATTTCTCAGAGCATGCAGTGTGTGCATGTGTAAACTAGTCTGACCTCAGGTTTCTTGTTGGGACGCTGATGCTAATATGACGGAGACCTGGCATGAACCTGGTGGTGCTTTGAGGTGAAGGAAAAAACTAAAGGTGTGAAAACACTGAATAAAAAAGAATCTGTCATGAACTTTTCCTTATCCTTAAAGAGTGGAGGTTAAATCTAGACCCCTGTCAGGACTGGTCTGCAGCTGATGTGAGAAAGTTGCTTTTAGACTCAGTTTCTGCTCCTTTCCTTCTCCTCTTCTTGATAATAATAATGATGATTATAACAATAAAAAAATCAGATTTAAAAAGCACTTTTTAAAGGTACTTAAAGACACTTAACAACATAGAGATGAGAACATAACGTACCATATTACAAAAAAACAGAGGTGAGAGATTGGGCGATGCTGGGAATTTTGGTATTGATCTGATACCAAGTAAATACAGGGAAAGTATCGCCGATACCAATACTGATACTTTTTACATGAAATGTAATGATCATTGAATAATTTTGATTATGATTATTATTATTATAATTATGATCATGGTAAAACGCAGCACAAAGATTTTAGGCAATAAATATGCTTTTTTTTAACTAACCACAACAATAGAACAAAATTTTAACTGTATAAAAGTGATAAAATGATTATTCTACCACCACAATTGTTTAGGGAAAAAAAATCACAAGTGTAAAATAACAAAAAAATCCTCCCATTTGCACAGAGAAGCAGCAGACAGAGGAAAGTAAAGTAAAGTGAAGTAAATTGCTGGATGACATAAGAGAAACTGTAGTATCGATCTCATCATGCTAGTATTGATAGTATCGATACCAATACACATCTTGGTATGGATACTATCAATATTAAGATCGATACGTCCACACCTAATAGAGGATGCTGTTGCAACAGTCCAGTCTTGAGGTTATGTAACATTAATGAGTGTCTCAGCGGCAAAAAAGGAAATTGATGTTGTGGAAGCAGAAGAAGGATGTTTTGGTCATGTGCCTGATAGGGATACACACGGCAAAAAAAGTGAAATCTAATCAAGTGTTTTTGTCTGATTTTCAGTAGGAAATGTCTTTTTGGACTTAATCTGAGCCACATTCCCCTGACCAGTCCAGAAAAATGTCTGATTTCAATTTATTTAAAGACAGAATGAGGTCTGAATTGCTTGAAACAAGAAAAAAAAATCTGCCAATGGAAGAAGTAACTTGGCAGATTTTTTACCTTGTTGAAAACAAGACATTTTTTCTGGACTTGTCAGATGTATTTTGCTCATATTAAGTCTAAAAAGACATTTTCTACTGAAAAAGAGACAAAAACACTCGATGAGATTTCACTTTTTTGCAGCACACCAGTATTGATCCTGGTATCAGGTATCAGTGCCCCTCAAAGCTGGATCAGTATCAGTAGGGTTGGGTTGACCCATGGTGCCAATCCAATTCCTCTGAGTCACTTTTATTTGCTTTTTGCTGCATCACCAGTCTACAGGGTAAAAAAAGTTTACAGCTCAAAAGAATTTCTGTTTATTCTGAAGCTTTGTTTTGCTGCTAAACATTTAAATATTTTATATTTTGAATAATTATTAACTTCAGTCATTTCGTATGCTCATTTTTTGCCTTTACCCAAAGCCCAGGTATCGATACCAGAAAAGTTGGATTGGTTCATCCCTAGTTCCTGATGTGTGATTTGAAGGGGAGAGTGGGATCCAGGTGACGCCAGGGTTTTGATCATCAATAATGATCAATGATGAGAGAAAAATCCAGACATTACATCCTGATTCAAAGCTCCAAGAAAACAACATACTTGAAGCTAACCACAAAAGGCCTGAACTGAATTTTTCTCAGTTGTCAGGAGTGATGAATCTGTCAGAAATGAAACTATTTAACCTCAGTCTAAGTGTTTCCTCTGACTACAGGTGAGAATAAACTGCTTGTTAAACTCAGGGTGGACTCAGAAAAGCTGGTGATAAACCAACACCTGATGTACCAGCTGGGGTAGGAGACCTCTTCTCTTTTCTCAGCCTGATCTGAAAAATCTCTCCTGCTTGTAGGATGACGCTTCACAGCGGGATGATAGCCGAGGTGCTGAGTGAGCGCGGTCTGCTGGAGCTGCTCCTGGGGGAGCTCCGGAGGAGGGCCAAGATCATCAGGAAGGCTGGGGTCGTTTGTCCACCACAAATAAGTACGACTCAACCCGGTGCTGTTGTAAAATCATGATGAAAAGGTTAAACAGCTGATCTTAATAAATGTTGTTAAACCTCAGACCCTCAGCGCCTGGCGTCGTTGGAGGAGAGTGAGAAGCTGCTCACAGCCTGTATGCTCCAGGTGGTTTCCACGCTCACTCTGCGCTCCATCAAAAACACAGGTGGGGTTCATTTCTGTCCCAGTTTTTCCAGCTCTCTCTTTGTAACTTGACTCGTTGGTGTGTTTTATATTTAATGTTTCTCTTTTTTCTTTCACCAGTGTCAGTGCGAGACCTGGGTATGGTTCCCTACATAAAGATCTTTCTGGATGAAGACCAGTATCGAGGCCCCACGCTGAACATTTTGGAGCAGCTCGCTGAGATTAACCCCGAGGAGTTCATGAGCACAGCCATAGGAGCGCTGTGCTCCTCCACGCAGCAGGAACTGGGCTTGAAGAGGGACCTGCTGCAGGTAGAGACAGCTTTTACTCATACATACATCAGGGTCTGTTTTCTGGACTGAGCCTAAAGGAGTCTGAGCTCAGAGTGATTCAGGAAGTTACTGAGAGCAGCTCTGAGCGAGGAGGAGACAGAAACTTTGATCTTAGTGAGGAGGTGAGGTTGACCCTGTTGCTAGGTGACGCAGTCTGCAAAAAGCTGTGATTGGTACAAAAAGGAAAAAGATGAGTAAAAAGGCGCTCTGTTGTCCTAGTGATGAATGGACAGTAACATGAACTAATCACATTACTCAGACTGGATTCAGAAATGTGTGATCCTGACATTAATTTCATATCATGATGATGAAATTAATGTCAGCCAGCTTCAAAATGTTTGAACGCTGGTTAAATAGATTAGCTTATTGTTGAGTTTACTGTCCATGCTGCTCATTTTACTCCTTAATGTGTTTGAATTGAATAATAATAATAACTTTTTTTGTATATCGCTTTTAAAAACAGAAGTTTACAAAGTTTTGACAACAGTCAGGACATGAAAACAAGGAACACAAGCTTCAGTTTGGACTAGACGGTCTTAGAAATACTGTAGTTTCGTATGATCCCAGATAATACAACAACCATGCAACAGTGGACGCAGCTGTCAGCACTTCCTGTGTTTACTGCCGCCCTTTTAAAAGTGGTTTTATTTGAAACAACGACCAAAACATCAAATGAAATAAATAACAAAAGAACTGTACACTGCAAAAAACTGAAATCTTATCAAGTGTTTTTGTCTTATTTCAGTAGAAAATGTCTTTTTTTGATTAATCTGAGCCACATTCACCTGAGCAGTCCAGAAAAATGTCTGATTTCAAGTTGTTTAAAGATAAAATGAGGTCTGAATTGCTGTAACAAGTTGAAAAAAAAACTGCCAATGGAACAAGAGAAAAGTGACTTGTTTTAAGACATTATTCTAGTTTTAAGCTAATCTTTGAGCAAATTTCTCTTGTTGTCTTTAAATAACTCAAAATAAGACATTTTTATGTACTGGTCAAGCGAATGTGGATCATATCGAATATAATAAGACATTTTTAACAAAACAGTAAGAGAAAAACACTTGATAAGATTTCAGTTTTTATGCAGTGTGATGTAAGCTCAGCTCCTGGAGGAGAATCAAAGAGTTTTAAAAGGGAACTTGGGGGTCCCAGGATCACAGCACCAGGGAAGAGACAGACTTGGGAGTTCATTACCCAACACATCAATGTGTTATTCCCATTTCTTGCGAACACATTGCACCTGAGTGTGAGAAGCCCTGGGAGGTGCTGAAAACTGGAGCAGAGATCACACAGTGTTGTAGGCTACTAATCAGGGTCTGGCTGACATCACTTTCTCTGAGATTAAAGTTCCCATCTCCTGCTCCTTTCCTCAGTTTAATCTGATCATTGATGTCTTCATGAAATGGTAGTAACATGTTTTGGTCCAAAAAGCCAATAAATCAAGCACAGCAGCATTGTTTCCAGGCTCTCATAGCCCCTCTGTTCAGAACGCTCTGATTTAGTGGGCGTGGCCTTCCTATGTAAATGAGCCACCGCTGATACCGCCCCGCTCTTCCACGTCACTGAGAGCGGCGCCACGAGCTCCGAGTGCACAATGTTTAGAAAACAGAGAAGCTCCTTTACCGTAACATTACAGGCTAAAACAACAGGCTAACTGCAGCTAAAGTTAGCATCCTGAAGCTAACACAGAGACAGGGGGGACACTGAGGAAAAGCTCTTCCATCTGCTCCACAGCACACAGCATTTAAAATACTCACATTTCCAGGGTCCCAGGTTTGTTGGAGGATGGTTGGTAATGCGCCTGGATTCAGGACCAGTCTATTGGCTAGCCCTCTGTTGGACTGTCCAAAGTTGGAAAAGCAGTCGGCCGTGAAGTGACTAGCACACACATGCTCAGTTTTACTGAGTGTAGCTGGAACATTTCCTGATAAATGAACTCTAGACACTTAGTCTGTCTTCTTCTGAGATGGGAAGCTTGAGCATGGAGCTATGTGGCTGTTTACAGCCAAAAACAGAGCAGTGATGGCTCTGACGTCAGCAAATCCCTAAAATCCAAACAGCTGGTTTTAGGTCAGGATTTTACATTAACAAGCTCTACTAAGAACAGGTTTGGTCATTAAATATCACATTTTGTGGGCTGGGAGGAAAGACAAAGACCCACACATTTCACTAAAAGACTTAAAAAAGTGATTTTTGCAGAATATGGGACCTTTAATAAACTTTATGAATGTTATAGAGTTTTGTAAGCTCTTTAACTGGACGGTTTAAGGGGAGGATCAGCAGATAAACACCTGTCTCAGGTAGCAGAAACTGGGTTTTGCGTGTAATTTTTAAAGCCTTATCATTTCATTAATGTATTTCTCTGTACAAAATGAACTACTGAAGTGAATTACCCTCACCTATCTTTGGCTTTAAGCAACTTCTCTTTATTAAGGCTGACTGAAGTCTTATCAAGTGTTTTTGTCTTATTTTTAGTAAAAATTGTCTGATTATATTCGATATGAGCCACATTCATCTGATCAGTCCAGAAAAATGTTTTATTTCAAGTTTTTTAAAGACAAAATAATAAGATTTCAGTTTTTCCTCCTCCTCCAACAGTTTTTCACCTTAGGAGCTCCCTGAATGCCTGAGACACTTTGTGAATAACTTTTTTCAAAATCAGAGAAAATATTTAAATTTTCTAGAAATCCTGAGATTTTCTTCGTCTGACGTCACTCAGAGCTACCGTCAGCGTTCGGCTGCTTCATGAACACTCTGAACTTTAAAGTCGGCCTTCACTGAACATCAAACAACACGCTGTGATGCACTTCAAATATTTAAGAAGTGAATTTATTTTCTAAGCGTGTTAGACCCTGATTATATTACAGACAAATGCAGATTGATTGGTTAAAACAGGTTTAGCTGTTAACTCCGGGGCGATTCGATTAGACGCCAGCCCTGTGCTACGGCACGCCGAAGATTACCGCCTCTATCAGATCAGCGAACGGGACGGAGATGTGATTAAAGCTAACGCAGTTACACCGCCACTGTGTGTGTGTCCGCTCTTTATAGACGGCTGCCAGAAGAAGCTCTAACGTGGAGTTACTGTGTGTTTTCATGGTGTGTGTGCGTGTGTGTGTGTGTGTGTGTCGTCTTTGTGCTAACGTGGTTAAAGCAGGTGGCAATCAGATTGGCTACGACCTGTGCTGGCGAGTGTTAAGAGCCATTGTGATTACTCCAGTTTGAGCTAATCACATTCCCCTCACACATTAGCTTCCTGATGGATTAGCTCCCTAAATCGAATAAAGCTAATGTGATTTCCTTCACCTCCAAAAACCAGTTACCAGAAATGATTTATGAGATATCTATATGTTTCATCTATTTTTCATGACGTTGTTTTAATTGACTGGAGACGCTTCGAGAAGCTGAGGGCGACTTCAGGAGCTGACCGAAATGAGGCCGAGGAAAACAGGGGTTGAGTTTTTGTTGCGGCAGCGGTCGCTCTCAGACGAGTGTCAGTCAGAGTCGTTAATCGATAATCAGGCTGGTTTCACCTCCTCCTGTGTTTCAGTCCGTGCTGAAGGTGCTGGAGAACCCAAACAGCTGGGACGCCTTCAGGAGAGCAGGCGGCTTCACCGGCCTCCTGTCTCTGGTGACCGACATGGAGGGCGCCATGTCCGACCCTCCGCAGGGCGAGGTGTGGAGGTCCCTGGGCCATCAGCCGCTCCTGGACCTCCTCCTCCTCACGCTGCACATCCTGTCGCTGGCCGTGCACCTCCACGCGGTGAACGCGCACCACTTTGAGACCGGGGGGTTTTACGAGAAGCTGGCCGAGGCGCTCCTCCAGCTGGGCTGCTTCCACGCCGACGGCCCCGAGAAGGAGGCGTTTGAGGGCGAGGAGAGCCCCGCAGAGGAAAACCAGCCGCCTGTGAAGAGCTTTTATGAGTTTGTGGAGTTAGCAGAGACCCCTGAAGCTGCTTCCTCCTCGACCCCTCAGCTCAGCCTGGCTCTGACGCTCCGGACCTGTCTGAGGCTGCTGTCCCATCTGGACCAGTTCGCCACAGGCACCTACTCTCCTCGGGGGCTGCAGAGTATGGATGGGTGCAACGGGGAGGCGGATGGACTCAATGGAGGAGGAGTAGGCCAGGAAGGAGTGGATTCAGGGTCTCCAGTCCACCTGGGACCAGGACCGCAGTCTGTGGAGGACCCAATGGGAAGACCCAGGAGCACAGCACCCAGTATCTCCACAGTTTACACAGAGTCCCAGTACAGGTGGAGGTTTCTGAGTATTTACAGGTGGCAGCAGTTTGTGCTAACTGGTGGATGTGGTCTCATGAGTCTAAACCATGTCCCTCTTTGTCTCACAGCAGGTTCACCTCTGATCACACCATCCTCCATCCCGGAGCGGTCAGAGTTATCATGACTCTCCTTCCATCCGTCTTCACCCCTGAGGACCCTCAGGTATCTGTAACGACGTTCACACCAGCTCCGGTTGTTGATCCATTCCCTGCCAGCGCTCCTCCATCTTTTTTTTAATCATCATGTGATAAATTAGTGGGATCCAGGGCGTCTTTGGTGCTCGACGCCTTCGTTCGTTGCTGCAGCAGCTGTTATGTTTCCCATCGTTGCGTGGGCTTCAGGATCGGGTTTGAAAATCTTTATTGATCACTCGGGGAAATTTGGTTTGTCCACACACGCATCATATCGCAGCTCAGGCAATACTAATAATCAACAAACATAAATATAAATGCATAGCTCCCATGGCTGTCGTCATGCAGAGATACAAGGCAGGGCTCAGTGTTCCTGCAGCAGCAACTACTCCTACAGCTGGTTTAAAACCCATCTACTGATGAACAAATAACACGAGGTGTGGGTTTGATCTGGCTCCTCCAGTGAAAGTGAAACTACTTCCTGTTTACTGGAGTCTGCGAGATTTTCTAGGCCATCCTGGATGTGATTTTAAATAAGATTAAAAAAGGTTGAAAAAAAGAGTTAGATCAAGGATCTGCAACCTTTACTTTCATAGGAGCCATTTTTCCTCAGCTCACCTGGATTCAAGTCATTCAAGAGCCACAATATCTACTTTATCTTCACATAAAGACAAAAGAAAGGTATAAAGTTCGATACACAGTCAGAATCTTGTAAATAATTATCTAAATAAGAAGTATTTTAAATTCATAAAATTGCATGTGATGTCTAAATTTTTTATTTTCAATGAATTTGATACTTTTTTAAAAAAAAATTAGTAATTGAGTTAAAAAGAAAAACAGAAATTTTCAAAAAAATTCAGAAAAAAATATTTTTGACAATTTGTGTAATTTTTGTTTTCAAATATGTGCAAAAATTTCAAACAATCTTGAAAATTTAATAATTTGCCAAATATTAAATATTTAGAAATTTGCAAAAATTTTGAATTAACTGGAAATTTCAAAAGATTTTGAATTTTTGAAAATTTGCAAATGTTTTTTTAATTAAAAAAAAAAAATAGAATTTGGAATTAAAAAATTAAAAAAAAAATTCCCAAAATTGCTTAAATTCAAAAACTTGCAGAAATCTCAAACTTGTCAACATTTCCTAAATTTGCACAGTTTTTAACCAATGTTGAAATTTTCAGTTTCAAAAACAAAAAGTTGCAAGGTAAGAAAAAAACAAAAGAAAAAGAAAAATTGCAAAAAGTTTTTAAATTTGCAAATGTTTTTTAAATTAAAAAAAAAGAAAAAAAAAATCAAATTTGTAATTACAAAATTCACAAAATTTTCCCCAAATTGCTTAAATTCAAAAACTTGCAGAAATCTCAAACTTTTTTACATTTCCAAAATTTGCACAGTTTTTAAACAATGTTGAAATTTCCAGTTTCCAAAACAAAAAGTTGCAAAGTAAAAAAAAAAAAAAAAAGAAGAAGAAAAATTTTGCAAAAAGTTTTTAAGAAAGCAAAATAAAAAAAAAATGAAAAAAAAATGAATTAGTCTCAAATTTTCAGAAAAACAAAAGCTTCAAAATTTTTGGAAGAATACTTGAATGTGATTGCAAATATCGTCAAAATTGTTTGGCATTAATTAATGCCTTTAATCCGGCATGTAGTCAGTTGACATGTTGTCAAAACTTGAAAAAAATTGAAATGTGAAAAAGCTGCAAAAAATATGAAAAAAAAAAATATTTAAAAAGGTTGCCATAAAAAATAAAAATATCAAATATAAAAATATGCAAAAATTGCTAACAATCTTTAAATTTCAAAAACATTTTCAATATTTGAAAAGAAAATAAAATTTGATAAATTTTCAGGAGTTTTTACATTTTTGAAAGAATACCTGAATTTGATTACCTGCTCCATGTTTGTTGTGTGTTAAACTGATTTATCTTCTTCCTCCTCAGCTTTCCATGGAGGTCCAGCTCTCCCTGGTCCACCACATCCAGGACTTGGTCAAACCTGAGCGAAACCGTCAGATAATGTGTGAGGGGGCGCTGGTGTCCACGCTCCTGACCCACTACCAGAGTACGTTACTGAACCCAAACCACCCGTTACACCTGCCTGTTACACGCGTGTTTGAGAAGCTGTCGTCCCAGGCCATCACGCAGGCTGACTTCAGGTAAAACACACCCCACTAGTTCAGAGACAGGCTCATCCTTATTTTAAGTTTGTTTTAAGTCTTTTAGCTGAGGAATCTGCTGTTTTCCTCCTGACAGGAAGTTCCTGTGTCTCGGCGACCCTCTCATGTGCTCGGCAGATAAACTGGCCCAGCAGCTGCTAAAGGAGCGTCACCAATCAGTCAGAGAAAACGGTGTTTATGTGTTTCCTCCTAAAATCTTCACCTTGTTTTCCTCTCCAGGTGTCTTCTGGTTTTTTATAACCTCACTCTGTGGCTCTCGGTTGTGTTTTCTGAACCAGGTCACAGTTCAGAGACGGATTCATCTCCTGGATCCTCAGCAAAGTCTCTGAAACGAACCTTCAGCTTGTTACAGTCTGCAGCTCGCAGTGAATCCTTCGCCGTCCCCGCTCACCAGATCATCAGCCTGGTGTCGATGACGTCACCACGCACCTTCAGACCTCATCGAGTCTCTGCCTCGCCAGCCTTCGTCGAGTTTGACATGAGTGAGAGTGGATATGGGTGAGTTCTCCTTTAACTGGGGCTCATCTAAATAAACGTCTGGTCTTAAATGGCTGGAAAGGCTCAAAACAGGCACAAACCCTGAAGTGGGCCTCCCAATCAGTGGTCTGTGTGCACCTGATTTTTGCCAGTGATCTGCAAATTTATAGAGAAAATCTGTCTATAAGAGGCGGGTTAGTTTGCCCTGAGCTCAGGCTCACAGGTACAGGATTTTGGATTATTGTCGAACCTTTCAGTCCCTCCAGCGTGGTGCAGGGAAGAGGATGGACCATTAATCTCCTGGTCTCAGTAAAAGTTGAAGCTTTTAAGTCCAGTTTAACATCACATTTCTTCAAAAATGATGATAATATCTACCTCTGCAAAATAAACCAAAAGAGCTAAAGACACACTGCTACAATAATAACTCCACCTGGCAGCCTGAACTCAGGGCAAACTAACCCTCCTCTTACAGACGGATTTTCTCTATAAATCTGCAGATCACTGGCACGGCAGGACTGTGGCAAAGAGTTGGGGTACAGAAACAGCCAATAGGGAGGCCTGCCTCAGGAAAACCTGAGGATTTGTGCAGATTTTCAGGTGTTTTAGAAAAACAGATTTTCAGCCATCAAAGACTAGTGATCCATTTGCAAAACAGTCTGTGCATTTGTAGATTTGTGCACATATTTGTGGATTTGTGCAGACATTAGTTGTTTGCATGCACGCATTTGTGGATTTGTGCACACATATGCAGATTTGTGTGCACACATTTGTGGATTAGCATGTGCACATTAGTGAATTGTGTGCATTTTTGTAGATTTTGTGTGCACACATTTGTGAATTTGTATGTATATTTATGGATTTGTGTGTAAACATTTGTGAAATTTGCATGCACACATATCTGTAGATTTGTGCACAGTTTGGGATTTGTGAACACATTTGTGGATTTGTGTGCATATGAGTGAATTTTTGTGCAAACATTTGTGAATTTTAGCCCACTTTTGTGACTTTGTAAACACATTTGTGGATTTGTGCACACATATGTGGATTTACACACATTTGTGGATTTTCATGCGCACATTTGTCAATTTGCACATACATTTTTGGATTTGTGTGATCACATTTAAAAATTTGTGGATTTGTGCAGACATTTTATATATTTGTGTGCACATTTGTGGATTTGTGCACACATTTGCAAAGTTGTTTTCACGTTTGTAGATCAGTTCCTATATTTGTGGATGCATTCACACACACAAATAATTTTGCTGCAATAACAGCATAATACATTTGACCCTTTACTTGGAGCTGGGCTGAGCTGTTAGAGAAGCTGATCAGTAAGTTTTTTTGATTGATATTTGCTGAGAGTCAAAGTCTGAACATGTTCCTCACATACATGAATCACTGAAATTTAACTTAATGAAGTTTCTCTCATGATGAATTCACTTTGTTGTTAAAAATCTATGTTTCCTTCCCTGATCTCCTTGTGGTGTTGTGCCCTGCAGCTGCCTCTTCCTGCCCTCTCTGGCCACGGTCAAAGGAGTGACGGCTGATTCCATCTCCACAGGAGGAATAGGAGGAGGTAATCACTGCGTCTGAATGTTTAACACTCACATGTGTGTGTGTGGATGAAGCTGAACCTGGTTTTCTGTCTGGTGTTTCAGACTGCAGGGGTTTCCCTCCCACAGCCGGGCTCACCTTCTCCTGCTGGTTCCAGATCAACAGGTTCAGCTCAGCCTGCGACTCACATCCCATCCGCCTGCTGTCCGTGGTCCGCCACATGTCCCGCACTGAGCAGCAGTACGTGTGTCTGTCCGTGTCCTTCTCAGCGTACGACGGCTGCCTGGTCGTGTCCACAGAGGAGGAAACCTTCACCTACCTCGGTGAGCTCGAGAAAACCTGCTGAACTTTACCTGACCTCCGTCTGTCCGCTCAGAGAGAGTCAGACGTCTGTTTGACTTCTCTGAAACAGATTCCTCTTATCAGCGCTGGTTTAAGTAAGACTCTCACTGACTCGCTGGGTGTTTGCAGATATGATGGAGCCTGAAGTCGGCACTCCCACGTCTCTGCCAACGTCCCTGAGGTTTCGCTGCTCCAGCATGCTGGTCCCAGGTCAGTGGCACCATCTGACCGTGGTCATGGCGAAGGAGGTGAAGAAGAACTGTCTGGTCTCAGCGTACTTCAACAGCAAACCAGTGGGAACAGGAAAGGTAAAAAAACAAACTGTGGTTCATAAATTCATAATAAATCTGTGTCTGTAGCTGACGTTCGTTCATACGTGATGCTTCCTGTGTTTCCTGTCAGATGAGGTACATCCAGCCGTTCCCTGGTCAGAGCGTCTCCATGGACCCCTCTGCAGTGATCGACGTGTACGGGCTGATGGGGACGCCGGCGCTCTGGAAGGAGCACGCCGCCTTGGTGTGGAGGGTGGGTCCGTCGTATCTGTTCGAGGAGCCTCTGAGCGCCGACGCTGTGCAGGTCGTTTACACTCAGGGCACCGCCTACCTGGGCAATTTCCTGGGTTTGCATCACACAGGTGAGTCAGGAGGTGTCTACAGCATTTAGGTAATAAATAATAAAATCTACAATTTTTTAATTTAACATATTTATTTCTCAGTATATAACCTTGAAATGCTGCATTCATGTCCAGCATGGAAAATCTCCTACTCTTCTACTCCCTCACGGTAACAAGGATGCATTTAGGTACCGAAACATAGTACCGTTTAATTTTACGTGAATCGATGCCCTTTGCTACAGACAGAATTCAATTGGTGCCTATGAAAGTACCTCATCCTTAGAGTGCAGATAGCCTCGTGGTTAAGGTTCTGGTTTCGAATCCAGCCTGTGGCCTCTTTCCTGCATGTCACCTCCCCCGACTCTTGCCCCGTTTCCTGGTTTATCCACTGTCCTCTCCACTCTCCAATTAAAGGCATAAAAAGCCCAAAAAATAACTTTAAAAAAAGAAGTAATTCTGTTTCCATCCCTACGGAGGCTTGCTTGGAAATTCCAAAATTTCACTTTGAGCTTGTGTAAATTATTTCAAGTGTTGCAAGTGAACAGAAATAAATTCAATTCATTCATTCATTTTTTAAAAATTTTTTAGTCCTGTCATCCACATAAAACCACAGTTTAACGTCACTAAAAACAATGTTTTCTAAAATCTCCAGCCTAAGTGAAGATTTTGGGAAACTCTGTTTCATGGTTTCATATCAACGCCATGAAACCAGTGGCAGCTGCTGGTCAGTCAAGGAGGAGAAGCTCATTTTTTTCAGCTTACATCATAAATTTGTTTATTTGTTTAAAGGTAAATTCTCCCCTCTGTGTCAGCTTGTTATCAGCTGGAGCTGCTACGTGAGACTATGACAGGCTGTAAGTGTGAGTGACAGGGGGAGAAGCTCCTCAGCTGTAGCTGTAGCTGCTTATTGGTGAAAAGAGAGAGAATCTTTAAACACAACGCTCGACATTTTTAAGAAAAGTAAACTCACTGAGGATCGATAAAACCTCTGGATCAGTCCAGAACAACTGACTGTTAAACTCAGAAGATGCTCCTGTGGAGGGTTAAACTTCAAGATCTCTGACTGGCTCATTTCACTGTCAGTCAAAAAGGGATTCAGCCTCAGACAGATCATCCAATCATCATGCAGAAGCCCAGCGTCCAGGCCAGCCCACTGCCTCATAGACCCCCAGAGACGCTGAGCGTCCGATGGGCGGGACAAAGCCCAGCGTTTATCCAATGACCGTCCAGTTTCCACAGTGGAACAACCCACTCTACACTTCCCCGCTGAAGTCAGAAGACGCTCAGCGTCCGACTGTGTTAAAGCGCTGAGACGCTGCGGGGATGAATGAGAAGGAGGTGGAGCCAGTTACCTGTGATAGGAGCTGATTCTGAACTAAAGATGAAGGAATTCTAGCTCAGATTTTATCAATGAAATGTTCACACAGCAGAACAGATCAACACTTTTTAGGGACATTTTAGGGGAAGCTGAGCTTCTCTTGCAGTCTTAGAGCAATCACCACTGGAATAAACAGAGTTCTTGGTTTTCAGACGTCACAGCTAAATGACGGAGGTTCATCCTGATTGACTGGCACAAGTTTTACGTCTATAAAACACTGACACATATGGGTTTGGCGTGCTCCGAGCTGAACTTATCAGTGGATTTTCCTGCTACATGTGGAGTAAAGTATTTTTTTAAAACAAATGAGGGGGGATATTTGTTTTTGAAAATATCCAGCTACGTGTGGACCAGGTCTGTGATGAAGCGCCTCTCGCTAGCAGACAGCTGGGATAGGCTCCTGTGATCCTGAACAGGATGAGCAGCAGAAGATGAATGAATGAAATTTCATCATGTTGCGTGCGTTACATTCAGCATGGCTTTGAAATGAGAGAGCTCTGTCAGGATGTGTGTTATTGATTCCCCTGCATGTGGGCACGAACAGAGAGACCTTTTCACTCCAACAAGCTCCTTTGTTTTTCCCAGAATGCTCTCCTGGTCTGACTCTGTAAGTTATCATTAAACAGCTCCTTCAACCAGCCCTGTGTCCACAAACTTCCTGCTGTCAGAAGAGTCACGTGACGTTTCTGTGACTCGTCAATCTGCTGATTTAAAGAGGTTTAGCTGAAGCTGCTGAACGACGCCCCCTGTAGGCTGACAGATTCAGGAAGCTCAGCAGATCAACAGGAAGAGAGAGTTTCCTGTAGGATCTGTAATCTTAAGATAACATGGAGAAAGTTGAATAAATAAATGAAAAGTGAATCAAACAATCGTAGAGAAATGAAAGCGAAACTTTCTGGTTTACATTGGAGTGCACTAAGACGGATCTTTCCCTGTCCTCTGTGTTCCCACCCTGTCACAGCGTGCGTTAAATCGTGCTGTCATGGAGCTCATTTCATGCATTTGTGATTTTTTGTGAAGGACATGTGACGTAGATCTGTATGATATAGATTTCTTACTTCAGAAACTAAAGTTGTGTTGTTGTTTTAGCTCGTCCTGTATACAGAGGTCGCTGGTTAAACTCCTGACCATTTGCTGCATGTCTACCTCCACTTTCACTTCCCTATTTCCTGTTTCATACCCAGGTCTTGATCCAGATTCTGAGTCCGTCCTCCTCCGGCTGGTTCCTGAGGAGAGGATCTCCTTCGGCATCAACCCGTCGATCTCCGCCCTGACCACCGTGGCTCAGATCAGGGAGGACTACAACGAGGTGGACTGCCGGCTGATTGCTAAAGAGGTAAGGTGAGTCCATGTTGGAGCTACCTGTGTCTTGTTGGGGACAGATTTAGATCTTTTCGTCTGATCTCAGATGGGGATAACGTCTCGTGACCAGTCCACGCCCGTGTTCCTGGCTCGAAACATCAGCCAGCACCTCAGCGGCACGGCTCGCACCATCGGAGCGGCGCTAATCGGACATTACGGTACGGACTCCGCCTCTCTGTGAAGTGACTTTTCAGTCGATGGTTACAGAAATGTTTTGAAGGTGTCTTCCTCCCTCCAGGTGTCCGTACCTTCACTCCCAGCACCGCCTCCAACGGCTTCCTGTACGTCGGCGGGCCTGCAGTCATTCTCAGTCTGGTGGCGATGGCGCCGAATGACAGCGCTCTGTACGCCGCTGTGAAAGTCCTCCTCTCCGTGCTGGAGACCAACCCTGCCATGCAGCAGGAGATGAGCCGCATCGACGGATACAAGGTGTGTGTGAGCGGGAGGAACCTGAAACATCGTGTGAGAAGTAGGGTTGTACGATATACCGACACTGAGAAAGTATCGATACTTCCTGTTTTCAAAAAGTAAACGATACCACGTGTTTTAAGTATCAATACTCCAAGGCTTTTTTCTGTGTGAATCAGAGGACACGAGCTGGGTCCTCTCTCCTCTCTGAGGAGTGGGCGGAGACTTGCTCTCTTTCCAAAGTGTGTGTGTTGTTGTGAAGTTAGACAGTGAGCCTGTTTTAGCTTCACGTGTCAACGCATGGCCGTTTTCAGTCCGACAAAGATGTTAATGGTCATCTTAATAATCCGATCTCGCGCTGACTAGCTCACAGTTCGATTTCTTAAGCTGGATGCAAAAGTACAGACAAAGTTATAGACATGGCTCCAAGTTTCCAGCACTACTGTGAACCGACCGCAGCTTGTCGAAAAAAACGGGGCACGGAGCGAAATTTGTCATTACTCTGCTTACGAAGCCGACAGTCTGAGCGGCTTCGTAAACGAATACACGTTTGAAAGCCCGTCTGTAAAGCTTACTACTGACACATACAGGGAGGAAACACTATGAACATGATGAAGCACCTCACCGTTCAGCATCCTCACCTCCTTAAAGAGCAAGCGTGACAGATTCAAACGATGACGTGCCCAAACACTAAAGTCAAACGACTGTCAGTTATTTTGTGATGAGAAAACTAGTTCACCGCGACTTGTAGATGATACGATAAATAATCAGCGTCATAAACACACGAGCTGCGTGGAGCAGGCTCAGCCCTGAGTCACAGAGCTGTGGTGATGACACAGTTCAATAAGTGACAAGTAGTTTTCTAACTTTAACGATGATAAAAGCCTATAGGAGACACTAAAGTGTTTAATCTGAGATAGAGCTTAGATAACACGGGTACACTTTTTTTTTAAGAGCATTCATGTGAAAAAGGTGCTTTTAGTGTCTCAACACACTGTGTAGGCCAGAGGTCTGCGAGCCTCATGCGGCTCTCTGACTCCTTTGCTGTGGCTCCCTGTAGATTCTAAAAAATATTAATAAAACACAGATTTTAATTAATCATTTTATTATGCGTTAATTATTTGTCTTATTAGTTGTTTATTTATTTTTGTCAACTTTTTGCAAATTTTCTACAATTCATTTTTTGTAGACTTTTTACAAATTAAGAGATCAATATTCCAATTTTTTTTTAGATTTTGCAAATTTTTAAATTTCACTTTTTTTCTTATATCTGCATTTTTTCCTCAATTTTTAAAAATAATTTTAAATATTAAAATTGAAATATTTTTTGCAAATTTATGAAATTTTAGAACAGTTTTGAAATTTCACATTTTTTGCAATTTCAGCCATTTTTTTCTTTTTTTGTATTTAATTTCTTGAAAAAAATGGCAATCTTACTGAAATATGTTAAATTTTGCGAATTTATGAACTATATTACTTAGTTTTCTATTTTTTTAATATTTGCAAATATATTGAACATTTATAAAAAAAGGGACAAAACATTAACAATTTTATAAACGCAAAATCTTCTTGTTTAATTATTCACTAGATTTCTAATGTTTCAAATTTATGCACTTTTTTGCCTTGACTGTGAAGATAAAGTAGATTTTGTGGCTCCTGAATGACTTTAATCCAGGTGAGCTGAGGGTAAATGGCTCCTGTGAAGGTAAAGGTTGCAGACCCCTGGTGTAGGCTGAACTCCAGTGAGCTGGGTTGTGTTGTGCAGGATTATTTTACCTGCTCATTTCTGCACAACAGTTACTGTTTTCTGATTTTCTATTTAGTTGATAAAGTATCAATATGAACATTTTTGTAGGCAGGTATCTTATCCAAGCATATTTTTGGTATCGTGACAACACTAGTGTGAAGTAAAGCGCTGTGATCCATGTGTGTGTGTGTCACGCTCTCTCCTGCAGCTGCTGGCCTTCCTCCTGAAG
This sequence comes from Halichoeres trimaculatus, assembly GCF_033239565.1. NCBI lineage: Eukaryota > Metazoa > Chordata > Actinopteri > Labriformes > Labridae > Halichoeres > Halichoeres trimaculatus. Next base: position 37,794,276 of record NW_027437186.1, on the reverse strand, counting down.
ATGAAGAGGAGTCTGGTCAGTCACAGGACCTTCCAGCTGGTTCTGTATCTGTCCAGCTCAGTGGAGCTGAGCTCTGGGTCGGGTCGTCTGCAGAACACAGCGGCTTTCCGGGCTCTGCTGTGTGACCTGGAGGTGGGCGGGAAAGAAGAAGTCACAGATTGATTTCTCTTTAGAAAGTTGATTCACACTCTGAGCGACTCTCTGACACTCTCCCTCTGTGTTTTCAGGTGTGGCAGAAGACCCCCGACAATCTGGACATTTCTGCTCTCAACCACTTTGCTGAAATCCTGAAATCCTCCAGGTAGTTCCCACAGATAACGCTGTAATCCCATTTATTATTAACTCACATGGCCATGGCGAGTGAATTACGTAACCCAACAAAGAAGGTGTTGTTTGGGACTAAATTTGCTCTTCTGTCAACGCTCTCTGTTCCTCTCTCCGCACTCTCAGCAGTGATGGTACGAGTGAAGCGGCTCTTCATGGCGGAGACGTGTTTTTAAAGCTGCTGTTCAAGCTGTCGGATCCTGCTGTGACGGTTCAGAAAGCCGCCATCATTTCTGGACTCGTCACGTCTTTACTGAAAGCTCACTGCAGCCCCGAGGACACCAAGAGGTAGACGAGAGGTTTCACACCAAGACACCAGATTACTCTTTGTTATTAATACTCTGCAAAAACTTTTATCAAGTGTTTTTGTCTGATTTTCAGTAGAAAATGTTTTTTTAGACTTAATCTGAGCCACAGTCACCTGACCAGTCCAGAAAAACGTCTGATTTTAAGTAATTTAAAGACTAAATGAGAAAAGTTTCTTGTATTGAGACATTATTCTAGTTTTGAGCAAATTTTTCTTCTTTCATTAGCAGATTTTTTTTTACTTGTTATTACAACAAACACTCAAACCCGGGAACAAAAGAGAGCAGCTATCACAAAGACAAGAAACTCAGCGTCTGCCAAACTTTTCTCATGCAAAAAACCCACTCTGCATGAAAACAAGCCGACAAACAAAGAAGATCTTGGAAAAAAAATGAAGTTAAACTTAAACTCAATGAACTCAGATGACTCAACGAACTAAATCTGGATCCTCAGATTTGATTAAACCTGTCCAAATGTGTGAGTTATCTTGTGTAACGAAACAAAAGCATCCAGAAGAGCCTTCATTTGGTCATAACCCGGCTCCTGGGTTGTGACAAAAACAGACCGAGACAGGGTGTACGAAAGAAAATGATTAATTTATCCCAAAAGCCAAATGAAACCAAATGATAACAAAACGTATGGGGTGAGGAAAGTCAGTAAGGTCGGTAGTGTGATCCACAAATGTGTGCACGCAAATCCACAATCCAAACTAAACAACGGGTGATTCCAGCTCCTGGCCCAGGCAGAATAAAAAAGTGGAAGAGGAGCAGGAAACGCTTTCTTAATTGTAACTTAATTGTACGATTTTGAAGCCAAAATTCCTCCGTCACAGGCGCCACCATTGGCAGCCAGAGTCTGTGCAGTAGAGACTGTGAGGGATTCTGGGAGAATCTGAGTGGAGCTGGGTGACAAAAATAATAATTATTTAATTTCTTTCGAGGGTCTAATCACTTCCTGATTCTACCTCCAGACATATTTTACAATCCTCGGAAAAAATACACGAGAACGTCAGCTGTCAGTCATCGTTAAACGTGACGTAAAGCCTCGTTTTTAACCTCGTATAACTAATGAAAACAATACTCTTAAAAAAAAGAGGACTTGGATACAAGACAGCCAAATGATATCTTCAAATCACCACAACAATCAGACGTGAGAAACATTTCTACCTGGTGTTTTAATTTTTTAAAGTGTGACCACAGCCCATCTGGAATGACTGGGGAGATGGATTTTTTGACCTATACTCACAGAACTAGAGCCTTATTTAGCGGTGTTTTTGTGTGAAAGTAACGCGCTGAAAATTCTCTAAATAAAGCGTGAATGCAGAACGATACCAGATTTTTTCAGTGGGAGTCCGTTTATTTGTGTTTTTGGTCAAGTAAAAAATGGCCCCGTCTGAGTGCAGAGGAAACCTGCAGAGGAGCAGGGAGGGGGTGTTTGGTGCGAGCGCTCTGGGCTTCTGCTGCACAAAAACACTGCTGTAGGGGTAATTTCTGCCCTAAACCTTGTGATAGGACCCAACTTGTTCCATCCCGGAGGATCACTTTAAGGCTTTAAATATCATAAAACAAGACATTTTTGTTAAATGTGGTTCATATGAAGTGTAATAAGTCATTTTTTAATTATAATAAGATAAAAACACTTGATAAGATTTCAGTTTTTGCAGAATACTAGGGGTGGGAGAAAAAAATTGATGTATCAAAGTATCAAGGTTATCAAGTTTAAATCCTTCATTTTAGTCTTTTTTTTATAAGCTGGGTTGGAAAAAGTTGAGATGTCAGATCCCTGGATGAATCTTAAAAACTGACTCACATGTGATGAGCATACAGGAGAAAATGGCTCCATCATCATTCAGCTTTTTCACCTGGTCTGGTGTTAAAGAATCAAACTAAAAATCACTAAAATCAGAAATATTAAAGAAAAGCATCCCAGTGTTAGTTAACTCTCCGTCTCTTGGTTTCAGGCTCGGGCTCTTCCTGGTTTACACCCTCCCTCCGCCGCTCGGCAGCTCGAGTGGAGGAAAGCAGATTTCTGAAAGTGATTTCTCCCACAGTTTACCAGGTACACCTGCTGCTGCACGTCTCATCCAGAGTTTCTCAGCTTAAAAACATCATCACTGATCCTGATTTCCTTATTTGTGCCAAAGCTCAAAGTTCTGACCCAGCCAGCCTCATCTGGATCCGCAACCAGCTGTTACTGGGCCTGTGTGAAGTCCTGGACTCAGACGGTCCTCAGACCACAGAGTGAGTCGCTCTGCTGTAATAAACATGTTTCCTCTCTGTGTGAGCAGAAACTTCACCTTCACCTGTCCTCTTCTCGCTCCTCAGCGGGCTGCAGGAGGTTTTGTTGGACACTCTGGGCAGCGACTGGTTCCTCCTCTTCCTCCAGCCCCACCTCCACTCCTCCACCCTGAAGCTGGGTCTGGTCCTGCTCACACACTTCCTGTGGAGTCCCGGTCAGCAGAGCAGCTTCAGAGAGGGGATCCTCCCCGCCACGCTCATCGAGGGCCTGGAGGAGCCCTTCGTCGTCATGGGTACGTGAAGCTGAGCGATGAGATGTAACGATCCAATCAGGCGTTAGATCAAAAAGCATCCTGATCAGAGCTTTTCATCCACAGACAACCTGCGAGCTCACTCCTGGTCTCATGAGTGCTCCAGCACATCCTGTCCCGGCTTCGAGGTCCTTCAGGGGCTGCTGCTCAGACACTCTCACCTGCCTCAGGTGTACGAGGCCCTGGCTGCGCTGCTGCTGGGGAGGAAGGCCC